>NC_135504.1:155233762-155533762 GCF_052857255.1 Amblyomma americanum
CCGCTGTGACCTTACGCAGCACAGTTGTAGATTCATTTCGGCGGAGCGTCGCACGCTATATCACGTGCATCCCTCATTACTTGGGCAATGCCAGTTGCTTTTTCACTCGCTTGCGGCGGCCGCTGCTTTGCGATACTGCGCGACTGCCACGTGGCCTCATTATGTGACTCACACCTCGCCCGGGTGTCGGCTGCCTTGGCGTGCCACCTACGCCGCTCCCCCAGTTGGCTCGCTTACTCCAACTTTTGCGCGTCAGCTTCCAAATGTTGCCTGTCGGGGCCTAGCGTGAGCTGTAAACAACGCAGTGCTTAGGTCCACGGTACGAGGCTCAGAGAAAAAAAAAAGACTTGAAATGATCCCAATACACGCGCAACTGGAGAGGATTTCTTTTTCCAAAGAGGCGTACACACAAACTTCGAATGGTACACGGCACCATCTTGGTAATTAGACGCTAGTCACGAACCTGGCGCGGAAAACGTGCGGCGGCGGTTGCGCTGCAGCGCGTGGCCCCAGGGATCACGACGGGTGCACTTTGTGTTTATAGCGCGGGGAAAACTGCGCAACGTGCCAGGCAAAACAAAGAAAAGAAAAAACGCAGCGATGAAACCCTGGCGCAGCAAGCGCAGTGAAAAGCCCAGCCCAGAAAATACGCGAATCATCAGCTTTACTTGGAACACGCCGAAAGACCGGTAGGGACATCACTCTCGTTCCTCGCTTTGCCTGTTAGTAGTTACGCTTGCTGACAATTTACTTTCTGGGCTGGCTCACGTGTGCTGCGTTACGCCGCGAGTCTGGAAATGAAACGTGGTGTATGGTCATTAATACAGGAAGAGAAAAAGAAGAAAGAGTGGTCCGAAGTGTAGGGCAGCAATGCAGGCGGGTACCTCTACATAAGCTGTCGCAGCGTGCCGCCTGAAGAAAAGCCAAGCGGCACTGAAAAAATGTGCCCAGTAACATTCGGAAGCCGTAGCCAGGACCTACAGCAACCGTTTGGATAGAAATTGTAAAAGAGTAGACTTCACGAAGTTTTCCTTTCATTCTCCTTACAAAAACCCGACAATGGGTCTAACACACGAATGTACAGAAATAACAGTACTTCTCTGACAACTTGAGAACCAAATGAAACTGATGTGCTCAACGCTGACATAACGAGACGCAATGAGGTGCGCCCAAAATTTAATGGATATACAGTTTATGTGACTTAAGAAAGGCTACGAAAGTAATGTGAACAAAATATCGAATAACTTATATTTGCCAGCAGGAAAAGAGTCTTCATGGCACTTAAGTAGAAATGTCTTTCAGGGGTTTTGGACGGAAAACAGATAAAAATATAGATCGACGAGTGTCAAGTTTTATAGCTCGCCTCGTGTGCAAGGGCTCACAAGATTAGCAGCAACGATTTATGAAGAGATTGAAGTATCTAAGCCGGTCAGTTAATTTTTTTTCAAAGAGGGAAATGCAGCATGTCAATAGAATGCAAAATGGCAGCATGACTTATATTATCGTAAGCTTTTTCGATATCCATGGCGAAGACGGTACGTTCACTGTGGCTGCGAATTTATTGACAGAACTTGTGACGCTAAGACAGCCAAACCGTCTTCAGTGCCGATGAATGGATGGAAGCCATTGGGCGGGGTAGTAGAAACCGTGGTGCTCCAGCCACCACGACAGTCGTGTGGCTAACTTTTTCTCTGTCAGCTTGCGTTGATGTTAGAGAAATAGGCCTGAAGTTACCAAGATCCGTCGGTGGCTTCCCTGCTTTTGAATTTGGGACCACAGAGTCCAATTTCCAGGTCTCAGGAACAGAGCCGTTTAGCCATACTGTGTTAATGGTGCCGAGAAGTTGAGGGAGGACAGCACAAGTCATGTTCTTGTGCACCTCATAAGGAATGGCATCCGGACCGGGCGATGTCTTTCGTTTAGCCTCATCTATTGCTGCAAGCAACTCAGGCATGGTAAAAGTAGAGCAATACCCTCGGCATCTATTGGTGATGGCAGTTTACGTGAGCTCGAATCCCTGCCAAGTTAGATGGGGTTGCTGAGGGCGGCAACACGTCATATTTTGGAAAGAATTTCCGTGCCGCTTCTCTTGCGAAATCATCCGGAGACAGGTTATCTGCGAAGCATGCGGTGCTAGCTGCGTCGGGGCGGCGGTAGCCGTATTCCGTTGCACGGAGAGTTCGCCAGAGAGATGGATTCGACGACTTCGCAGAAGACTGCTCGCACCACGCATGCCACTGCCTTCCTGATTGATCGCGTTCGTATCTGCGAGCCTTAGTAGTAATATAGTTCAGTCTTATACGTGCCTGTGCTGATGTGGGATCACGTGAGGCTGACAGCTCGGCCTGTCGGCGAGCAGCCCACAAGTTTAGCAGACCGATATCTGGAACCGGTTGATTGATGTCTGCCCAGGTGCAGGTGGTAGCCCTGTTTAACGCGCATTGTATGCAGTCAACAAGCGATCATGACGACACCGCAGGGAGATCCTAGAGAATAGTACGGAATCCCAGTTGACTACCGTGCACTTGCGGCGTAACCGGCGAGCACGTCATGGGTGGACACCGATGAATATAGGGTGGTGGTCACTGCCCCAACAGTCAGGCTCAAGGTGCCACGAGGGTGGGCTGGGGCCTGATCACCACGTCAGATCTGGAGCATAGCCCGCGTTCCTGAACCGTGGTGATTTAGAAGAATAAACAACGTATCCGCGAAGATATCCCGCACACGCTGCCGCGGGGGCTCGAAGTAGGTTACCCCAGTCTGGGTGTGCGGCGTTGAAGTCACCTCCGAGTAAAATCGGACACCCGCGGTGTTTCCTACGCACAGTCATTAACCAGCCCAGATTAATACGGGAAGAAGCGCCACCCACTGGCCTTACGTAGTAGGATACCACTACAAAAATTGCCTTGGGTAATTTTACAGCAACTGCAACTGCCACCTGATACGAGGTGCAACAGGTTTCCAGAGAGAGGCATACATGAGAGAAACGCGTGTCAACGTACACCGCTGCCTTTCCCGGACGGAATCAGTGTACACACGATGGTCGTTCATCGAAGGCGAAGCGTAACCACTTAAGCCCGGAATTGCTGGCAAGGCTTTGGTCTCCTGCAGTAACATGGCCAACACTTGGAGATTGTGCAATCGAAGACGAGTTTTGAGCTCTCCCACTTTAGGGGAGAGGCCTCTATTATTCCACTGGAGCACATCAGAAATCCTGAACGCGCCATCTTCGGTTAGTAGACCAAGCACTGCAAGAGAACAGATGTCAGGTTGGATAACTGGGTAACCATTAAGCGGAGCAGAGTTGCTGTAGAGTTATCTGGCAATGTAGTAGGTACTCTGGGAGGAGCGGTGAAAGGAGCTGGTGGGCGGGGCGTGCTCGGTGCTCATTCATCTTTCTAGTGGCGGTGCCAGATCCCGCTCCATGTGGGAGCCTTGACACATCTCCAAAAGGCGTGCGATTTGGTCATCAACTGCTGCCATGTCATCGTTGGGAGGTTTCGGGATGCTACGCTGTTTTGTAGCCTGGTGATGGCGGCGGTCCTTACGCACTCTATCGCTATAAGTCTTCTGGGCAGCAGTTTCATGCGTGTGCAGCACGGAAGTTGGTGCCACTCGTCATCATCCGATTGGAGAGCTGCAAACTGGTTGGAGGTCTGCACAAGGGGTGTATTCACATTCTCAGTCATTTGCTTATAGTATCCACGATGAACCTTTTTTGTTGCCTTCTGCTTTGTGGGGCAAGGGGGCGATGGGATGTCATGGTCGCCAGTTTTTCAGAGGCCGCATCTGTACGCCGCTGCGCCTTCCGGCGCAGGTGGCACATGATTTGTGAAAGGGCACGATCTACGCATATGGCCAGGTCTTAAGCAACTGTAGCAGTAGATGGCGGTTGGTTAGTATGGCTGAGGCCGTAAAATGTGCTAAAATGTAGGCCGTAAATAGTAGTATACAAGCAGGCCGGTGGTGTTGGTGGGCCTTGCAGGATGACGATGCATTAGCTTCCTTTTCTCATATAACATGCTTGAATCACTTGGTGAGTAGGACAATAAAGCTCACACTGAAGGGCGGCCTGGTCCTCATTAACATCTATGTTGTAGACAACCCAACATTGCAAGCCGGATCCATCAACCAGGTACACCTGTACCGGGACCGAGACCTCGCTGGTAACTGTAATGCACTGTAGCGTTTGCAGACGTTCCACGGCAGCCAAGGCCGGCAGCCACACAGCAGTGGTATTGGACTTCTTTCTGGCCGTAAAGCCGCGAAAACCTCTCGTTTCGAGACGCGCATCCAGATTTGCCTGCAGAATCCTGGTCGGTATATATGTAAGGCGTTTCGATGCCAGAGATTAGGTAGTGGCCTTGTAACTCACTGAGCCATGGGTAGACACAACTGGGCGGTCTGTCGTTAGGCATGAACGCTTGCCTTGTGAGCCACCGCCGACCGAAGAGGAACCCGTTGCAGCGCCTCCCGAAGGGAGCTTTTGACGAGAGCGGGGGGCCGGCGGGCCGATTGGAGAGGCTGGTGACAGGCCCATTGGAGTGCTCAGCGCCTCATGTAGTACAGGTAGAGGTCGATCTAGAAGTATAGGCTGAGCAGCCGTATCTGTGTTCCGTCAAGAGGGTAAATCACTCACGAGCTGTTGCACATTTGGAGAAGGCAGGGCAGGCGGCGAATCCGATTAAACAAAGGCACTATTTTGGCGAGAATGCCACTGAGGCAAGCGGCGCAGGTGGAGCTACCCTCGCCAGCACGTCACCGGAGGCTCTAGGCCTAGCCTCGGTGCGCAGATCAGGTCCAGGAATAACTGCGTGACATTTGCTGTATGCCACGCAACCAGGCGGCGACTGGGCCTCCGAAGCCTCCTCGGATGGCGTGAATCCAGTTCATTTGCTATAGGGAACGTATTGACGCGGCAGGCGAGATTTTCACAAAATCGATGTGAAGGCACCTTAGCAAGGTCACTTCGTCTTCCTCTTCATTCTTTATTTGAAAAATTCTTCATTTGAAAACTAAGCCGTCGCATATAGCTCTGGCATTTCAAGAAGTTTGGCCCACGCAAATAATATCACGAATTAATGTGTTCACCTAGATGTTGATGAAAAGCTGGTGTAGTCCCGCTTCCAAAAATAAAGGAGGAGAACGTGTCTTGGTCTGGGCAAAACGTTCACCATTGGCGTGGTTTAAATATGTTCATCACTCTGAGGGGCAAGGCCGCTGAGGGGGAGGAGGGTGTGAAGTGAGGAGGGCGTTAAGATGGGGAGGCTGAATGTTGTCCAGGCATGATGGTTGTTAATGGTTACTCCGTTTACCTACAAAGCTGTGAAAAGAAAAAAGACCGGCTCAGCAGAAAGGAATCCGTGGGCGTGGAGCGTGGAGAGATAGCGAACATGGGCTTGGACGGTTATGTGTCCAGTCGCGACATGTGGCTTGGTATGACTCGTTGCGTTGACCTGAAAAGCTCAGAAAAACGCGCATTGCGTGAAATTGAACTAGTTGAAGTACGGCCCTTTGCGGTGTGTTTTCTGTCAGTCTTCGTCTTTCTCTTATAAGCCGGGATTTATTTTGTGCAACCAACTAGCCAACCAGTTCGTCCTGAGCAGAAGAAATTAAGCGGCAGGAGCGGCACCACTGCAAGCTGCTCTGGCTTTCTTCGCTGACAAATACTCAGCATACATTTACATCTTCTGAGATGATAATGACTGCATAGCGCTAAACGCACAAGAAATATAGACACAAAAATGACAGGGACAGGCACCTGTTCCTGACTTTAATGTTTATCGTCCGTGTGTGTTTCGCGCTGTGCAGTGAGTATAAACAGTCAACAACTTGCCCAGACTAGAAATATGATACCAGTGTGTTCACAGATGGCTAGACTTGACAGGAGTCTTCCTCTAGTGGTCTTTATGCGTCCTGACAGGCCAAACGCTTTCCCATCGCCTGAAGTGGAAGACATCCTCTATGGCCGCACACCTGCGCGGGATTAAAGAAGTAGTCCCCTGTATCTCGAGTCCCCTAGATATCTATATCCCCTGGCCGTCGGGTTGTCTTCACAAACCCCCAAAAATCGCTACAATCTCTCTCCAACCGACTGAAAAAAAATAATTGCCGGCCAATTCCTTTTAGCATAACTTACCTACATCACCAGGCTACTGTCGCACGCTACTCTAGTACATTTAGGTGGATTCAAGCTGACCTTCGATTCATCGCCAATGAAAAAGTGGATGAAACGGTACAAAGAAGTGATCTAAACAGGAATTACAAGCTGATTTACTACCTGAGGTATGAGGCATCTCAGTTTTCTAAGAGACAGCGCTTACGAAGAAAAAAACCGTCTGTGGAGCTTACCGACACGTCATCACCAATTGGTGCTCTCCATCGACCCGAAGCCGAGATCAAGACTGGTACCTAGACTTCCCCGCCATATCGAAGCACTTTATCATCGACTTTGTCCGAACGATGCGTTTACAAGCGCCTTACAGTTTCGTTTAGTTCTAGCGAACAGTTCACATTGCGGCGACTGCGGCTTAGTAGAAACAGTGGAGTATATTTTTTAATGCCATGCGTATGCCGAGGATCGTGCACATTATGAACATCTTATGGAATCGCTCACTGAGATGCCTCTAACATTCCACTGTGTATGAGTACCCTTAGCCTGCAATAGGCAGCACAGACGCGCTGTGAACTTTTTGAATATTTAGATGACATTCCTCATGTAAACAATCTCTAAGCCCGCCAATCAGCACTCTACGCATTCTCCATGCAGTGAATCCCTTCTGCAGAAAATCAGGGGATAAAAGAGTGGCTAAATTCTTTGTTTTACAATTAAACAACTTCTCTCTCTCCCTCTGTCTCTATGGGCTCGTCCAGGAAAGGCGCCTGCTGTATTATTCAGGTTTTCAAAAAAAAAAACACATCAAAACAACCAAAATGAATTGCTAAACGTTGAGACGGCAAACAATGTGCGGGCGGTATTCGGTTTTCTGACCATTAGACGGCGCCAAACAAAACGCTCTTATGCATGACAAATGCTTTGCTCGAGCTAAAACAAGGAGACGTACATGTTCAAGATTGTAGCTCGTCAGTGCTGAGTGGGTACACGGACGCAACGAGACAGACTGGAGGAGGCACAACTATCAAATAAAAATTTAATTCACAGAAACGTGACTATTAGAGGAAATGGGAGCCATCACTGAGCATGCGTGTCACTTTTTAACACCTGCGTCAGCGGTTCGCTAACAAACGCCATTTCTCTCGGGGATAGCACTTTTGAAGGTGTGCTGACACAAACTTTGCGTGTTATTGGCGATAAAGAAGGCTGAAGGTTCAAGGTTAGAGGTTAGAGAGACAGCCAGGGGAAAATATGTATAGACAGCTTAAGAGGTCCTGGCCGCCTCTTAAGGTGCAGCATTGACGGCGGCAGAATACGACATCAAAAAAAGTGTAAGAATAAGGCCACGTACCTTCTGTACAGAGAATGACAAATGTACGTTAGATATGCAGCAAATTGCGCTTGTAAAGAAAAAAACTGTATTAGATCAAAGAGCATATAAACGCAAAGACGGGGAGGAGAAAATAAAAGACAGTAAAATTTACAGGAGTGCTCAAAGTGGTAATAACATGAAAAACAGAAAAACTACTAAACAAACATTTGAGGCAATTCCTTTAGAGAAATATTGGACACATCTATATTCTTGTGGCAGTACAACTGGTTCAGAAGTGTAAGCAAGTCATGCGGCAGCATTTGTTTGCAATAGCTTGTGCGACATTTATTAACATTCCAAGACTCTGCTGTGCGGGTTCCATACACAGTTCTGCTTTGCTATAATCCAGCAAGTGTAAGTAAGGTCGTCATTTTTCATTGCGGCGAGTTTATAATTATAGCACAGCCTATAGTTGCACATGGACTTCGTTTGTACAACGTTGTCATGATGGAAAAGGCTCGCAGTGTATGATAAATACGGCACTTTACATGCAATGCGTATGATGCGTTTTTGTAAGATAATGAGTTTTTTTATATTTTCAGCCGTGGTTGTTCCCCACACCATACAACAGTAGTTGGCTATGGAAGAGACCAAACCGTTGTAGAGCAACATGTTGACTGACGTAGGAAAATTCAAGCAATTGCGGCGCATGATACCAGCTGTTCTGGAAAGTTTCTGAACTGCGTAATTATTATGGTCATTCCACGACATAGCTGCTGCAGAGCAAACGCCCATTGTTTTCACAGAGTGCAGAAATCATATTCTGGTAGTGTGTATTTCAATTAGAGGAAGTTCAAAGCGTTTATAACGTGGGTGAAACATGACTGCTGCAGTTTTACTCGCGTTAATTTTGAGTGATTATCGGCCGTCCAAGTATTTATTTCTTTTAAGGTTTTATTAGGTAGATTTGCGAAATCAGCAGTACAAGTAATCGAAAAAATACAGACTAGTGTCATCTGCGTAAATTATGTACTTAGCAGTACTATCGGTGTTGACAAAATTATTGACATAATGAACAAACAGAAACGGACCCAAAATGCTCTCTTGCGGAACGGCAGAAGCTACAGGTTTCAACTGGGAGCATTCAACGGCAATACCAACAAACTGAGCGCTATGTCGCATTAGGACATCAGCATATGGACTTTGCATCTAATACCGTAGCGATTCAATTTTTTAATCAACACACAGTGATTAACCAGATCAAACGCCTTTGAAAGATCTAAAAACAATCCAAGTACCATGTTTTTGATTGAAAACATTATAGTACGAATTTCTTTTCATCAAGCAGAGCTAATTCAGTCGATCTGTTTTTATGCAAGCCATATTGAGCTGTAGTAATATTGTTATATCTTTCAGTTAAACAGGATAGCCGTTTCAGAATAACTTTTTCCAAGCCATTAGGAAGCACAGGTAACGTTTATATCTGGCGATTGTTCCCGATTTCATTTCTGTTTCCCTTTTTATAGACTATTGTAACCTTTACCTTTTGCATAAGGCGCGGAAAAACGCCGAAAATCAAAGATACGTTGAAGATGTGGGCGAGGCATGGTGCAAGAATGTCGACAGTAAATTTCATGGGCTGTATCTGCAAACCTGACGCATCTGTAGCTTTACTTTTATTATGTGATAAAAATTGAGTAATTACTACATTTACTGTAACCGGTGTTAGAAATGCGGCTTCACTATTTTGGTCACTCATATAGGACCGATTTACGTTGCCGTTTGATGTGTCAGCAAAGGAAAGAAAGCCGTCAATGAAGGCAATTGCCAAATCAGCACTTTTTAATTGTATCCCGTCATGAATAGTTTTGGTTGTCGGTTCTGAAGAATTACCGAAAATAGATTTTAAAACCTTCCACTTTTTTCCATATTGTCCACCAGTTTAATTAAATCAGTTATAAATATATTGCTTTTTTGTAACGCGAAGTTGTTTTGTGACAATGTTCCTTAAGTTTTTAAAAGTTTTCAGCACTTCAGAACATGCATTGTAAAAGCAGTCTGTGAAATTTTACTCGTTTTCGTATCATACCTCGTTTTCTTATAAACTACAACATGATTTTATCCACCCATGGTTTCCTAGTATCTTTGATTGGGAGAACTTCTTCAGTGGAAAGGAAACATAAATGTCAGTAAGTATCTCTAAAAATTTTCTGTATGCTTTAGCAGGGTCGCTTTCTTCAAAAACTTGTTCGCAGTTTGCAATAGATAAGCGTTCCTTCAACTCACATTTCATGTGATTATTTATAACTTGATAAAATGACGTTTGGGCCATTTGTCGCTGAGGATTCGTATTTAGATTGACTGATATGAATATTGGCAATATCACTTAGAGAATTAGCGATGGCGCCTGATTTGAAGCTTTCTGTTTTGAAGTTTGTTATGAAAAGATCTAAAAGTGTTTCTGATTCTCTGGTAATTTCATGTAGGTGACAAGATGACATTTTTATAGAAGTTAACGTATTGAACTCGTATGTTGTGTTATGATTGGCCAGCATATCAATGTTAAAATCGCCACCTAAAATTAACTGATATTGGTTAATGTTAAAGTTTAGAAATGAATCAAGAAAAAAAAGAGCTCAGCAGAGCTGCTACCCCGTGGACGATTGCAGACAGAAAATATCCTTGTGCCAGACTTGACTGCAAGTACTTCGTAATGGGGTGTAGCTAATACAATGAAGTGCAGGGAGCATTTCTGATTCCATATGATTCAAAAGCAATATTGAAACGCCACCTCCTCTTCTGATGGATCGGTTCATATAGAAACACTTGTACGTCGGAATGACAGACGTCACCTTCGAAAGTAAACCACGTTTCCGAAAACATAGCGTTTAAACGAGTTTCCACTTCGTTGAAAAAATAGTCATGTTCTTACTTATTTCGACCAGATCTGAGATTAACATTACTACAAGTGCAACAATGAGGATTATCGGGCTTAACGAAAATACTGCGCTAAGAAACATCAATTATATCCGTAGAAGGAGACATTAAAAAAAAAAGAGTGCCGCGTATTACCGTACATTACTCGCTTCACAACCGGTCCAAATCTGCTGCACAATAGATGTCAATCGCAGGATCAAGCTTTTTCCTTCTGACGAAAACTTTTCCATTCCGGTTCCAAGCGTACCGGTAATAATTTTCAGCTATAAAAGCCTTTGCACAGCGCAACACCTCACGACTTTTACGCGTCATGTTTTCAGCAACTGAAACGTCCGACTGAGCATCTCTTAAAGCTGCCCGCTTCTGAAACCACGTGTCACGAGTTGAGAGCTTTTAAAAGCATACAATGATCCTGGCACCTTTCCTGCCTTTGAAGACAGTCTGTGTACAACATCGACGTCATTTAATGTGTGCTCTAACAGATTAACAGATTTTGCTACAACATTTACCTTTTCCTTCAGATTTTCCTCATTTGTCACCGGTATGCCGTGCACTTCAAGGTTCAGCTTTCTGTTACGCAATTCAAGGTCGTTCACGGTCATTTTCAACAACTGAATATCATCAGCATCGAATCTGTCCTCAAGTGCACTGACACGTTACTTCAAGGTTTCAAGGTACAGATTTCTTTATCATGTTTTTACCTGTTGCTCCCGTATATCATCGCATATTTTACATTACTTAAATTAACTGCTCAACTTCATCGACTTGGTCAGGCAGGCAGGCAGGCGAGAGCATCAATCTTCTGACATATGCCGGCTAAACAGCTAGCAACGTCAGGCTGCATACTGGGTGTGTCAAAGCTTCCTGCGTTTATTTTACGACTGTCTGGACATCGCCACGCTTTGCGACCTTTCTCGCCTTTTCCTTTATATGTTGACGCAGAGACACGAGAGCAATTGCCGAGATGGTATACGTACTCACATTCGACGCAATTGATGGCGAGTCCGTCACTTGGCAGATATTCTTTGCATAATGGGCACGTCTCCGGCACGTTAGCCTTGGTGTAGCTTTGGCAACGTAGAGGTTTAAAATCGGAAAATCTTTCTCCTAGAGCTACAACTGAGAGCACGGTAAAAGGAGATAAGGGGGGCGTCCGTTCACCACCGTCGCTGCTGCTCGGGTGACCCGATAACAGCTCGGCCGGTCTGTGACGTCACACTTCGAGCTGCCTTGAGGCCAGCGCAGCAGCGTTCGTCGTTTAAATCTGCAGACGCGAATAATTCACGGAAGCTGAGCGTCGGTAGACACACAGGAATGTTCGCGTTCAGGACAGAGCAAGGTAGCGCACTATGGCAGCAGGCAGTCAGGGGTAACCAACCTTTAAGGGGAAACAAAGCAGATAAGGGGGGCGCCCGTTCACCACCATCGCTGCTTCTCGTGCGCTTCTATGATTTCCCTGCCAACCCTGTCAAAGAAGACCTGCAGGTTGGGCTAGTTGGTGTTGATGCATAGTGGTGGTTCAACATTGCAAACAGATAATTTCTTGATTTCAAATTGCCCTTCGAACCCAACCATGTCTGTTGGTAGCATTCCCCTAGGAGTGAAAAACCCCTTTTGAATTACAGGTCCTTTCATTCAAAGCTTGTAAAAAGTGGCATCCTTACGGGATGCTTAGGCATGGCAGTAAAGAAATGTTGTTACCATAAAATGATGCCGAGTCTCTTAGCCCAGGCAGACAGATGTAGGGAAGGTAGTTTCCCGGACTCAGTTCTCGTTTCGAGTGCACACAAAGTCCTCCGTGTGCTGAAATCGTCTGCAAGTACCTCGGGGCTTCAAAAGGGTTCGGAAGAAGGGAGAACAAAGGTAGTGGTTATGCCATATGTCCACACGATGTCGCACTGGATTAAATGAGTGGGGAGCAAGCATGGGGTAAAGATTCTGTACCCTGCACCTAACAGGCTAGAAAGAGTGGGGGCGGCGGTTCAAAGAAGGCATGCAGTGCGCAGAAGAAATGCTTGCAACTTAAGTCATGAAAATAGATATGTTCCCTGTAAGACTGGCGTAGTGTATCAAATCCCCCTGTCCTGTGGCCTTACTTACATAGGCCAGACTGGCCGCTGCGTTAACGTGCGGCTCATGGAGCACGCTAATTCTTTAATACAGAAAGAAACTAACCTAGCTAAGCATTGTTTCATGTGCAAATATACGCCGTTTTTTGATGATACTGATGTCTTGTTCGCTCATTCTGACCAGCGCACTAGAGAAGTAGCTGAGGCGCTTCATATTATCAGAAAAAGTAAAGGGTGCGTGAGTGCGCCATCTGTTATATCTTCGAGAAATCAATGTGCTACATAGTGGGTAGCGGTTCTGCGGATGCACACGTGCTTTTAAAGCGGTTTTTATCTTGTACTAGCACTAGGAGTCTTGTTGACATTGCGTATGTGCGCTGTTTTTTATGTGTGCGTATACATGACGTGCTTCTTCATAATAAAAAATCAGTTGTAAGAACAGCGCTGGTTTGTGTGTCTCGTCTCTTACTTGGTCTGTGTGTGTTTGCGCTGTTGAACCACCACCTTGTCAAAGAGCCAAAAAGCTTATTCAGTCAACGTATCATACAGTTGCCTAGGGCGTAGACCAAAAGGCAAATGGATGCCTGACAAAGAGTCTGCGCCCTTCTTGCTCCCATTCGAGAGCACAAGACATTCAGCGCATAAAATAAACACTAAACGAGAAGGAAATACAGAGTGGTTGATTAACACTGAAACTGGTGTTTTTTCATACTGAACATTTATGTACAAATGACAAATACTCTGAGAAGCAACAGAATGAAAACGAGAATAGTGGTTATGCCTGCAATAACAACAGATACATAGTGATTCTATTTTTTAAAGCTTTCAATGACTTACTTTCCTGACTAATTTTTACAGCAGGATGGTGACCGTTATCACAACTGGAAATACTGTAGCTCAGTTTCTGGGTGCCGTAGTTCGTATGTATTTTTTCCTTATTATAACACACGCCCCGTGTGTTGTAGGTGTGTGTTTTCGTAAGATACTGATCACAAAAGCCGGTAGGATCGAAATGCATTTGTACGTAAGTAGCTAATGCCATCTTTTTCTTTATAACAGTGCACAGTGTGAGAAATTGGTGTTTTCTAAACAGTGGGGCAGTGTGGCTAAGGTATGGTGCATTGTGTATTAGTCGTAAAAATTTCTTGTATAATATGTATATGAGTTCTATGCTTGTTTTAGGTGCTGCGGCCCAGGCAAGAAGACACTAGTGGAAACGCGAATGTACACCCGCGATCAAAAATACGCGGCCCACGGCTCCGGTGAAAGGAGCGGCTGCGGGGCCGCACCACGGCGCTGCTACCTCCGTCGGGCGCTCGCTGCGAGGGTGCACAGAGTGACGACAAAGCTTAACCCTCGCTCTCCCCTCCACACGGCTAATGAACGTCAAGTGCGGCGTACAGCTGTTTCGCGGCTGGCGGTCAGTATGAAGGGGCGCGTCTCCGGTTTCCGTCGTTTGCCAGCCGTAATGAAGGGGTGTGCGCGCGGTTCACCGTTGCGGCCTCGGTACTGCTTCGCTCTCGTATGCCCCGCGCGCCCATGCGTGGTGAGCCTTGGTGCACGGGCATTACGGGGCTAAATAAATAGGGCAGAACAAGTTACTGTCGCGTCAGAACCCCGGTCTGTGAACTCGGTGAAGCCCTGTTTTGTTTCTGGTAGTGTAATTTCGTTGCAGCAGGAACGTGCTTAGATTTATTTTTAGCTTGAAATTAACGATTTTAAAGGAGCGATCTCCAGCTACTAATTAGGGTTAACCCGACCAAGCGCCGGGCGCTGGAGTGCGGCATACACGAACGCGAGACCCGAGTAAGTATGGCAAGCGAACCGTACTCGGACGCTTCGCAGGCAGACGCGCTTAGCCGAACTGCCCAACGCGCGCCTGCCGTAGCCGATCTGTGCATAGGGAAGACGAGATATTCGAGTAGGCGCTGGAAGTCACACACAGAACACATTGCAGAGCCCTCTTTCGTACTGACCGCCAGCCGCGAAACAGCTGAACGCTGCACTTGACATTCATCAGCCATGTGGCGGCTCAGGGGAGAGTGAGGTCGAAGCTTTGTCGTCACTGTGTGCCCCCTCGCAATGAGCGCCCGACGCATGTAGCAGCGCCGCGGTGCGGCCCCGCAGCCGCTCCTTGCGCCGGAGCCGTGGGCCGCGTATTTTTGACCGCGGCTGTACCAGTGTGTAGTATAGTTGCTGTTTTAGCCAGATAGGCAAAAGGTCCTTTATTTTATACATGATACCAATGCACCTAGAGATACCAATGCGAACTTTTTCAATGTGAGGTGACCAGCCTAGATGTTCGTGGAACAAGTCACCAAGAAATTTATGTGATATTTCAAGTTTGATAGAGTCATCACGAAATTGGATAAATATTTTTTGTTTAATACACTTGTTACGGGCGCGGAATATAATGTACTTAGTTTTTTTAGTGTTTAACTCTAATTCATTACCTCGGAGCCACGTGGACACATTTTTCAGCCATATATTGATTTCTACTACGTGCACTTCTCGATCTTCTCCGCAGACGAATGCATTGGTATCATCAGCTTACAGTATTACTTTTGGCGTACAGGGCACGTTAATTATATCCTTAATATAAAGCAGAAATAACAGCGGCCCAAGGATTCATCCTTGCGGAACTCCGTACTGTATGTGACCTAAGCTTGACTTTGGATTCGTAATAATCGTTTACTGGTGAATATTTGAGAGGTAGTTCCTTATTAATGTGAGAGCCGTTCCTCTAATGGCATACTGATATAACTTGTACAGTAAAATAGGGTGTTTAATGGAATCGAATGCCTTTTTAAAGTCTAGAAAAACACCTACTATATCTATTTTCACACCTACTATATCTATTTTCTGCGCTAAAATTGTTTATTATCTTGTCCTTATTTTCATTAGCGCCATTTCCGTAGATTTCCCTTCCTGAAATCTATATTGCTGCTCGGCGATGATATCGGTTTGCTTGCAGAAGTTTAGCAGCCCGATGCTTACAACTTGTTAAACTACTTTTGAGAGGATTGGTAGTACCGAAATTGGCCTACAATTATTTATATAATTTGTGTCACCTCCAATTTGTATGACGGAGACTTTTGCAATATTTAGTATATCCGGAAATATTCCGTCGCTCAAAATCAGGTTGAATACAAGCGTAAGTGGCTGACTAATCATGTGACTGATGGATTTTATAGGTTGAACTTTAATGTCAGCAGCACCGCATGCACTGCTAATTTTTAGGTCTTTGATTACTGAGCAGATTTCTAATTCTGTAGTTGGAAACATGAACGTTGAGCTTTGGATGTTGGAAGTGAGATACGTTGTGAAATCGAAATTACTTGCCTGAGATTTAATTGAAGCCCCTGATATGAGAAAGTGCTCATTAAGTTTGTCAGCAAGTGACGCCCCTGTGTAAGGCACACCAGTTATTACGAGTTCAGAGATGCCTTCTTTTTTGTTGTTGGACATTAGTTTGTTTACTGTATTCCATACTTGTTTAGGGTTGTTGCAGGTATAAGTAGACTTATGGTCGTAATAACTAGTCGTGGCTTTTTTTCAGAGCTCAACTTGTTATCAGAGCTTAACTTGTTACGAATTCGTTTATACTCAGTGAAATAGTCCATATTTTTCGTTGTGATAAAAGAGGAAAATAGTGTGTCACGTTTGCTAGTTCTTTTCAGAAGGTCGAAATTCATCCATGGCTTTCTGGCTTTTTTACGCTTTTTGAATTCCACTGTAGGGTAGGCTGGATTGCAGAGCTCTGTAACTCTTTTAGTAAAGACGTCATATGCTGCAATGAGGTCAGACAGTTGAAAAACATATGTCCAGTTTGTTCCTGCTACTAAGTTTATAAATATTATGGTCTTAGCTTCAATAATGATGCTGTATGTTATGTGTGCCCATGTTTTGAAAGGACTCTGTCGAGTAAAGTAGGATTTAAAAACATAAATATAGGTAAATGGTCACTATTACCAGCCATTATTACACCTGCTTGCACATCATCTTTTTGTAGCTTGTAAAGGACACATCTAGTAAAGTATGGGACATGTGTTTCACTCTAGTTGGCATATGTATTAAATTTTCACAACCAAACGAGAAAAAATTATCAAGCATTCTTTGCTGATAAGATTCAAACAATAAAGGATCGATATTGAAATCAACACAAATAACTACAGTGAACTTGTACTGCATGTGCTGCTCTAAGATATTTTCAAGAAATACCAACAAAATACCGTGTGACCAACAAAGCGGCCTATCTCTAACGGCAACTATCGTAAGAACACATTTTAACATGAGACACTCCAAGTGATGGTTCATTACACAAACTCTTCTATGGTGACATAACTTAGGTAGTTAATTATATAAACAGCTACACCTCTCCCTCTCTTATCACTCCGTGAAACTGGTACGCATTTGTATCCTGGAAACTGTATAACCTCATAATCGTTGGTGAACCAAGTTTCAGTGAAAGCTAAAAATTCAAATTTATGGCCTAATGCATTTAGGAAGATTTCCACAGACTCCTGCTTATTCCGAAGGCTTTGCGCATTGAGATGAAATAAGGAAAGTTTTCTTTTTCTCGTAAGTGCTTTGAATGTTGCAACGAATCAGCATCATGATAAGAATATGCGAACAGGACTGTCATTTTCTAGGGTGTCAGTGGTATCAGTTACCGCGATGTGAGTACGGCCTGTTATTCCTGATAACTCGGGTGCGGGGCCGTGACGAACAAACATTTTTGCATTCTTTAGCCAGGCAAACTCATACCATTTTTCTTTCGCAGTTTTATTCGTTTTAGAAAAGAGCGTCTTGTTTTGCGCTATAAGGTTTTCATTCAAGTATATTTTAGCTTTAGATTCCTTTTGCTGTCCTCTTTTTGCAAGCCATGCGTCTCTGGTAGAACGGGATACAAAGCGTACAAGAACAGGTGCTACCTTCTTAGAATTCTCCCCAAAGCGCGCTTGCCCTGTGTCTACCGTTCCCGTTGTCGTTTTTGTCAGTGTAGCGCGTTATTCACATCAAAAGTACAACCAACTAGCCCACATTGCTGCCTTGCTAGCACTCTTGTTGTTAGTGCTCTCCTTGATAGGCCATGAGGGAAATCGAAGAAGAACCTGAACATCTGCCTCGGAAAGTAGCGGAACTTTGAGATCAGTGGCCAAGACATTACGCTTTTCCAGTAGGTTTTCATTATCATGATGGGGCTTCCCAAGAATTTCTTAAATTTGGCGTCTGCTGTACTTCCTTAGTTCGTTAACTTGTTACCTTAATTCCATGTTTTCTTGTTCTGCTACCTGAGCCTCGAGTTTTTCCACTCAATTCCCGAGGGCAGATATGTCTGCATCCTGTTGATTCATTTGCGACAAAACTTCGTCGTATCTTCTAAATATTTCCGGCATAAACTGCTCAATACCATACACAGTGGCCTTAATCTCTTCTAGTTTCAGGATTTTCGACTTAAAGCAATTAATTCTGTGAGCACGAGACGAATATCAGCAATTTAGCTTGCAAGTTTTGCTTCCCGTTCCTCATTTGTTTTCTTATCGCTATGGTTGCTTCAAGCCTTAGCCGTTTTACATGCTGGGCATTTCCAGGATATTTTTGCAGTTTCTGCTTTTTTTTTGTTTGTGGCTTCATTTACCCTTTATCATGTGCCAATATGATACATATAATGACATTCCGAACACGTTAGAAACACTTCATCCTCAGAAAGCTCTTCGTTGCATGCGAAACATGTGTCAGCCATTTTTCCGATCGTCACGACAGACCGAGCAGTCAGCAGCCCTCTACAAGAAAAAAAATTCTAACGATGCATTTGAAGAAAAAAAATCTAACCTTCAATTTCTTGGTAGACGGCACCAAGAAACTTAACGTGCCCAGTACAGCACTATTTTCTATATCATGGCTTAATTTTTTGGCGCGGTTCTCACCTTTTGCAGTGACCTGAGAGAGTGCCAGCCGCGCTGATATGTCCCAGGTTTCTTGAATGGTCCCGAAATCTAACTTTCAGACACTGACCAGTTTGACCAACGTAGCGGGCACCACAAGACAAATTAATGCGGTAGACAACTTCTGTTTGGCCGCGCACAAATAAATTTTTAGCCTGGCAGGCTGAGGAAGCAACGTAATGAAGTCGCGAAGGCCTGGACGGTGCAAGGTTTCGAAAAACTCGCCGTGGCAGTAAACGACAGCAGTGTGCTCACGTCAAGGGCGTTTTCGACAGCAAAAATGGCTGTGGTTTAGCTGTGGTTAAAACTGAAGTGACGCGATAGCTACAGCTGGCCGAGTAGAACTCGCTCAGTCGAATTGCAAAGTCAGTCTTTCGTTGCTGCGTTTTGTTGGTGTTCCTTCTTCATCTTCGTCCCTGGACGTGGATTCACTCTATCCCGCCCTCTCCCTCTCTCCACTTCTTTCCAACTCGGTTTCGCCGGCGCGGCGTGCCGGCGGCAGCTGCCACGGTGGCCACGGCGCCGCCACGCTAAAGGTTCGAAATACTGGCGTAATAAAGGCTTGCGGCGCACACACCAGCTCCGTGCTCTGACGTCACTCCGCGCATGCGCACAACTGACGAGGTGGGCAGTAACTGCTCCGCTGTCGGCGCAGCGCCGAGGCACGCGGCGCGCACACCAGCTGCGGGCTGTGACGTCGCTCCACGCATGCACACAGGTGGCCGAGCTATGGTGCCACGGCTCAGCGCGCAGCCACGGTGACCTCGCGAAGTGGCTGGCGTGGTGTAGCTATAGCTACAAAACTCACAAGAAAAGTAATACCTTCAGGGTCATCGTCGAGGACAAGGCAGAGGTTGGTGGCGGACTTCCAGCGGTTGCACATCAGCGGTCTCCCCATCGAAGAGCCGTTCGAGATAAAAGACTCTGCCGAGGACGCAGACTTCTTGAACAAATCGCCTTCTTTTACGTACATTTCTGTGGATGCTGCGGTTATGCTCTACAACATTCCGCATAGTGCTGCGCAGAGGTCAATTGAAGCCGCAATAGAAAAATATGGCCCCACCCGCTTTCAAGACACATGTGGGAATTAACTTGCGGCCTTCCCTGACCCCTGCTTTTCGTATATTTGAGAAGCTTATTTGTTGATGACTGTTCTGTGTTGTACGGGTCATGGTTTGCGGGAGTTTAACGTTATAAATCAATAAAAAGGTATTTATATTGGATCATGCATTACATCAGTTGTTTTAGATCTGGTTTTGGCAGTAGCGGATCGGTTTTTGGAAAAAGAACGTGGACGCCATGGAGTTATCAAATGCTTCCGTTATGTGGACTATTTCTTAGCAAAATGAAAAGTTGGGCTAGTTGGATGCTGTTCATGATGAAAATCTGGGCGAAAAGAAAACAGAGAAAACAAAGAAGACCACATGACAAGCACCTTTTTCACACCTGGTTTATTTGGAAGAGAACGAATTCATAAGTATAAAATGAATAAACCTTCGAAAAAAACAAGTTGTGAAAAAGGCATTTGTCCTTCGGCGTTCTTTCTGCGTCTCCGTTTTGTTTGCGCCCCGAGTTTTCATCACGATTTCTTAATCCTGGTACCTACGATCGAACCGGAAGTGGTGGCGGAGATGTTTGATGTTGCACACGAAAGCATGATGTTTTCAGCGGAGGTTCGAAAGAATGGTTGCTTCCAGTTCTTGGGCATCTGCATTAATGTTGAAACAGATCACACGTGCTGGTCGCACAGGGTTAGGACCGTGAAGTCACTAGTGAGATTCGAGTAAGGAAATTATATGATTGTCAAAAGAAGTTTTGCCACCACCATGTGCAATCGAGCATTGACCGACAGATTTCCAGGCTTACCGAAAGCGCCTTTTCCGCACGCATCTTAAGAACGGTAGCAGAGGGCTGCTTGAATGTTTTAAAAGGGAAGAGCCCTCCATTGAGAAGCAGTGCACAGGAATGAAAAAGGCCAGTAGTCATCAGATATGTGCATAAGGTTTCGCACCGCTTCAAAAAGATAGCTGATAGGCCCAACGTCGAGGTTGCCTTCTCTGCTCGAAGAAAATTGAAGTCGATGTGTTGGAAAGATAATCGGGCTGAAACACAGGCAAATCGTCGTTCTTGTGGTCACCAGCATAAAGATCCGTTTGTGCGTGGCCAAACAGAAGTTTTATACCGTATTCATCTGTATTGTGGGGCCAGCAACGTTGGTGAAACTTGTGGCTGTCTGAATGCAAGGTTTCACGAGAATTAAAAAAAAAATCTGGATTGCATGCGCACGCCTGGCACTCCGTGCACTCACTGCAAATGCTCATGCGACTACTTTCTTAGCGGCCCCTTGATATATATATCCAATAAAATGCTTCTCGTAGGATAGTTTCCTGGAAACATGAAATTCCTTCACCATAACGCGATGCTTCATGCAGAGAACAAAAACTACCCTAGTATTTGTTGTCCTATTTCCTTACAGCCTCTGTTTCCCGAAATTGCGGAGCGAGTTATTATCACTATATAAATTTATAAATTGCGGAAATATCATCTTCAGAAAGCAGTGCAGATTCCAGCCTCAAAAGCACTCTCAGACAGCTTCTCCCAAAATAAAAAATTGACTTTTTCACAATATGGAACATATGTTCTGTACTGGTACAACGGTTTTGAGCTTTTCGAAAGTGTCTGACGCCGCTAAACACATTATTTTATTACGCTATTTCAAAGTTGCACAATTAATTGATGTTAATAAAAACATCCCGCTAATGCAGGATTCAACGTCGGGATAATCAAATATGAGTTTCTTCAATCATCTATGCTTGGATCACTTCTCTTTACCCATTGCTTAAAGTACATGTCCAAAAATTTAATCCCAATACTGCTTCTTCCAGACTCAGATTACCCAAAGTTTTCGTTCCTAGTTTTGATCTTGGTGTGCTAGAGCTTGCGTCAAACTAGTGGCGCCAAGATTTGATGGTTTTTGTTTGGCTTGCGGAAAAAACCTCGAACAGGGTGTAGAAAAAGAAAATTTTTCCTTCTAAAAATAAGCTTATGGATTGCGTTATAAGAATATACTTTAGCAACACGCAGATTTAATCAGTAAATTCCTGTTAGTTCTGTGGTGCGTTTCTCTGCACCGAACAAGGCTTGCGCGATTACGTGAATCACATTCCTTTAAACATATCTAGATTTAATGGTATAATCCATCGGATCAGGCAGATTCTACACAAGTAAAAAAAACAGTTGCATTTTGCACTTTTCTATTGTGATCTATAATTTACCCTTATTTCACACCTTTCGTATCCTTCTGTTGAACAATGCTACAAACGTGCAGCATACATTTTTCAAAGTGTGTTTTTTTAAAAAAACACGAACACTATATCAAAGACAACACACAAGGAACACCCGCCAGCTAGTGTCTTTTGTGTGTAGTCTTAGAAGTAGTCTTAGATGTAATATCTGCGTTTAAAAATCAGCCAGTGAACTTGAGTTAGTTAGTTAGTTATATTGATTTTAATGGCGCAAAAGCAACTATGGCTATGATGCGCCAAACACAAGGTTAGGTTTTTGTTAAATGTTACACTTTTTATAACTAGAGTTTGTTTAAAACATTGGCTTCTTTAAGAAACTTAAAAATGCTTGAAAGATCAACCAGTGCTTGATCACCTAAAAGCAACTTGGGGTGCAATGGGATGTATTCATTGTAGAGTGTTGTAAAATATTTTTTGCTCAGTTGTTCCAGTTTTGTACATGAAATTAAAATGTGGTTTACAGTGAGTACATCGCCGCACATTTCGCAGAGACGTTTGTCTTGTTTTGTCAGTAAGAAGTTGTGTGTAAGGTGTGCGTGCCCAATGCGTAGCCGACATAAAATAACTTCAGTGAAACGTTCTTGATGTCTACATGATTTCCATTCTCCTAAAACGGGTTTTATGGAATGCAGTTTGTTGTTTGCCTGTTCTTCCCATGCAGCCTGCCACTTAATTCTGTGTTTACTGTGCACTAATTTAAAAAAAATCCCTGTGTGGTATGTTATCTTGTTTTATTTGATCAATTGGAGCTTGTGCTGCGCATGCATCTGCTCTCTCATTACCGACAATTCCAACATGGCTGGGCACCCAGCAGAATATTGTCACGTAGTGGTGACGGCAGTCGAAGCAGCGATGAAGATGGACGAAAGGATCTTCTAAAAGAACTGTTTATTGGGCTGACTTGCACCCAAAATGGACTGAATCACTCGGCGGCGGCGAAGCGACAAGCGTGCTCGGCGGTCGTCGAACAGAATGCCGGCCACTGTCGGCCATGCTCAATTTAAAGCTGATAGCGAACTTTCGAGATAAAGAGCGCAAAGTTACTAGAACACTCCGGAACAACGTAGAATCAGCTCTGCCTGGCTGCGATCAATCGAGATAAATCTAGTCGCGTCTTGCGTCGCAAACAAAGCGATAAAGTGGTGTGGCGGCAGATTTTAAAAACGAACAAACACTGCAAATATTCGCGGCATTACTCCCCTCTCAAAGAAGCATCGACCCGATGCATTAAAACAAATAATGCGACTAGTAAGGAAAAAAAACGGATCTTGCGAAAATAGAACATGGAAATGCAGCGGCCTTTAGCGCGCATAATACGGCTTCAGACGGACTACATGGACAACTTCTGGTCGTACGCGGCGTCGCTTGGATTCAGTCATTGCGTCAGGGATGACTTCATAATCCAGTTCACCCAGCCGACGAAGAACCTTGTACGGGCCGAAATAGCGGCGCAAAAGCTTTTCACTCAATCCACGGCGGCGAATGGGCGTCCACACCCAGACTTGGTCTCCTGGCTTGTATTCCGCGTTGCGTCTTCGTAGGTTGTAGCGTCTGGCGTCGGACCGCTGCTGATCTTTGATCCGTAATCGGGCAAGCCTTCGAGCTTCTTCTGCGCGTTGAAGGTAGGCGGCAACGTCGACGTTCTCTTCTTCTGTAACGTTGGGCAGCATGGCGTCTAGCGTGGTCGTGGCATCCCTGCCATGGACGAGCCTAAAAGGCGTCATCTGGGTGGTCTCCTGCACTGCGGTGTTGTAGGCGAAGACGACGTAAGGCAGGATGACATCCCAGGTTTTATGTTCGGCATCGACATACATAGCGAGCATATCGGCGATGGTTTTGTTCAGGCGCTCGGTCAATCCGTTGGTCTGCGGATGGTATGCAGTTGTCCTCCGGTGGCTGGTTTGGCTGTAGAGCAGGATGGCTTGCGTGAGTTCCGCCGTAAATGCTGTTCCTCTGTCCGTAATGAGCACATCGGGGGCGCCGTGTCGAAGAAGAATGCACTCCACGAAAAATTTGGCCACTTCTGCTGCTGTTCCGTTCGGTAGGGCTTTCGCCTCGGCGTAGCGGGTCAGGTAGTCGGTCGATATGATGATCCACTTATTTCCAGATGTTGACGTTGGAAAAGGGCCAAGCAAGTCCATGCCGATCTGCTGAAAGGGTCTTGCGGGATGTTCAATGGGGTTTAGAAATCCTGCTGGTCGTGTGGGAGGAGTCTTTCGTCGCTGACAATCTCGGCATGTTTTCACATAGTGTGCGACATCGGCAGACAGTCGGGGCTAGTAATACTTGTCTTGAATGCGGCGGAGGGTGCGAGTAAACCCGAGATGTCCAGCTGTCGGCTCGTCGTGTGAAGCCTGTAGAACTTCTTCGCGGAGACAAATAGGTACAACAAGGAGGTAAGCTGTTTTGTTCGCTGTAAAGTTCTTCACAAGGACCTCATTCTGCACACAGAAAGAAGACAGTCCTCGCTTGAATGAAGCGGGGGGTGAAGAAACCTTGCCTTCCAGGTACTCGATGAGGCCTTTTAGGTTGGGTCCGAGCGTTGCTGCTGAGCAAAAGAGCTTGCGCTGATGGGTACTAGGAAGGCGTCCTCATCGTCGTCCAGCGGCGGTGCATCTACAGGGGCTCGTGAGAGGCAATCGGCGTCAGTGTGCTTGCGTCCAGACTTGTAAACGACGGTGACGTCAAACTCCTGGAGACGCAGACTCCATCGAGCGAGTCGGCCAGAGGGATCCTTCAAATTGGCAAGCCAGCAGAGCGCGTGGTGGTCGCTGACCACCTTGAACGGCCGTCCGTAGAGGTAGGGGCGGAATTTCGACGTAGCCCAGATGATGGCAAGACACTCCTTCTCAGTGGTCGAATAGTTAGCCTCGGCCTTAGAAAGGGAACGGCTAGCGTATGCGATGACCTTCTCCAGCCCGTCACTTTTTTGAACGAGAGCGGCGCCTAGTCCCACGCTGCTTGCGTCGGTATGAACTTCAGTATCGGCGTTTTCATCAAAATGCGCAAGGATCGGTGGGGACTGTAAACGACGCTGAAGTTCCTTGAAGGCTTCTGCTTGCGGCGCTTCCCATTTAAACGGCACGTCTGCCTTCGTCAGTTGGGTCAGGGGCTCGGCAATGCGCGAAAAGTTTTTCACAAATCGTCGGTAATATACGCATAGTCCGAGAAATCTGCGCACTGCTTTCTTATCGGCCGGCGGTTGAAACTGTTCAATAGCGGCTGTTTTCTGCGGGTCTGGGCGTACTCCTTCCTTGCTAACGATGTGGCCTAGAAACAGCAGCTCTTCGTAGGCAAAGTGGCATTTCTCTGCTTTCAAGGTTAGGCCAGACGACTTGATTGCGTCTAGTACTGTTCGAAGTCTTTTGAGGTGCTCTTCAAAGTTCGAAGCGAAGACAACGACGTCATCTAAATATACCAGACAAATCTGCCACTTCAGGCCTGCCAGCACTGTATCCATTACTCGCTGAAACGTCGCTGGTGCGGAACAGAGACCAAATGGCATCACCTTGAACTCTAACAGCCCATCCGGAGTTATGAATGCTGTCTTCTCGCGATCTCTTTCGTCGACCTCAATTTGCCAGTAGCCGCTCTTGAGGTCCATCGATGAGAAATATTTGGCGTTGCAGAGGCGGTCCAGTGTGTCGTCGATGCGGGGGAGGGGGTAGACGTCCTTCTTTGTTATGTTGTTCAAGCGGCGGTAATCCACGCAGAATCGAAGTGCGCCGTCTTTCTTTCTCACTAGAACAACCGGTGCCGCCCATGGGCTGTTTGAAGGCTGGATGACGTCGTCGCGAAGCATTTCTTCGACTTGGTCCCGGATGGCTTGTCGTTCTCGCGGAGACACACGGTAGGGGCTTTGACGGAGAGGTCGGACGTGTTGATCCGTTATAATGCGATGCTTGGCAATTGGCGTCTGTCGCACCTTCGGCGATGTCGAAAAGCACTCACTGTAGTTTTGAAGCAGATTGCGGATCTGGTCTTGTCTGTTCCGGTGCAGGGCTGGGTTG
This sequence comes from Amblyomma americanum, assembly GCF_052857255.1. Classification (NCBI taxonomy): domain Eukaryota; kingdom Metazoa; phylum Arthropoda; class Arachnida; order Ixodida; family Ixodidae; genus Amblyomma; species Amblyomma americanum. Next base: position 155,259,459 of record NC_135504.1, read on the forward strand.
ATGTCGAAAGTGGGCGAGTTCTCTTGGTCAGGCGGTTCTTCTGCGGAGGGGTCGGAGAGGGCGAAGGACTCTCGTACGTCAGATATTTCGTCGTAGAAAGCAATCGTCGTTCCTCTGTTAATATGCCGGCATTCTTCGCAGAAGTTAGTCAGCAGTACTTCGGCCTGGCCATTGCGGAAATGTGCGATGCCTCTTGCGATGCTGATTCCTCGGTCTAGTAGCAACTGCATGTTCCCCTCGATGATGGCTTCAGTGTTTATGGCTTTCGTGGCGCCTACGGTCACGATAACGCTTGAACGGGGTGGGACGCTCACTTCTTCCTCCAGGACACTTAGGGCAACGTGATTTTCCCGAGTTTTCATCGAAGCGATGGCTTCGTCCGTCGAAAGCGTGATCAGCTTGGATCGCAGGTCGATGATCGCCTGATGCTCATTAAGGAAATCCATACCCAAGATCACTTCGCGGGAGCATTGCGGTAGCACAACAAAGGTCGCAGGATAGGTATGTCCTTTGACAGTCACTCGCGCTGTGCATCGTCCTGATGGCGTAATGAGGTGGCCCCCAGCGGTGCGAATTTGTGGGCCGTCCCAGGCCGTTGTGACTTTTCTGAGCTGCGCAGCGAATGTTCCATTCATCACCGAGTAATCGGCTCCTGTGTCGACTAGAGCGGTAACTTTCCGGCCGTCGATAGTCACTTCTAGGTCGGAGGTCCTGGCTCTTGCATTGCATGTCGCTCTCAGCGTCGGATCACGGCTTCGTCGCGTATGCGAGTCACGGGTTGGGCGTGTGGTCGAAGCTCCTCTGGGTGGCGGCGTCGATTTCAAGGTAGCTTGCGTCGTGGTCGAGGTTCTGATTGTGTGCGGCGTCGGTGCAGCGAGTGTCGGTTCTTCATGCGGCGTCGCGGGTGCAGCGTCTTCATGGGGCGTGGTCGGTGGAGGATCTTCGGCGTTTAGCTCGTGAGCAACCTCACCTCCAGAGGTTGCTGCCTTTAGCTTCCCCTACGGGGGCTGGGCGACCTTCGTCGTACCGCGGCTGCGTAGCTGCGGCGTGGCGACGCAAAGCGCGAGGTTGACGGCGATGGTGAGCGCGAATAGCGGTTCGGCGTGTACTCTTCTCGACGCAGGTACTCGTCGATTTCGTGCGGACGTTGTCCGAAGCGTGGTCGTGGGGCGTTAACGGCAAATCCTCGAAGACCGATACGTCGGTACGGGCAGTGACGAAGAATATGGCCGGCCTCACCGCAATGGAAGCACAACGGCCGGTTGTCGGAAGTCCTCCAGACGTCGCATTTCCTGGGGCTTGAGCGTCGGTCATAGGCTGGGCGGGCGGGGGCTGGGAGGCGGCGTTGTGGAACGATTGGCTCATCTCGGGGAGGACGTGGGGGTTGTCGCTGGGGCTGAGCAGTACTTACTGCAGCGGCGTAGGTCATGGCCTGGGGTTCTGTGGCCGTCGGGGTGCCAAGTGCCTGTTGCACTTCTTCCCGTACCACATCCATCAGAGTCGCTGCTTGTGGCTGTGGGGAAGATGGCAGTAATCGGCGTAGCTCCTCTCGGACGATTTCGCGGATAACTTCCCGCAAGCTGTCGCTGGTGGTGGCCGGCGTGTCCGAACGGATTGCACAGGCAGAGGAAGGGCGATTGTACTGCCGAGCTCGAACGTCGAGGGTATTCTCAATCGTGCAGGCTTCTTGCATAAACTCCCCGTCTGTTTTTGGCGGCTGGCGGACGAGGCTTGCAAAGAGTTGTTCCTTTACGCCGCGCATTAAAAACTAAACTTTCTTTTCCTCGGTCATCCCGGGATCGGCGCGGCGAAATAGGCGCTTCATCTCCTCGACGTAACTGCGGACGGGCTCATTCGGAAGCTGGATCCTGGACTCGAGGAGTCGTTCGGCTCTTTCTTTCCTCACGACACTGGTGAATACCTTCAATAGTTCTCTCTTGAATAGCTCCCATGTCGTAAGGGACGACTCGTAGTTTTTGTACCACGTGCGTGCGGAGCCATCCAATGAGAAAAAAACGTGTCCAATCTTTGCCGCATCATCCCACTTGTTGAATGACGCCACGCGCTCAAATTGATCCAACCATTCTTCAGGGTCTTCGCCTAGGGATCCATTGAAAGTTGGCGGCACCCGCGGCTGCTGCAGTATGATCGGTGTCGACATCTTCGGCGAGATTGCGGTGCTCGTAGCCGCGTCTTTTCGCTGTCTTGTGCGGTGCGGCAGTTCCCGAACTCAGGCTCCTCTCCCTGGAATCGTCGGCTGGCTCGCTGAGCTGCTGGCTTGTCCTCGGGTGCGAAGCGCTCAGGGCTGGCTTCACGACTTGAAGGGGGCGTCCGGAACATGGAAGGCTACCCCGCACCTCAACCAGATGTCACGTAGTGGTGACGGCAGTCGAAGCAGCGATGAAGACGGATGAAAGGATCTTCTAAAATAACTGTTTATTGGGCTGACTTGCACCCAAAATGGACCGAATCACTCGGCGGCTGCGAAGCGACAAGCGTGCTCGGCGGTCGTCGAACAGAATGCCGGCCGCTGTCGGCCATGCTCAATTTAAAGCTGATAGCGAACTTTCGAGATAAAGAGCGCAAAGTTACTAGAACACTCCGGAACAACGTAGAATCAGCTCTGCCTGGCTGCGATCAATTGAGATAAATCTAGTCGCGTCTTGCGTCGCAAACAAAGCGATAAAGTGGTGTGGCGGCAGATTTGAAAAACGAACAAACACTGCAAATATTCGCGGCAATATAATGTTGTTTTTGTTTTTTATTTTAATTATGTTATGTATGATGTTTCTTATAATGGGTTCAGCAGCGTTTCTACAGTGCAGCGCTTTGAGCATACTCAGTGAATCGGTGTAAAGGACGCTATTTTTAATGCTTTCTTTTACTATTTTGTCTACGGCTACAAAGACTGCATAACTCTCGGCAGTAGAAACCGATGCTTACTGTGGCAGTCGTATCATTTTTTCCTTTTTTCCTTGAATTACTGCACTTCCAACATGACTTTCTGTTTTTGACCCATCAGTGTAAAGTTCAGTGAAGGTGTCATATTTTTTTTGCAGTTCAAAGAATTCTTGGCATTTCCTTTTTATGTAAGTGTGTCAGTGTGAAGTCGCACACTGAAGGCAGGCTGTACCATGGTGGTAAATTTTCATATTTTTGTGCAATATTCGGCAGGGCATCCAGTACTCCTAACTCTTCACATTTATCTTCAAAGCGCATTATTAGTGGCCGGATGAATTGTGGTTTATTGTTGAATAATCTTTTGGATGGGCACTTGGTAGCAATGGGATGGCAGAGATGTTTTAGGAAGAGAACGGGTTTTTAGGACGTATGCGCATGTCAGTGTGACTCTTCTATGCTCTAGTGCAGGCTCATTAGCTTCAACATAAATACTATTTACCGGGGATGTTCTATATGCTCCAGTTGATAGTCGCAGACCAAGGTTATGAACAGGGTCCAGTCGTTTCAAGTAGGATGCTCTTGCTGAACCGTATACTATGCACCCATAGTCCAGCTTGGAGTGTACCAGAGAGCGATAGATGTGTAATAGGCATGTTCTATCGGACCCCCACCGTTTTCGCGAGAGCAACTTTAATACATTGAGGGCTTGGGATGCTTTCTTTTTATGGTTGTTAATGTGTGGTAGAAATATGAGTTTCTTGTCAAAAGTGAGTCCTAAAAATTTATGTTCTGGTTTAATTGGTAGTGTGGCTTGATTCAAGTATAGGTTGGGATTGAATTGTAGGCCTCGTCGCAATGAGAACAGAACAGCTACTTTTTTTTTGAGGAGAGAACTTGAACCCATTTATTTCTGCCCAAGCAGCCAGATTATTTAGTGTGATTTGTATTTGTCTCTCGCAGGACGATATGCTGGAGGAAGTGCATGCTGTCTGTAGGTCATCTACATAAACCGAATACATTATGTACTTGGGTATTACTTTGGCTAACGAATTCATTTTTACTACGAAGAGTGTCGTGCTTAGAATGCAACCTTGGGGTACGCCATTCTCTTGGGTGAAAGTCATGGAGAGAGTTGTTCCTAGGCGGACCCTAAATGTGTGGTTAGCCAGAAAGTCGTTCAAGCAGTTCAGCATCCTGCCTCGGATACCTAGCTCTGCTAGGTCGCGGAGGATGCCGAACTTCCACGTGGTATCGTATGCCTCCTCCATGTCGAAGAAGACCCCGATACACTGCTGCTTGTGGATGAACGCCTCCCGTATGGTGTTCTCTAGGCGGACAAGGTGATCGGTGGTTGAGCATGCTTTTCTGAATCCACATTGATGTACATCTAATAGTTGCCGAGATTCGAGTACAAAGGTGAGTCTAATGTTTATTACACTTTCAAAAGATTTAGCAATGCAGCTGGTGAGGGCTATTGGTTTGTAATTGTCAGGACTTGTTGGTGGTTTCCCGGGTTTCAGAAAAGGTACTATTACTGCTTTCTTCCACTCCTCAGGTATTCTGCCAGTCATCCATATTTTATTGAAGAATTTTAACAGTGCCTGTACGGCAGTATCAGAGAGATGGGCAAGCATATTGTAATGCACATTGTCTGGACCTGGTGCTGTCTTTTTACCGGAAGATAATACCCTATTTAATTCCTGGAGCGTAATGGGCTTGTTGTAGTCATCCTGCATGCCTGCTCCGAATGGAAGTTTTTGTTTTTCAGCTATAGCTTTGTGTTTCTGGAGTGTGTTTGTGTAGTGGGATGACCTTGAGACTTCAGCAAAGTGCTCGCCCAATAAATTGGCTTGTTCTTCCAACGATGTTTGCGTACCGGGTGTTGTCAAAAGCGGAAGTGTGAAGGAAGTATGGTCACCAGTGAATTTACGAACTTTGTCCCACATTTTCTTTGATGGTATTGAACTATTTATAGAGGACACATATTTCTGCCAGGACGTTTTGTCAGCATTCCTGCGCACGTACCGCGCTCTCGCCTTGGCCCTCTTAAAAGTAAGTTCTCTGCAGTGGGGTACCGACGCAGGGTGCCCCATGCTTTATTTTGCTGTTTTTTTGCAAATGTACATTCTTGTGTCCACCATACTTTGTGTTTCTTCTGTACGAGTCCTGTTGTTTGTGGTATAGCGAGTGTTGCAGCAGATATTATGCATGTAGTAAACCTTTCATTAATTTCATCTATGCTGAGGTCTTCAGAAAATTCTTTATCTAGAGTGGCACTTTCTGTAAAAAGTGACCAGTCGGCGAGGTGAAATTTCCAGCGCCGTGGTCTTGTGTGGATGACTGGAGTGGAAGACGAGAGCCTGATGAGAGTGGGTAGGTGATCACTTCCCAGAGGATCATTTAAAACATCCCATTTAAAATCGTTAAAAAGAGACGGTGATGTGAAAGCTAAATCAAGGAAGCTCATTTTTGCTCAGCTTGGGCAACAATATGTGGCCTTTCCTGTGTTTAAAAGACAGACATTATTCGAGAGGAGAAAATCTTCGATTATTTTGCCCCTAGAGTCACAGCGTTCGCTTCCCCAAAACGGGAAGTGAGCGTTAAAATCGCCAACTACCAGATATGGCTCCGGCAATTCATTGATCAGGCTTTCTAAATCTTGTATTGTTAATGTGATGTGTGGGGGGAGATATAAAGAGCAAATTGTTATTGTTTTATAGGTAACGACGCTAACTGCAACTGCCTCAAGTTTTGTGTAAAGTTTGATTTCTTGAGCAGGGACGCCGCTTTGATGGACATTCGCGACGCCTCCCGAGAGTCGATTTGCCTGCTCGCGATCGCGTCTAAAAAATGTTATAATGTTTAAGGATATGCACATGTTGTGGACCAAGATTGGTCTCCTGAAGACATAAAACTGTGGGTAACATTGACCCTAAAATATGTGTTACGTCGCTGTAGTTCCGCATAATTCCTCTACAATTCCACTGAATTAAGAAAGCCATGTTCATTTTTGGGGTGAGAACGCTAAGGCGTTTACTTATGCTCAGGGCCCGTTATGAGGGGTCTGTCTTTTTTTCGCTCAAGAGAGCTGTTCCGCCGCTGCAAAGCGGGCGGACTGGGAGTTATATCCATCACCTCGCTAGTGGTGCTGGAGGACCGCGCAGCCGCGGTTGTGTTAGTTTCAGGCCTCCCCTGACGGGGGGAAGTCCTGCGGGATGCCGACCCATGTACCGGCGCTCCCTGCTGTGACAATGGCAGGGCAGGGCAGGGCAGGGCACCCTGCCATAGGCTCGGTGGAAGTGGCCTCGGCAGGTGCCGGAGTGCTGTGTGGTGCTACGCCCCTGCGCACCACATCAGCGAAGTTTGGTTTCGCTGTGAACGAGAATGTGTTGGTTAGTGCAAAACGCCTCTTGGCTTCTTTAAATGAAATGTTTTCTTTGGTCTTTATGGTGATAATTTCTTTCTCCTTTTTCCAGGACGGACACGCCCTGGAGTACGCAGCGTGGTCTCCTTCGCAATTTGCGCAGCGCCGTGCAGCGTCACATTCCTCTGAATTGTGGTCCTTAGAAGCGCATTTCGCACAGGTTTTGCGGCCGCGGCAACTCTGAGAGCCGTGCCCGAATCTCTGACAGTTGAAGCATCTGCGTGGGTTCGGAATGTAGTGCCTGACATTAACTTTAAGGTATCCGACTTCGATGGTTTCAGGTAATGTGCTTGTGCTGAATGTGAGTACCAGGTGTTTAGTATCTATTTCTTTGTTGTCTTTGCGGATTTTAATTCGATAGACATCTGTGACATTTTGGTCGCTGAGACCTTCTAGCATTTCTTTTTCTGTTAGCTGAATGAAGCCGTTTTCTGAGATGACACCACGGACGGTATTGAGGGATCTGTGGGCTGTTACGGAGACTGGGATGTCTCCTATAGAGAGAATGCCTGAGATCTTGGAGTTTTGGGTATGGTCACGGATTTCTCGTAATAAGTCGCCACTGGCCATTTTCGATAGCTTATATCCGGGGCCCAGTGCATCTGTTAGGCACTTTGACACAAGAAAGGAGGATAGTATTCTTGCCTGCTTTCCTTCTACTGTACTATGTACGACATGAAACTTTGGGAAGGTTGTTTTCTTTTTCGGGAAACAGTCTGTTGCTTCGTTCCGCCCTCTTTTCAGAGAGCGATCAGGTTTTGAAAGGGGGGGAGCCATAAAGAAAGTTTAGTTATTCGGTCATGGTGCCAGCCACCCACCACGGAGTCCAACATGGGGACGGGACAGGAACTTGAAAGCAAGTCCTGCCCACGCCAGCTGTACACCTCAACTATAACCAAATATGACTCAACTCAGGGTAGTTGGTCACACAAGGTTAACCCTCGCCGCCAGGAAAACAGGAACAACCAAGGAGTGAGTAGGATATAGGAGAGTTGTGAGACAGAGATAGGAAAGTGAAAGATGGAGAGGAGGATAGGAAAAGGCGACTGCCGATTCCCCCCGATCGGGTCAGGCCGGAGGTGCCGTCTGCAGGAAGCTGGGGCCAAAGTGGTGTGTTGCCTCCGCCAAGGGGCCTTAAGGGTCCAAACGCTCGGCATCGGCTCAACCACCAGGATCCCCTTTTCCCCGGACACGGCAATGCCACGCACGGCGAGGCGCGGGTGCTCGGGTCCGTGGTGATGCACAGTTCACCATCATCCCCTTGCGGGGATGTCCCTGCGGATGCTCGAGAACCCGCGGTGTCGCCACTCACCGTCGCGACGATGGATGGATGGATGGATGGATGGATGGATGGATGGATGGATACGGCTGAACCCTTTACATCGGGCGGTGGCTCAAGCCACCTAGCCATGTCTTGTGAAATTTTACTCCTGTCTTGCTTTTAGCCACCAATCAGATAACCTTCGCTTGGTTACTTCTAACCTCTTAAAATCCACTTTCCCTTCACTATCCCTAAACCCCAATGCCTTGGGTAAGTCAGCCCCGCTGCCTTCCACTGTAGGGTGAAGCCCTTTACAGAAAAGTATCAAGTGTTCAGCCGTTTCCTCCTCCTCTCCGCACGCAATGCACAAAGTGTCTATCTCCTGGTACCTGACTCTATACGTCTTAGTCCGCAAAACTCCAGTCCTGGCCTCAAACAACAAAGAACTTCCCCTACAATTATCATAGATATTTTCTTTGACAATTTCCTGTTTAAAGGTCCGGTATGTTTCTAGTGCCGATTTCGTCAGCATCCCTGTTTTCCACAAAGCTCTCTCTGTTTCTTTAACCTTTTTCTTAACCGATAATTGCTGATTTGCCCCCTTACTGCTGTCCAGATATTTGCTTGTCAATTTTCTAGTTCGCTTTCTCCATTTCGTGTCAACATTCTTTATATACAGGTATCTGAAAACTTTCCTAGCCCACCGCTTTTCCTCCATCCTTCTCAATCGTTCCTCAAATGCTATCTTACTGCTAGCCTCTCTGCTCTCGAAAGACGCCCATCCCATATCACCCTGTACCCCCTGATTTGGTGTATTGCCATGTGCTCCCAAAGCTAACCTCCCTACTCCCTACGCCTGTAAGCTGCAGGCGCCCCCCTGCGGGGAGGCAGTGAACTTGAGTGCAGTAATCAATTACCAACTAACCCAACCTAATCTGTTAACAAGGCTCACTGTAGTTATTTTTAATTATGTCAAACGAAAAGAGGAAATTGGTTTGTTCACTAAAACATATTGCCAGGTGGCGCTCAGGCAAAAAGACGTTGACGCTGGTGCAGGCAGTGCAGGCGGCCCTTCAGTCCACATCGAAGCACTTTATGCACATTACCGATGTCCGGCAGTTAGGCAGGGATGGTATTATGTGCAGGTCGCCGGATAAAGACTGTATTGATGACCTGCTAAAGTGTACGACCTTTGCCAACCACCCGGTGAGCGCATTCATTCCGCCTCATCTAGCATGTTTCAAGGGCTTGGTCCGAGGGGTCGACTCTCGATTGAGCCCTGTGGAAACGCTTGAGAGCCTCTCGCCTGCGGGCGTGATTGCTGTCCATCGATGCAGCAGGATGGTTGACGGAGTAAAACTTCCTACGGAGTCCGTTATTGCCACATTTGCAGGAATATTTTGCCCGTCAGAGATTAAGGTGTGGCCATTGGTTTTTCGAGTAGATGCCTTTAACTCTCGACCCCTTCAGTGTCAAAACTGCTGGCGATTTGGCCACAGCGGCAAAGCCTGCAAATCGGCCTTACGCTGCTGTGCCTGTGGGGAACGTCATTGCAGAGGGGGATGTCCTGAACAGCAAGAGAAATGTTGTTTGTGTAGCGGTGCTCACCCTGCTGATTCACCTGACTGTCCTGCATGAGCACAAGAAGTTCAGGTGCTTGAGCTTATAGACAAGCGCAGATGCACGCGGAGAGAGGCTTTTGTCGCAGTCAAGGAGAGAGCCTCAGGCTACTCTAGTGTGGCCGCCAAATGCCCAGCCATAATGGATTCTAGTTGGTCCCAGGCTATTACAGCGGCAGTTGAGAAAGCTGTGGCAAATGCAATGGATCGCATTATGTAAACCATGTCCACGTGCATTTCACAGGTCATAGCTGCTCAGATGACCAATCTTCTGCAGGCGTCCACCACTTCGCTCTTGTCTTCTTTGGCTTCGGAAGCTACCCCTCCTTCTGTAGTACTCGATTCCCCTCCACAGGGCCAAAAACAATGTGAGCAACAAAAGACCTCTCAGGCCTCTCCTTCGACCAGCGTTATTGACACATCCTCTATAGACTGTATGGATATGGAGTCTGATCTCCGCGCCCTGAAACGAAGTGGGTCTCCTCTGATTATTGCAGGCGCATCTTGCCCACAGTCAAAGACAAAGAAAAGTAACGCAAGTCAAAATGCTAAGACCAGGATTCTAGACAAGGCAGTAGCGGATGCGGCACTCCCGCCAAGATAGGGTTCTTAAGTGTACTACAGTGGAATTGTCGATCTATATTCTCAGCTTCAACAGATTTAAATTGCCTATGCAATCAGCTTCTACCAGATTTAGTTGCTTTACAGGAAACATGGCTAACTTCAAATTTCAATTATCATCTCAAGAATTACCGTCCGTTCCGGCTTGACCGTTCATCACGAGGGGGAGGGTCGTTAGGGCTCATCTCTGCAAAGTTTTGCCACAGGGCATGCATTTCTTTCCAATATGCGGGCAATGAATGTGAAATCCTTGCGGTTGACCTCAGCGTCCCAGGTCAACAGCCCTTTACGGTAGCTAATGCATATTTCCCGTCTGGTGTGCGTGACACTCGGCCCCTTGACTCACTCATGTCTAGTATCCGATCTCAGGTTCTATTACTTGGAGACTTCAATTCGCACCATGTGACGTGGGGGTTTAAAACAGACCGCTTTCGTTCTAGATTATTTGATTGGGCTTCTGACAACAACTTGATTTGCAACAATTCCGGATTGCCTACGTTTGTTCGGAGCCAATGCCGCTCTGCATTGGACTTAACTTTTTCCTCCCCAGGAGTCTCTGTTATGTCTTTGGCGCCTGTTGACAATGCAACAAACAGTGATCATCTACCGATTAGTTTCAAGTTTGCGTGTAAATTAGCTCTTCCTGAGCGACATCAGCTGAGCGACAGTTGCATTAAAGACACGCTAAAATCAGCCCTCCAAATCAGTTCAGACACTTGCGCTCAGACAAGTGCCGAAAGCAAGGCTGCACATCTATGTTCAGTACTGGACCATGCAAGGCAAAAGTCTGAATTTTTGGTTAAGAGAACAAAGGGTGCTATCACGGACAATTGGTGGAATGCTGAGTGCACGCGTGCATATAGACGAAGGAAAGCAGCTTGGAAGAAATTCTCATGAATCAATGCCCAAAAAATTGGTCGGATTATAAATATGTTGCCGCAACATTTAAGCGCACCGTCGCCCGTGCAAAGGAGGAGTATAATACAAATTATTACGATTTCTTTCACAGTCAGGAAATAAACGAGCCTTGTTTAATTTCATGAGGCGCAACAAGGTGATTCCACCGGCTGCCAACATTGAATCCCTCGTTGAGTCCCCTGCTGACATCGCAAAGGCCTTAGAGGGTATTGCGTGTGGCTTAGAGCTTCGCTTTACATCTGCCTTACCTTCTCCTACTATATTTACATGCACCTAAAGTGATTTCACTGAGGTCTCTATGCCCGAGCTGTCGCAAATTGTTCTGCGCTTATCCCCAGCGGCTCCTGGCCCCGATAAGGTCACTTCATCTATGATCAAAATTTTGTTCAATGAATCTCCTGCAGACCTGTTGGCTCTAGTTAACCATTCTATTAAAGGTTCTTGGATACCGCATGAGTGGCGTCTTGCTGAAATAGTTCCATTGCTTAAAAAGCAAGGGGAGGGCTTAACTTTAGACAACATACGCCCTATTTCATTAACATCGAACCTAGTGAAATTGGTGGAAAGGGTGCTTCTCAGCCGCGTCATGTCATTCATTTCGGAAAATGCCCTCTTTAATCTGTGTCAAATTGGCTTCAGGCCGGGTTGTTCAATTTGATGTGCTCATACTGACATAGAGAGTCGTAATGAATTAGCTCGCAAGAGAAAACAGTTTGCTGCGCTTGTCACCTTGGATGTCAGTAAAGCATACGACAGCATTGAGCACTCGACTCTGTTACTAAGATTACAGGAACTGAGCTATCAAAGCTATTTTTTAGCCTGGATTTTTTTTTTGAAAAATAGAGAATTCTACTGCCGCCAAAATGGTGTTTCATCAAGGAGATTTCCACAGACAAGAGGTGTACCACAAGGATCAGTTCTCTCACCTGTTCTGTTAACATTTTTCTAATCTCAATTCTATGCATTCAAAATGTGAAAACTTAAGTGTACGCCGACGATATTGCATTTTTTGCATCAACAGGTGACATCCACACCCTTTATCGAACCCTGAAAAATTACCTCAATGTTCTTGACAACTGGTTAGGAAGAATTCATCTGTCCCTCAATGTGAAGAATGCGCATTGTTAGTATTTCCGGTTTCTGTTTCTGTAAATATCTGCCTGCTCTATAGAAATCACATAATACCTCAAGTTCAGACGGTAAGGTATCTCGGAATAATATGCGACTTTACTCTATCCTGGCGGCGACACACTGAGCAAGTTTCTGCAAAAGAAGTTCGGGCCATCGGCATCCTACGCAAGCTTTGTAGTGCTAGGTCAGGCATGAGAAGGCATACACTTCTGATGATTTATAAAATGTACGTCCGCCCAATTTTGGATTTCGGGTGTGTTTTATTCTTAGGAGCTCCTGCCCATAAACTTCGCCCTCTTGTGCTCTTGGAGGGTGAGGCGTAGCGCCTTTGTCTGGGGCTTCCAAAATATGTCGCCAATGCTGTTCTGCACCTTGAGGTGCGAATTCCATCGTTATCAGCTAGGTTTCGCCTTTTAACATTTCAAACAATTTTAAAATTGTGCGACTCACCTCTTCACGCTTCCAGTATAATATTTCTTAGTCAACCTTCCGCCTTTTATAGTGCCGCCGGGTCTCGTTTTCATACTCCGCAGATATGTTACGCGCAGTTCCTCCTTGATCCCGTAATTATTCATTTCACAGATGTCCGCCAAATGTATAACAACTCATCATCTGTCCAGATTGAATTCGATGACATTTTCTCATCGAATGCCAAGCTGCAGCCCTTCCCGCTTCTTCAGGGTCTGTTGCAGGACCACCTAAGGTCCTTTCCCTCTCATGTTCTTATTGCTACCGATGCCTCGCAGGATCGCGAAAAGGCAGGTGTGGAAATTTTTTCGCCTTCACTGGATGGGTCTTTTTCTCTCCGTCTTCCTGACTTCACTCCAATTTTTCTGGCTGTATTATTAGCAGCAATATTAGCCTTACGAAAATTAGAAACTATCGTTTCCCAGGTCCTGGTTATGCGAGACTCTGTGTCCATTTGCTCTTCATTATCCTCACCCACTAAGTCTCGAGCATTACGCCTCTTTAAGTTCCTGATTACGTTTAATCTAAATTCGGTAAGGTTGCTTTGGGTACTAGGTCACATGGGCTTTCACTTATATGAGGTTGCAAATTCCTTAGCAAGAGCCTCTCTCTGTGGCCCAATTGTTGTTTTCCTGTCAAAGTGTGCATATACAGCTGCGGTGAGGTTACGCAGCTACACAGTATTTCAGGAATTTGCTGCCTCGGCTCTTACATCATCTCCCGAATATAAGCATCTTCTGCATCCTTGGAGTAGTAAAGACTGGCGCTCGCGCCGACTAGAGGTCTCTTTTACGCGTTTGCGTTGCCGGGTTCCCCTTCTAAATTTCTACCTTCACAGATCTGGCTTGGCGGCTTCCTCATTGTGCCCTTTTTGTGCCGAACCGGAGACAATAGATCACTTCCTGCTGTTCTGCCGCCGCTTCTCTCATTTGAGGAAGCGTCTTTTGCAAATTCTATTTCATCAACTGGGCTTGCCTGTGTCCTCCGCGGTTGTTCTTTCCATTAGCGCTTCTTTGCTTGGACGAAGCTACAGGAGTGTGCGCTCTGCAGTTCAAAATTTTCTTCAAGAAACGCAGCGACTCCCATTCTAATTTCTTTTTCCCGCTCTCAGTCAGTACGACATTGAAACATTACAGGCATTGTATACTATTATGCACATTAAGCCATTGTCTCGTCCTGGATCTTCAAGTTAACAGTACCCCTCTCCTTCCGTCTTCCAATCTATCAGACTACATACTATTACCACTCCTGTTCCCATCAAAACTTTCCTGTTTCCAGCAATTAACTGCCTGTGCCTTGGCCACTCCCCCGTAGTGGGTATGTTCCAGCAATGTCTGAGGCCTTCCTTCCTTCCTTGGAGGACATGCTGCCGAGCCCTGTCTTGCCCACTTTTATGAGCAGGGTGATACTAAAGCACACACCGACGCCAGCAACATCAGCCTCAGCGCGGTACTCGTGCAACGACAGGATGGCGTTAAACGAGTCATCGCTCATGCAAGCCGCACGCTGTCGTGCGCAGAGCTAAACTATTACCCGACAAAAAAAGAGTTCATTACCATTATTTGGGCCGCTGCAAAATTTCGCCCCTATTTTTATGGTCGCCCTTTCAAAGTGGTCACTGACCACCACTGTCTGTGTTGCTTGGCCAAGCTGCGCGACCGACCTGGAAGCCTGGCGCGATGGAGCCTTCGCCTTGAGAAGTTTGACTTCACCATTGTCTATAAATCCGGCCATAGGCATGAAGACGCCGACACACTCTCTCGTGTGTTTGTCAAACTCTCAACCCCCCACACGGACGACATACAATTCCTTGGGGCTATCCATTCTTCTGATCTGTCATTATAGCAGCGCGCCTATCCAGTGATGCGGCCACTCATCGATTATTTGGAAGGTCAACCAGCCACCATTCCTGAATGTTTTTTTCGACACCTGTCGTCGTTTTCCATGAAACGAGGCTTACTCTATAAGAAGAATCCCGGTTAAAGCTCGCGATCTTTCCTCCTAGTCGTCCCCACAACACTTCGAAAGGGAATTCTTTCTGCGTGCCACGATGAACCAACCTCTGGCCATTTGGGATACTCTCGCACACTTTGCAGAATACGCCAGCTGTACTGCTCACCCAAACTTACCACTGTAAACGCTATGTCCAGTGCTGTCGGCAATGTCAGCGCCGTAAGGCCCTGGCCTACAAGCTTCCAGGGCTCCTCAAAACTATTGCACCACCCTGTGCCCCTTTCAATCAGGTCGGCATGTGCCAAGCTTCTTGGCCCTTTCCCTTTGCCCTCGGGTGGTAAACGGTGCATGATCATTGCCACTGACTACCTCACTTGATACGCCGAGGCCAAAGCCTTACCTCGTGGTCAGCGTCCGAGGTTGCGGATTTCTTCATAAATCAGGTCGTACTTCGGCAGGGCGCCCCGACCTACGTCATTACCGACAGAGGGACCGCGTTTACTTCCCAAATTTTTCAACTCAGTGGTATACGGCCCATCGTAAAACTACTGCTTACCACCCGCTGGCAAACGGGTTGACTGAGTGGCTTAATAAGAGTATTGCGGAAATGCTGGCAATGTACGTCGATGTCCAACACAGGACTTGGGACATGATCCTACAGTACGTGACTTTCGCATATAATACAGCAGTTCATGAGACGACTCGTTTCACAACGTTCCGCCACCTCTAGGACGTAGAGGTTCCGACGATGCTCGACGCAATGCTCCCTTACGCAAGCGGGGACCACCTTTCTGCTTGCTGACGCTGAGCAGTTTGCCCAAAAAGCCGAGCAGGCTGGTCAGCTAGCACGAATACACATCAGACAGCCACAAGATAAAGACCTGCGCCCGTACAACCTTCGGAACAGGCAAGTCTTCTACCATCTCGGCGACCAGGTTTGGGTGCGGATACCTGTTAGACGGCGAGGCTTGTACGAAAAAAATTATAATTGCTATATCGGCCCATACAAAGTCTTGCGGCGCGTCAGCGATGTCAATTACGAGGTACTTCCGGACCAGACGCTTCCAGAGGAGTGAAGACGTCGGCTGCCGCATCCAGAGATCGCCCATGTTTTACGCATGAACCAATATTTTTCGCGTTGACCCCCCAGCCCCTTTGAACCTTTGTTGTGCGTTTATGTGTTTGTGTGCTCGCGTTTTTTTTCAAGAGGGGAGGAATTCCAGGTGGCGCTCAGGCAAAAACAGAGGACGTTGAAGTTCGCCATGATATAGAAAGTCGAAAGTTAGACAGAAATTTAACTACAATTTATGAGTCACCTTTCTCGTTTGCGCTCGGGCCTGGATGAACTATGGTACCCAGCCCAAAGATAACTAGGCAGCT
This sequence comes from Amblyomma americanum, assembly GCF_052857255.1. NCBI lineage: Eukaryota > Metazoa > Arthropoda > Arachnida > Ixodida > Ixodidae > Amblyomma > Amblyomma americanum. The sequence goes on from NC_135504.1 coordinate 155,275,135, forward strand.
ATAGCGTGTAATGAGCATGCCTCGATAAATTATGATGCAATTAACTGCAGGGCTATTTAACAATTTAAGGAAAAATAAACGCCCTTTTCGCACATTGTAGAGATGTCTTAATTACTTTATTTCTTAGTGGTTTTAATGTTTTGAAAACGCACTGGAAGCCACACTTAAGGCACATATCAGACTGAAATAGACTATCAGAGCGTTTCTCTTTTAAATCTGTTGATGTCAGCCCACAACACTCAATAATCACTAGTAGGGTGGCTGCCGTGAGGGATGCAAATGCATGCGCTGCGACGTTTGCTCGAAACTAGGTGCTTTCGTGCTCTTTTTCATCGTTCAACGCACGGGCATATGTTGGCATAATGGCAGTAGAGGCTTCATGAGCGTGAAAGGTTTTCGTCGGAGCAACTATACAGTGGCTCAGATAACTGCATTTTTTAATTGCCGGGCCGGCGATACGCACCTGCAAACATTAATGGACGATCATCCGTTTGACGCGACAGTTCCACCAAAGTGGCTGGATATATACTCGCAGATTATTTTGATGCTTCTACCTTAAGCCGAGGCTTCACATGCGCGACAGAATTTTTCTTCAGGGTTAGCGGCTTTTAAAAATTACTTTATAACTGCCCGCCCTGTTCCAAGGACTCATACTTGGTGCGAATGCTCAAAAGCATTCGTTCTACACATTAAACTCATTTAGCAGCACTCTTCGAATTTTTCTGCTGTGTGAGCGGAGGCGTGTGGCGGATGAGATTCAGTAGGGTGGGGCAGAGGGTCCAGGATGGCAGCCTCCTATCTAGATTAGAGTGATGGGTAGGTGAGTGGTGATTTTTGAGGGCTCTTTCACTGCGTCCATGATTACGATTTTGCCGTGGCATTGTGCTCCTACTGCTGCGTGGGCTCCGAGTGCGTGTAAGAATTACGGAGGTTAGAGTTTTTCGGGTGGCATTTCTTCAGGGTGTAGGTATGCGAGAATGAAGTGGGGAGCTCTATTGAGGACGGCGCCTGAGAACACGTCGCTCAAAGCTCAAGGGGAACGAAGCTGGAACGCCATAGTGTTGGGAGTCGACTGGTAAGCGCCTTTTGCTGAAGCCCTTCCTGAAGAACATTCCTTCATGATTATCGAGACATCACAGTAGTGGAGGTGTTGGGAGTTCACAGGACTCCCCCCCGGCAGCCCACAGCGGATTCCAAGCATCGAAACTCTAGTCCATTGGGCAGGCCGCCGCCTGCTAGGCCGATAGGGCTGGAGAAAAAAACTTGCTAGAGGATTCGTAAAGCGTCCATGTTCCCCAAGCCATGGCACGCACCCACCTTTCACAAGTGGCCCTCCAACACTCCAGGGTACCAGAGTGCTTCCCCGAAGGTGGTTTTACGATGCACAAGACAGGCTCGACCGGTTCGAATGGGCCGTAAAGTTAACGATTGCAGCCCAGACCACGAGCAGTCCAACGACTTCTTTCAATTTAAGGTACTGTGGAAGAGTTTCGAAGATTGCTGCTAAATGAGTTTAATGTGTACAACGACTGCTTTTGAGCATTCGCACCAAGTATGAGTCCTTGGAACGGGGCGGCCAGTTATAAAGTAATTTTTAAATGCCGCGTTTTTTTTAAGTTCGTGGGCTGATTAGTTGGCGCGTGGTTACGGCTTTTGAAATTGTTTTTCTAAGGGTTCTACGTCGTTTGTATCGTGATGTCTTGGTGAGCGACAGGCCCACAGATGCTGCCATTCGATGCAGCCCTGACAGCCACGACGTCAAGGGTAGACCTCCTGCATACACGAAAGTCGTCTGCTCGCGTTGCAGCGCGAACCGTTTGGGCGTGCGAACAACGTCCCTGCCTTCCAGCAGATGGTTCCGATTTTTCCGCTGTGGCGTGCTTTTGTCAGTCATTATGGAGTAATCCGCCATGCCTTTTCTGCTCGCTCAGGGCCCATTATTGCCGAAAATGACAGACAAGAAAGTGAAGATAAGCGACGCCTGATGTATGCCCTGGGAGACAAGAAATTGTCAGACTCTCGGAGCGGAAAACGGGTACTATAACAGAAAATGACTAAATAAAGCATCAACAGATGACGCTTTCATGGGCAAGGCCGGCGGGCCCCTCATAAATGAAAAAGTGTCTGCGTAATATGAAAGCAAACTAAGTTTAAAACAAGTGGAAGTCACTTTACCGGGCTTATGAAATATCAAAGGACAAGAATTCTACGGTCACCACCGCGTCAGGTACGAACACGAGGGTTATAGTTGCGATTATTTCTTGAACTGTTCAGTTGTTTTTATCATTTGTGCGTCACAATCATAGCTGGCTGAAATTCCGGGAAAAGCGCACAGCATCAATCCGAGGCGTCTGTTGGATCCTGGGACGGCAGTCCTCACCACGGGAAGTTCCGAGTAAGTGAAGACACATGATTTTTGCAAAACCGTCTGAATGATGTAGCACGTGTGGAATTACTTTCAACCGGACAAGCGTCAAAGAATCACCTTCTGAGCACCTGCCGGTTCCCGTACCAACAATGAAGCGGGGCAGGAAAGAATGGGGGAAGCGAATGTCATGCGAGGGAAAGCAAGTGCAGAGCATCTTCACACATGAGAAAAATGGGAGAAAGCAAAGGCCAAGTGGCATAATAATCACATGGCGAGATTCCACCACCTAGAAGACATGCTTACAAAATAGCAAGGAGCACCGAACATGCAGTAAATGGCATCCGTTTGGTTGTTTCATTGGGCCTTCCTTGTCTCTGTCGCTTTTTCGCCGTCTTCAGAATAAACTGTAGCTTTGAACCCACTACCCCAGCCAAAGTACTTCTTTGGCAGCAATCTCGTGTTGCACTAGCATTCCTTACTCAATTGCTTTCGTAACAAAACCATGCTTCTGCATAAGACGGTGTATTTTACAAAGTACTTGTCCGCATTGGCTTGACATCAATACACACTGACTAGCATCACATTCATAGACCAATGATATGCTCATAACACTCCACCTACGTGACGAACGCTCGCCCGGACCGAGTATAGCCTGTCAGGCAACAGTCGAAATAAACTTAACCTTCACATTCATTGTTGCCCATATATTCTTCTTCTGCCAAGGGTGTCAGCTCCTGAAGGTTGACTTTCTCGTCATTGAAGGAAACGACTAAACAGCACTGACAAACGAGAATTGACGAAAGATGAGATATACACAAGCGCGGAATATCAACCATAGGGTTTATAGCGAAAAAGATGGCAAAATATACAGCAGCAGGGGAAACAAATGTGACGCAGTCAAGCTCGGGACAGACATCCGGGAGCTATAAAAACCGTCACTGATTAAGAAAGGCGAGCTCCTGTGGCAATACAGCCACAGACGGGTAGCTGACATAAGCGTCACCTATTTCATGCATGTGAAAATCTTCTGACATTAAGCGTGAGGTCTGATCTTCATATTTGGTCATGATTGTTGTCTAGTACAAAAACGCCTTACAGTCTAATATCGGCGGAATGAGGTGCTATGTTATTTCGGCCTGAATGATTTCTTCTTTCGCTTGTTCGCGTAATCGGTCTCCCCGATGTAAAATCGGCCACATGACAGTGGAGTCTTATGAACAAAACCACAATAGTTGTGGTGTTTCTTTTGCTCGATTCGTTTCGTACAAAAACATCAAGCACTTGAGACACACGTTCAATATCTAGGTGCTTAGCATAAAACAGGAAATCATCCACGTATCGGAATATTCGAATAAACTTTCAAGACTAAACTTTTTGCATTTCATTGTTTTAATTCTTTATCTCTCTCATCGCCTATCCGCACAGGACTGCCGGCTTGTGTAGATATCTTTTTTTACCAACAGTTGTTATTATGTCCTTTCCTCCTCTCCCCTTCGCTGGCGCTTCTTGGGTTTGGTGTGACTGGGGGCGTGCCTGATGCCTGGCCGACCGCGGTGGATCGGTCCCTCTTGTGTCTTTTGCTTCTATTTGGTGTGGGTTCAAAATGTGCTTGCGCGCTTCTATTGTTTTTTTTCAGTTCTTTTGCCTTGATTTGCTCATGCGTCCCACAGTCACTGGCTAATCTTGGGTTACGGTATACAAACGTGCAGATCACCCTCTTTTGTTAATAAAGTTGCTAGTTCAGCGCACTGTGTGTCTCGTCCTCTCTTCGTTCGTCGTCTGCCTGCGCTAGTGTTCAGAAAGTTTTTCTTCAATTTCCTGTCTACTTGGCTTAGATAAATGTTACTGAGAACAGACGCTACATCTTCAATAATACTTTACCCTCCCACACAACATAGTTTTTCTGAGATATAATGGGCAAAAGTTCTGGAAAAGTAACACCACATTCCAGATTCCACATTCCAGTAGTAACACCACATTTCAGCATTCATTCGGGAACAACCAATCACCGTTGTCATTCCTGTTACTTTCCTGAACGCGCAGCAGTAGACTAATGTGAGGAAGCGAAAAAAACAGATCGACCGCATCTATGCTAAAAGCAGAGGTTGGAGCCGGTTCCTCATACCGGAGAAACTTTACAACAGCCTCCGGGTTCGGTTTAACAAACTGGTCAGCAACAGAAAGCGCTGACAAATGCCTGTTTAGGTATGCCGATACAATCAGTTGCAGAGTGTGGTGCTCAGAAACTATTACTCTAAAAGAAACATCCGGTTTGTGTGTCTTCGCCGTAAAAAAAAATTTCAAGCACACAAAGCTCTGCTTATTTCACTTTTTTAAGCCAATGCCTCCAGCCTGAATTTTTGCAGTAAAGCCAGTTGCTTTTGCTTTCGCCGAACTAAATCGAGTCTACGAATTCAAAAGTTATTCTGTATCGCCTCACAAGCTTTTCCCGTAAACTGCTCCTCAGCTAGAACAAGAAAGAATCCTACTTTATCCATCTGCTCTACGCACAAACGTTCATCACGAAAGCATTTAGCCGCCGCTGTGGCACAGTGGTTACAGCGCTCGGCTGCTGGCCAGAATAACGCGGGTTCTATCCCGGCCGCGGCGGTCAAATTGCGATGAAGGCAAAATTCCAGAGGCCCGTGTACTGTGCGATGTCAGTGGACGTTAAGAAACCCCAGGCGGTTGAAATTTCCGCAGCCCTTCACTACGGCGTCTCTCATAACCTGAGTCTCTTTGGGACACTAAACTGAAATAAACCACAAGCTCCCATATATGATGTAGCGAACAAAGTAGGGTAACACACGCCAAAGCAGCACCATTCATCAATATAATACAATGATTCGCTGGAAGAGCGAGGAATACTGTTCTTTTTATAATTAACAATGTAGACAGGCCGGCTTGAGCCACAGTCATCCGGCCCGCCCGTGCTTGCTTGCGCTAGCTCAAAATGATTTGACGCGCTACTCAGCAATGCACAAATTCTGACTCATTCGTATTAAAGACTCGTGCAGAGAAAAAGCGAAGAAAACAAGTAGAATTGCGATTGGTAAAAACTTCTGGTCTTTCATTAAACAAAGGTAAGGTTTATAAGCAAAAACGCATGCAAGAGTCAATACACAATACCCAAAAGCACAGTAAAATAACAAAACAGTACTACATTAAAAAAGTTAGGCACCTTAGTTCGCGGCTTTAGGAGGCTAGTGTGTTTTCTGTTTAGTTCTTAAATTATGATATTTTAAACTACCATATTTTAAATTAAAGATATTGTTTTAAAAGATCTCCATTTTCTTTCTCGTCTATTGCCTGTTCCCGCAGTATATGCGCAGCAAGTTGTTCACATCTCCTGCTGTTTATTTGCGAGAAGACATCTAAATCAAGCGTTAATCAGATTGTTTTTTTCTATCCAAGTGGGTCATGTATATATTTGTGACCTGGTAAAATTGTAGTAAATAAAATGGCAAATATATTTTCGTTTCTAGTGTGAAAACTCGTGATTGCGGCATTTTATTGTGACGGTGTTCGTCCATGTGTTTACCCAGAGTGGGAGCTAAAACGGTATTACGTATCTTCTAGGGCTGTGAGTAAATAAGCGCGCTCGAACGCTCCACGCAGCGATCTTCCGACGGCATTTAGAAATTTTGCAATGAACTACATCTGGCTCATATTTTATGAGCATAAGTTTAAACTATGTACGAGAGAGTGTAGAGACCGATATTTCTTTTGACAGGCAATCTTATTGTGTATATCTAATTGTCATTGTTAGTGGGCAGAAACATCATATAATCTTGAAGAAAACGCATACACAAGGGCGGCTGATAAGCCGCGTTTACACCAATGCGAAAGCAGCGCATCCTATCAACTTTCTGGCGTACCGCACTCATGTAAAGATGGAAAATGCACCAGGAAAATGCACCAATCCCGAAGTCAGCGGGAAGATCGACAAGTGCAATTTGACAGCTGTGTTGAATAGAAAAAGGTGTGCGTGGGGTGGCTATATTCGCTGACGCTCCCCTTCCAAACCAAACTTCCAAATTAAGTTATTCCAGCCTATAGCTAATTTTCTTTTCTTTTTGTATTGGCTTTAAGCCCTGTGAAGCATTGCTGGTCCGGGCTTCCTCTCTCTTTTGTTTGTGATTTTGTATTTTTCTCAGAGGACCAATAAAAGGGTAATTGCTTGCTCTAAAATCGCGTTCTCTTCTAACGAGAAGTGTTCTGGGTCTAAATCGCAATGCTACCAGAACAAAAAACGTTCGACAAAACCGTGTACAGAAATAACTACTACACTAACTGTGCATGCCGTACTGCAATGATAGCGGCATGTTGGTCTAGTATAATGTGGTATTGTTCATCAGGGTATTACTTAAAGCTCTTTGAATCTGTTATTCACTTTTGTGTATCTTGAATGGGTCAAGCGGCATTTAATGTGAAAAGAATGGCTGCGCACATGCACATTTATTGTTCGAACCGAAGTAGGAGAACGGTAAAAAGTGCGCAATGTCTTTACAACTGTAAATCAATACAACTGTAAAGCCCTTTATGGAATGAGAAAAGAGTATACTTAATACATTTTTCATGAAATAAAGATCAGTGCTCTTCGAAACGCCTGTTTTAGATGGAACAACGAAAGTTGTAAAAAATTTAATCCCATTTGCAACCATAAATGATAACAAAAGAAAACCGCTGCATTCTGCGCACTAATACCAAATTTAATTGTGATGCAACATTAGTAACAGAAGGAACGATACAAACAGCAACCTTGCATGAAAATGAACAGAGAACAAAACATAGTGATGCAGCTTGCCGGCACAAAAAAAAAAGATGGTTTCTCTTTTTTTCCTCAGCCCTGTTTGATGAGGATTGGAAGCAAAAAGTTTCTTTGCCCCCTACACCACATACCATAATGACAAAAGATGCCACTTTTCAAAATTTTTGCCTTGTGGAATGAATCATAGCTCCCATCAGTTCTCGATCTCTGGGCGTGTTTATATCGGAGTTATGAGAAAGTTCACATAAATGTTTAATGCTGTTGTCCATGAAACAAGGCCACTAATTGGAAATAAGGAAACAAGCTCGAATATCAAAAAGAGGTTGACGAAAATCACCACTGAAAATAGCAGGGTCGTCGTCGGAGTTTTAATTAGGTCTCATTGCGAAAGGGGGGCAAACAGCGGATAATTAGTGTCATCTTTGGAGGTGTGATGGAGCGGCAGTGTGAACACGGGGTCGCAGCGTACAGGTAGGGCCATCATAGCAGTGCTAAAGAAGTGGCATGCCAATATGGGGGCGCAAGTATGGCCATCGTTGGAGGTCTAATGAGGAAGCATTGTCAATAGAAGGGCAACAACGCTCAATTAGGGCCATCACTGCAGGTGTCATGAATAGGAATTGCCAATATGGGGGCTACAGTGCACAATTAGGGCCATCATTGCAGGTGTAATGAATCGGCATTGCCTACATGGGGGCTAGAGTGCACAAGTAGGGCCATCGTTGGAAGTGTTTTGAAGCGTCATTGCCAATATGGGGGCTACAGTGCAAAGGTTTGTAGTACTGTCTTGTCTGTGCTGCCCACAGAGTAGGCTGTACAAACAAGATCACGTCGGCCCAATAGTTGTAAAGTCCTTGAACTTCAATGACAAGTGTAACATCTTAAGGAACGCTTACAAACTCGAAGACGTAGAGACGTCCCGAGTCTGGATTGAAGATTTTTACCAAGAATTCAATACATATTGAAAAAGCTCCGGGATTTTGTGCGAGCGCAACGGGATTCTGATACTGAAAAATAAAGCTACTTTTTGACGGGTTCTTTTTAGAAAGAAGCTGAATTCATATGATAGCTCGAAGAATCGGGTAGATTTACTTGAAAGGCATGAAACGGCCAGCACCGAATGACGTAGAAACGATAGTGTCCATCTTCAGCCGCCTGTTAAACAAACTGGATAAGCTGTGCGCTCTGACTAAATGTTGTGCTGCCGATATTATCCGTGGAACTTGGTTATAATCTGATGTTACGAGCAACAAAATTTTACTATCAAATTGTGTTACGTTGTTTAGAAAAGACAGGCTGACTTCTCTAGCTGGCGGTGTTTTAATTGCAATCAGAAACTGCTTTAGAGCTCGCATTGTAGGCACCGACTCTGACTTTGCAGTTTGCTGGGTTGTGGTTCGACAAAACCAGCTTGTGGGCGAGTTGGTGCACACGGTGATCCATAAAACCGCGACAAACGGGACAGAGAAGGAGGGACACAACACAGAGCGCTGGGGCACTTCTCGGTAGCCGTTACTTGCTCCATCGGTGTACATTACCGTCCGCCAGATGCACGGAATCAGTTTGTTGACGACCTCGGCGAACCACTCAGTTTTCTCGGAAACAAGTACCCGAACGCAGAAATAACCCTGGCTGGTGATATCAACTATCTCGGAATCGACTGGCGGACGTGCGCACCCACTACTGGTAAAAGGCAACGCGAATGTATGGAATTTCTGATTCACTTTCCTTGTTTAATCTTACCAAAACCGCATCTTGTCCAACACGTGGAACTGCCGTCTTAGATGTGGTGCTGACAACTGAACCAGAAAATATGCAAGTAAACGTATTAGAGTGCATTACCTACCGTAATGTATTACTGTCACATATAATAGGAAGGTTGAAATAGAAGTATAAACTAAAGAATTTTGGAGAAGACGACGAGGAGAACGATAAGCATTACGTGTATTAACCCAAGAATAAAGAAGAAGTATTCGGTGAGGTCGGTAAGATGATTGGTGGAGAAGAGAAGACGAAGACTACAAGGATCACGTGTACCAAGGCCAAGATTATAAAAGCGCGAGCTTTAGCGTTGCACGGGAAGAGAAACAGACAAGCGGAGGTTCCGGCGGGTCATGAATACCTGGATGGAAGAGAGCAACGCCGGCTACTGCTCCGGTAATCTCGAGTTCTACGGCGTCACACTGTGGACTCCCTGCTGTTCCTGAGCCCGCTCCGGGGAGTTAATGGATGACGCAAACGGCCAGGGAGCATCCAGCGCTGTTGCCACCCATATGGATGGTGCCCACAAAGCCAACATCACCAGCCTCACCTCCACGGGAACTTGTACCGGGAGCTCGCACGACGCCGCCAACGACGCCGCCAGCGACGCCAGCCTGAGCACTTCGAACGCAACCTCGACGCCGGCTACTGGAACAATGCAACGCTCCATCATGACCGAAACGTGAGCACGGACGCCGAACGCTAGTAGACTGGGTGTTCCCGGGCAGTGTGTATTGGTAGTTTTTGTGTTTTGTGTCAGGCTTGTTTGTTAGTTTTGTGTGCTAGTGTTTGTGCCACGTAGGGTGTATTAAATGTGCGTCTGTGTGGGTACACCTGTCGTCTAGTCCATTCTCTCAGCCCGAGTGTTCTCCGGGGATCCGTGACAAAGTTGAGCTTGTGCCAGGATACATTTCATTGTTTCTTTTTGTTTTCTCTGGGATCTTTCTGATCTCTCGACGGAAGAAAGTATGGATTTGGCAAAAACGCTAGAACTGGCGCTCAAGCTAAGGTTACGCAAGGAAAATGCTATGCGTCTCTGTGACGAGGAGGCAAAGGGGCAGAAAAGGAGTGTAATAGGCAGAGAGAGAAGGCAAATAGGCAGAGAGAGGAGGCAAATAGGCAGAGAGAGGAAATGGCCCAAGCACGCGTAGACGCTCGCGAGGCAGAAGAGCGGGAGGTGAAAAGAGCTCGCGAGGCAGAAGAGCAGGAAGCTAAAAGAAATTTCGAGGCAGAAGAGCGGGAGCATAAAAGAGCTCGCGAGGGAGAAGAGCGGGTGAAAAGAAGGATAGAACAGGAGAATAAGGCACATGTCACGGGAGAATTTGAGATCACGGACTTTGGTCAACGTTCCTTAGCGGGTACACAATCTTACAGACCGGTCAGAGTTTGTACAAGAAAGTTGATGGCCCCTTTTGATGACAAAAGAGATGATTTGGACGCATATCTGCAGCTATTCGAGCGGATAGCTTTGGGGCAAGTCTGGGAGCGCAGTGAATGGGCACGACATTAAGCATGTCTTTAGTCGGGGAGGCGCTTAATGTGTTTGGAAGGATGCCTGCTGCAGAATCCATGGACTACGAGAAAGTCAAGAAGGCACTCCTCCAAAGATTCAGGTTTACGGCAGAGGGTTTTCGCGAGAGATTTCGCACCACGAAACCTGTGGATCTGATACCGCTAAGCAGTTTTTCTGCAGGCTGACCAACTATTTCGGCAGGTGGCTTGATATGTCAAACACAGAAAATAATTTTGAAGGGTTGCGTGAGAAGCTGGTGACAGAGCAATTTTTAGCATGTTGCAGTCCAAAGATAACGGCATTCCTGAAAGAATAGGTGTTCATTGTAAGAGCTTGCCGACACTGCATATCAATTCCTCGAGGCTCAAGGGCTGAGAAATATGAGTAAAGCAAAGGAGGAAGAAACTAAAAAGGTGCTAGGGACAGATGCGACAAAACAAAGAGCCAATAGCGGTGCATCTAAGGTGTCAGTAAGGTGTTTCCTCTGTGGCAAAGTGGCACACCGTGCATTTGACTGTGGGGAGAACCTGTTTCCCCCTCCATTTCGATGCGGCCCATCTTCATCGCCGGCCGTCGGGACGGACAGCCTCCGGCTGGGCGAGGAGGGAAGTCTCCCTCGTGGGGGAAAGAGAACGGCGATGGGAGCGCCACCTCGTAGGTTACGCGGAATTCTGCGGAACCGGAGAAAGGCCCTTGGGGATCCGGCCAGCGTCGTGAGCGGTTGGAGCCGCACGCTCCCGTCACCTTGCGCGGCAGGCGCACGGGGATCCGTTGTGCCTTGCCGCTGGACCTCTGATTCCAGGCAGCGAAGCGAGCGCAGCAAACGCGCGCTCTGACCGCCTTCCCCAGCAAATGCTAGGGAATGACTTTGCCCCAAGAATGCAGCGCGCACGGGAAAACCCGGCCGCCATTATCGGCGCATACAAACGTTCGCCGCCGATGCCTCCGAAGTCGCGCCCCTGCACCAGCCGGTAAGTCGGAAGTCCTTCTTACGTAGCCTTCTATTTCCGAGGAATGCCTCGTTGATGTTTTGTAGCTAGCTGGCCCACTCTGTGTATTAATTGCAAGTGCAATAAATAGCATATGAGTGTTAACGCTGTGTCGTCCCTTCCCTTTGTCCCTCGAGCACGAACACCTCCGCGGTTAGCGAGCGGGAACGCTGCATCCGCGGAGTGGGAGTGCGGGCGGGGCGAAAGGCTTTGTCACCCCCGTATTTCCACAACTGTCGGACTAGTAGCGTTGCCCAAAAGACACAGGTTGTGTGTCAAGTTTGTAAAAATAAGCAGTTAAGTAACTTAATTTGCAGGTAGTAATACAGTTAATCCCTGCAGATGGCTTGACCCTAAAAGCTCGGAAGCCTGGCAAGGCCTTAGCCCCACACACTTGTTTACAGCCTGCCGCAGCAGAATCACATCTTCTTTAGATAAAACACTTACGCGGTTAAAATAGCACAAACTTATTTCCGCACTTTTAAATACAACACAAAAAGTACAGCAATTAAACAATACAATACAGCAATACAACACAAATACACTTTGGAGACCTTGTTAAGGAAAGAGAGTGCAGTTACACCCTTGTACCACCGGAAGTAGCACTTGATAGAAAGCAATCCAAAGACAAAGACGTTACTGAGAGGTTCTAATAATACCATCTGGTAGAATTGAGTCTTATCTAATTTTGTGTAGTGAAAGAAAGAAAATATCAGTTACAGACTGCATGATAGCCATCGACAGAGGTTTAGTGATACTTGTAGTTTGTTCATGGCTCTAAAGATATGTTTGACGAGAACAAGAATTCTTGATATGATCGTTTAAAAGCTCTGATTGGCTGGCTGAAGTCAATATCAGATCGTGTAGGTTAAGTTGTTTGGCTGCTTGGTAGTCCATACCCTCCATACCATAGTTAGTTGAAAATTTTTTAATCTTTCTTTTACGATTTCTAGTTTCATATCTCGAGGAAGTATGGAGGATGTCATCATTATACAACTGTTTTTGTATACGTGTTGCATTAGCCTTAAATTATATACTTTTGCAACGGGAAGGATGTTACATTTGGAGAAAAGAGGTTGCGTGGTTCGTGTGGTCCAGTGCTTCTTTGTCCCTGTTTTTTGCGCTTGTGCATGATAGCGTGTCTAGGTTTTTTTTTTGGGCCTTTGTAGTTTTCGAGGATTCGAAGTACGCGCTTCTGCAGAATTAATATTCTCTCATAATTACTTTTAGTGGTAGTACGCCACCCAAGCATGCCATACAACAATTTGAAATAAAATAACGTGTAAAAAATTGATCTTTTCAACCATAAAGGTAAGACATAAGGTACTTTGCTTAGGTTTCCAACGGAACGCGCCGGTTCCGATATGGGATGATTGACATGATAATTCCAAGACAAATGTTCGTGAAGCCATATTTCAAGGAGCTTATGCACTTGCACTTTTTCCAAGTAATGGGCTTCGAACGTTGCCTGAATATGAGCTGAATTTTTGTTCACGGTTTAGAAGAAATTTTTGTTGGGCTACATGGTGCATGTTGTAACAAATTAGAACTGCAGCGCAACCAAGACGAACACAAGAAAGGGGCACACAAATTGAACAGCACCGCACCTGTAAGAGTTGCTATAGAAGAGAGCGGTGCTTTTCAATTTCAGAACTCCTCAGGGGTTTCAATAGATAACTTTATGAGGATACTTCAATTTCACATCAGTGTGACGTTTTTCTCCTACGGCCAAAGACAAGGGATCTCCATTGTATCGTGCGTAGCGCCTGTACTTACTAACATTTTTCTAACATCTAGTGACCGCACCCTAGAACTAAGTGAACTGGGAAGGTGGTTCTGAAAGTTTTTAGGTATGTTGACGATTTCCTGGTAGTTTCTAAAAACCAAATGAGTTGACGTACACAGATGCTGTGAACCACCGACGCCTTGGAACCAGTTGGGGCACGACACCACAGTGAACTTGGTCACGAAAATGCCCTTTCTGATGCAGGTCAGTTACTTACCGCACGCTACTTGCGTTTGCACTAGTGATCCGTTCGTTATAGCGGTGTCGTGCCCCCCTGGCATACGCGACGCCTGTCGTAGGATGTTACGCTGCGCATGCATGTGTTCGCTCAACGCGTGTATTGTCTACTTACAGCTTATTATGTCAGGCGATGTCGAACTAAATCCCGGACCTGTCGACAGTCATGCAGATGTCACACTTGAAACTATTGCCAACGCAATAGCACGATTGGAAGCCACCCAGAACTCCGTACTCGCAGAGCTTACACTCATCCGCACAGCTCAAACGAAATTTGACAAACTTGTAAACGACCTTTCTTTGCGCGTAGACGCACTGGAAAAAAGCGTTGAAAATCCCAAGTCAAGCAGGGCAGACTCAGATTCAATCGTGAAATTGACCACGCACATTAAGCAGCTAAACGACAAATGTGATGACGCGGAAAATCGACTTCGCCGATCTAATCTAATATTCTTTGGGATTCCAGATGCCAGTGACGAAACATGGACACAGTCAGAACAGCATATAATATCACTCTGTTCACAGGAACTAGACACCAGTATCAGTGACACCGCGATTGAACGCGCTCACAGACTGGGCCGTTTCAAGCCTGGAAAGAACCGTCCAATTATTGCTAAGTTTTCTCATTTTAAAGATAAGACCAAAATTTTGTCAGCTATACCGCAGCTCAAAACATCAACCTATGCAATACGTGAAGACTACTCTGCCCGAGTCCGATTAGCCCGCCAGAAATTGTACGCTTTTGGCAAGGAATGTAACAGCAAGTTCAAGATGCGTTTCGACAAACTTATCATCGATGAAAAGCAATTTATCTACGATACCGAATCCGATTCTGTTTTAGAGGTCAAATCATAGCGCTCACTGCCGACGGCTACGCTTCCATTTTCCACTCCCCCTCACCAACAGTCTAGCCGGAATAGAATACCTGCTCATAAGGTCATGTCAGTAATGTACACAAACATCTGCAGTTATTTATCCAAAAAAGAGGCCATTGAAACCCTCCTTCATGACAACGACACCGACATTGCCATTTTCACAGAATCGTGGCTGAATTCTGACGTTGATAACAGCGAGTTACTTGACGATGAAAACTTATTCACTATTCATAGGCTTGATAGGGTTGGGCGCAGAGGAGGCGGAGTGCTGGTTTTTTGTAAAATCTAGTATACCTTCATTTCCAGTCAAGATTACTTGTAGCCACGAAATAACATGCGTCCGAATATCTCTACCTTCTAGCACTGTTATCCTCACAGCTTGCTACCGTGCGCCTGATTCCGATAGTACCTTTGTTGACGATCTTTGCAGTGTCCTTTCAAAATTGCATTTTCGCTTTCCAAATGCTGAACATGTGGTCTGTGGGGATTTCAACTTCCCAGACATTGACTGGAACAATCTGTATGCACCTTCTCGTCAGTCCAACGAATTTCTTGACATGGTACTCACATTTAACCTCATGCAAACAGTTAAAATAGCAACCCGGGGCACTAATATTCTTGACCTTATCCTGGTATCAAATCCAGATTTTATCCGGTCACTGTCATGTGTTGATTTCCTCAGTGATCATAAATTGCTGTTGTGTGATCTTTCTATTCCAATCCCCATGAAACAACCGTCAATAAAATACATCCGTAGTTACAAAAGAGCCGATTTCGCTAAGATTAATTCCGAGCTTAATAAGTATTTTCCGTACTTCCTAAATTCTTCTCCTGCTCGAACAATAGATCAAAACTGGCTACTCTATAAAAATAAAATTTTATCGCTTATTGATGCTTACGTTCCCCTCATACGTATTCGCGGTGATGCTAGGAAACCGTGGTATTCCAACACACTAAGAAGACTATCGAATAAAAAGAAACGCCTCTACCGTGAAGCGAAAAAATCTACTTTCGCTTCTAAATGGCAAAAATACCTGGCATGTCTTCACCAATATACACGGTTATTACGACACAGTAAAAAGAAATTCTTTCATCAGGACTTGAAGAACATTATTCGTAATAATCCAAAGAAATTTTGGTCCATACTGGCACCACACACTCACCGTTCACGAGACATCACCTTGTTTGACGAACGTGGTGCATCTGTTCCCACAGAACTCCGCTCAGATACAATGAATTCATAGTTTTCATCGGTGTTCACCCATGAGCCCCCTCAAAATATACCACCAGTTCCCAATTCAAATTTTCCTCAAATGCCCCCCATTCACATTGCAGCGGAAGGCATTGTGAAAATAATTGATGGGCTTAAAACGTCGAAAGCACCAGGCCCTGACGGAATTCCTGCAAAATTTCTTAAGAGCACTAAGGAAAGTTCTAGCCTATTCCTTCAAGTTATTTTCGAGCAGTCATTGACTACGGGTTTGCTTCCGAAAGACTGGAAAATAAGCAAAGTTGTGCCGGTGTTTAAAGCAGGTAACAGATCAGATCCCTCAAATTATCGCCCAATATCTCTTACATGCATTGCCTGTAAGCTTCTAGAGCACGTCATATATTCACATGTTGCATCACACCTCGATCAGAACAATTTCTTTTTTACTAAGCAGCATGGTTTCCGTTCCGGTTTTTCGTGTGAAACTCAGCTATTTGAATTTACCACTGACCTCCACTTAAATATGGACTCTTCATTCCAAACTGACATTATCTTTTTAGATTTTTCTAAAGCCTTCGATCGCGTGCCCCATCTTCGCCTCATGTCTAAACTCTCCGGACTGTCCATTGATCCTCTCGTTTTATCATGGATACATTGCTTTTTAACAGGTCGCTCCCAATACACAGTAATCGACAATCATCCTTCAGGCACTACTAACGTTATCTCTGGCGTTCCCCAAGGTTCCGTTCTTGGCCCACTTCTTTTTCTAATCTTCATTAATGACCTTCCTTCCGGTGTTTCATCCACTATTCGGCTTTTTGCGGATGATTGCATCCTTTATCGTCGCATTGTCACTAACAGGGATCAACTATCGCTTCAGAACGACTTACACATAATAGAACGGTGGTGTTCCGACTGGCTTATGCAGCTGAATGTCTCAAAGTGCCAATTCATGCAAGTATCGCGAAAACGTTCCAACATCAGATCTGCATATTCACTCCTGTCAAACACGATAACCCAAGTCCAATCATATCGGTACCTTGGAATCACCATCTCCAGCAAATTAACCTGGTCGGAACACATCTTATATCTAGCATCTAGAGCATCAAAATCACTTGGCCTCATCCGAAGATCCCTGTACCTAGCCCCTCCTTCTGTTCGAAAATTAGCATACGAAACATTCACCCGTACCATACTTGATTATGCAGCGGCTATATGGAATCCTCACCAAGCATACTTAATTAACACCTTAGAAGCCGTTCAAAACAGAGCAGCCCGTTTTATATCCTCAAATTACAATAGACACAGCAGTATCACCAGTATTAAATCTTCACTTAACATCCCGCCACTAGAGCTCCGACGGAAAATCGCACGACTCTGCCTCTTTCATAAGTTATATTACAATTTTCCTGATCTTCGTGACACATTATTACTAGCTCCCATCAGAACATCGCGCCGCCTGTTTAACCTCCTCAGCATTAAACGTATACATGGATCGACCTTGGCATTTAATAAATCTTTTCTTCCAACTGCAATAGAAAATTGGAACCTGCTACTCGACTACATTGTTAACGAGCGCGACGCTACTAAATTTCGACAGGCATTAATTAATCACTGTACTGAATAAAAGACACTTCTCAAACTTCACCCAGTTAACTTATTATTTTTCTTGTTGTTGTTGTAGTTGTTACCGCCTAATTCAGCCTTGTGCCCTTCATTATTGACCAACGTTGTATTGTGATGTATCGTTTTTCATTTTATTGTATTGCATTATGTTTTGTTGTATTAACGTATTATTCTTAGTTGCATTTGCTTTGTCCCCCCCCCCCTTATGTAATGCCTCAACAGAGGCCTTTAAGGGTATAATAAATGATGAATGATGATGAACACTGTGTTAAATACATTTAAAGAAATGGAAGGTGGACTGAGGTTCACGCATGAATTGACTGTGCGGGGTTCATTACAGTTTTTAGACGTAAACATCACTGCGGGTGAATGTCATGCATGTTGGCAATATGCACACCGAGAACAGAAGGAGCTACTATCATATGCTTCAGCTCAGTGGAACACTGTGAAACGCGCCATTGCCAAGCTTTGCCTTAAATCGGCTCTCATGAAATCGTGCTGTCATACTATGCAAGGGAGCTATGACAAGCAGGTTGCAGCAGCCATGTGTCAGCAGAGAAACGGCTTTCAAACCGGAAGTAGTGCCGTACGTGCACAAGGTAGCCCACCACTTGAAAAAAGTGGCTAACAAACATGGCGTGGCGGTTGCTTTCTCGGCCTCACGCAAGCTGGCACTACTCGGCGCGCTTTGCGAGCAAAGACAAGTGTGGTTGCCGCGTCAAACATGCAAAGAAGTTCACGAATTGCTGCATCGGGGTGCTTTACCAGATACCGCTGTCACGCGGAAGGTCTATGGGGGCCAAACAGGGCGGTGCATCAATGAAAGGGCAGGTGAGTACGCGCGCTCACTGAAAGACCTAAGTGGTGCACATCTTCCTCAGCACTGCGCTGAGTGTTCTGAGTGCCCTCGAGCGGCAGAACATTTGCCACAGGCTAGTCGCCAGCCCTGCAAAAAGTGTCAACCACGGTTTCACGAGATAAAGATTTTAGGCAAAAGTAAAGGTACTAGGGCAAGGGAACTACTGGAGGCATTTCATATAAGGAATAGAGGTGTATATTGTGTTAGCGATACGTCTGTGAATCTATAGAAATCGGAGATCGCATATCTTGAACGGTTCCATTGATAGTGGTGTGTGTGTACTGATATCTGCACGTGCTCTGGTTTTTCCTTATATTTGCTGCGCTGCCGGTGAATAAAGTTAGATGAAGTTTAGCGCTAGTCCTTTGTGCCCATTTCTTGTGTTTGTCTTGGTTGTGCTATAGTTACAATTTTGTTGATGGGCCTGAATACTATGTATTTAGTTTTTTGTGCATTGAGCCGGAATTCCACCAGACAATTCCACCAGATAGGCATTAACCTCCTCTCTTATTTCTGGAATGTTTGCACCTGTAAAAATATCAAATCAAATTAAATCCTTTTATTCAGCATTTTTTCCATAATAAGCCAGGAGAAAACACTGGGACAGGAACAAAAAGCTACTATCCTAGTAGCTTGACGGGGTTCCTGCCCCTGTCTTGGCATGGGTAGCAGAAAACAGGCACTTAAATAACGCCATAATCATACACGCGCTCAAACACAACATCGCATAAGTCATTTACAGGTCAGATTAACAACAACAATAAGACAGAAAACATTAAAAGGATAGAACATTCAAATGCACATTTGTGCCAAATACAGTCTTTGCCACTCCGGAATCATAAAAAAATAGCAGAGTTACATGCTTTGTGATATGAGGTATTCTTTCCATTTTTTCTTTGAGATGTTACATATGTCAATATTATTTGCTTCCAATAGATTAGGGTACTTCGATATGTGGTACTGTAGTCTGTGTAGGCCATAATTTGTGCGTGAAAAGGGAATTGACCAGAATTCTCTTTTTCTAATGGGATGGGGTGCTTCTGGATTTTTCCTGAGATTACAAAGCTTTATAAAAGTGACGCTGGCATCTTTTATGGCTTCTTTGTATTTCATAATGAGGTTAAATTGGTGGACATGCTGTAAAGGAAGCACATTAAAGGAGGAAAATAGTACTTGTGTATGGGCATCATAGGGAGCATTTGCTACGTGACGAATGGCTTTCTTCTGCAGTAGACGCAATTTGTTTATGTTGCCTTGGCTTGTGTCAGCCAAGATAAGGCTACAATAATTGATATTGGGGAGAAACAAGGAATTATAAAGCATAAGTTTCATTTTCACTGGAAGCATGTGCCGGAACCGAGAAAGCAAACCCGTAGCTTCCGTTAGCTTCCTGCCAAATGTTTCACGTGCGTATTCCAACTTAAGTTTTGATTAAAGATTGCCCCTAACCTTCTAATTCAATTGCTAGTTTTATTTCCTCTGATCCAAGCTGCATGTTGAAATTCCTAGTAATATTTTTTTGCACAGGCGCAAATACCAGAGCTTTTGTTTTGCTAGTACTGATTTCTAAACCGTTTGCTTTAGTCCACTGAAACAATTTCATTAGTGTTGTATTTGCGGAAACCTTTAAATCGTTTAAGTCATTCGACTGGAAGAAAAGGCTAGTGTCATCTCCATATATAATGAAATATGCATGTCTACTAATATTTATTATATCATTTATATAGATGTTAAATAGTATCGGTCCCAATACGCTGCCCTGTGGTACCCCTGCAGTAATATTTAGTACACTAGAACGCCATTCATTAATTACAACACACTGCTTGCGACCATTAAGATATGATTTAAGAAGTGTACCAGGAATACCGCGGAAACCATAATGGTCTAATTTGGTAGACAGGATTGTATGGTCGATTCTATCAAACGCTTTAGAGAAACCGATAAAAACACCCAAAGTAAGTATATTTTCCTCAAAACCTTTAAGCAATAATTCTTTCTGCGTTAAGAGGGCCAACTCTGTAGATCCGACCTTTACGAAATCCAAATTGCTGCTCCGAGAGAATAATATGCTTGTCACAGAAAGACATTATTCTCTTGCATATAACATTTTCCAATCCTTTGGAAAAAAATGGGTAGCACAGAGATTGGCCGATAGTTTGATAAATTGTTTTGTCACCAGATTTTGAACCGCCAATCTGCTGCGACTTATCTTCGAGTCTGCTGCTCCGACCGCCGCCGTTTCTGGACACGTTCACTTTGCTCGTCGGGCAACCTGGGACGATGCTACCTACTCCGCCCCTTGAAAAGCGCGCACGCTTGGACGACGCTCTGGGCCACGACGCTGCCACAATGTCTCGTCGCTCATCATCTGTATTTCTACAGGTTTTGCTGCTGCCACTCCTGGGACAGCTGTTGTCGCTGCCCGCAGTACAGCTAGCTGATATCCGTGACGAAGAACCGTGCGTGCGCAAATTCCGTGGCCTGGATGAACCGCCAATCTGCTGCGACTTATCTTCGAGTCTGCTGCTCCGACCGCCGCCGTTTCTGGACACGTTCACTTTGCTCGTCGGGCAACGTGGGACGATGCTACCTACTCCGCCCCTTGAAAAGCGCGCACGCTTGGACGACGCTCTGGGCCACGACGCTGCCACAATGTCTCGTCGCTCATCATCTGTATTTCTACAGGTTTTGCTGCTGCCACTCCTGGGACAGCTGTTGTCGCTGCCCGCAGTACAGCTAGCTGATACCCGTGACGAAGAACCGTGCGTGCGCAAATTCCGTGGCCTGGATGAACCGCCAATCTGCTGCGACTTATCTTCGAGTCTGCTGCTCCGACCGCCGCCGTTTCTGGACACGTTCACTTTGCTCGTCGGGCAACGTGGGACGATGCTACCTACTCCGCCCCTTGAAAAGCGCGCACGCTTGGACGACGCTCTGGGCCACGACGCTGCCACAATGTCTCGTCGCTCATCATCTGTATTTCTACAGGTTAGTTATCTCCAAACTCGGTGTTACCGATGCAATGATGTTTGCCTTTTGGCAGTGTCGTGGCCGCCCAGCCCTTTCAAGCGTGCTTGCTCTGCTATTGTTTGTGTTCTGCGCTTGTTGCTTCTCAGTGGGGACGTAGAAGTAAACCCAGGGACCATGACAAAGGCGCAGGAAGAGAAATTAGACACCGTGGCAGAAACCGTATACGACTTGAAGCGAGCAACGCCACTCTTATTGAAGCGGTAACAAAAGTGCTAAATATTCATGCGACACTGAAAACAGACCTTGAAAATCTAACCAAACGTGTTCAAGAACTTGAAACAAAACTTGAATTGGCTTCATCTGTTAGTACTTCTGCAAATCACGAAAGTGGGTTATCTAACATCGTCAATAAAATTGATGACTTAGAAAACCGGTCGCGCCGTTCAAATGTTCTGTTTTATGGTATCGCCGATAGTGACTCGTCTGAAAGTTGGGAGACGTCAGAGCAACTTGTCAACGACTTCTGCCTCGATAAGCTTGGAGTCACTGTTACTTCCGTTGCTAGGGCGCATCGTGTGGGCCGTTTCTCGACCGAGAAGGCACGGCCAATTATAGCGAAGTTTATCAACGATAAAGAAATTGAAGCCATTCTAAGTAACGGCCGCAAGCTAAAGGAAACAAATTTTAGCATCGGACGTGATTATTCGCTTGCTGTCCGTAACAAACGTCGACAGCTGCTGCAGTTCTCGAAAACGATTAAAAAAGATGGTGACCGCGTGCGTTTGGCTTTCGATAAATTGCATATCAATAAGGACACGTATCTGTGGGATGTCGCCAGTGGCCGAGCGGTGCCAGTTAGTCTTTCCACGACCGACTGACCCGTTCCAACGGCCACCTCATCTTTTCCAGCGTCTTCATGCTCGTTGAACACTCGTCTTAATTCAGAGAATAGCAGTAGTTTCCTTTTCAGTAATATCCGAAGTGTACTTTCAAAATCTGTTGCCCTTTCTTCCCTCGTCGATTCAACGTGCGCTTCACTTCTGATATTAACTGAAACTTGGTTGGACGATACTATTCCGGATGCTAACATTCTTCTCAGTGAATCCGAATTTTGCTTTTTTCGTTGTGATAGAAAAAATAGAAAAGGGGGTGGCGTCCTTCTTGCTACAAAGAAACAAATATCTGCTGTCCCGATCACTGTCACTACTTTTCTTGAATGTGTTTGGATACGATGCAAAATTGGTATTGCTGATGTTGTTATTGCTGCCTTCTACCGACCGCCAGATATGACTGCCACATTTTCAGGTGAATTTCATAGAATATTGAGTGACTTATACGTGCGTTTTCCTAACTCCATTTTCCTTGTATTTGGTGATTTTAACTTCCCAAACATTGATTGGCCTAATCTTACGGTTAACCCCAGTGACCAGGAAGCCCACATGTTCCTTCATACTTGCTTAGATTTTTCGCTTGTTCAACTTATCACTGATCCTACCCGCCGCTCCGCCACAACGGCAAATATTCTTGATCTCGTCCTAACAAATAACCCTGAGGTTTGTTTCGATATCTTGCATATACAAGGCCTATCCGATCATGAAATCATCACCGGGTACATCACTCGTCCATTTGGTAGAAAGAAAACATCTACTAAGCGAATTCATTGCTACAACCGCGCTAATTTCGATGGGATTAACTCTGCACTGCAATCATTTTCGGAGGACTTCCTAGCTCACTGTTCATCTCGCTCTGTCGAAACAAATTGGAAATCACTTAAAGACACATTAACTAATCTTGTTGACAAGTTTGTGCCGGTCATCACCATCAGATATCATAAAAATGCACCATGGTTCACAAATCGCCTTCGTCGTCTTAATAATAAGAAAAAACGCTTGTACCGCCAAGCAGTCAAAACAGGTCTTCCATCATCATGGACAAAGTACAGGCATTGCGATCATGAATATCAGTCACTGCTTAATACAACTCGTCATCATTTCTTCAGTCACGACCTGTCCACCATGTTAACCAATAACTGTCATAGATTTTGGCGCGTCATCAATCCGAGTTCCCACCCCGAAATCGTACTAACTAATCCTGACGGTGATCCTGTAACTGAAACTGAGTGTGCACAGCTTCTTAACGACGCATTCGTCTCAGTGTTCACCCATGAAGATACCACTTCCTCGCCCATGTTACAGTCATCTTCCGTCACTTCCATGCCAGAAATTATCATTAACGAATCAGGAATTCTAGCCCTTTTGAATAACCTCAAAGTTACTACTAGCTCTGATCACCTTGGATTTAATAACAAAATACTAAAGAATGCCTCTCTAAACCTCTATCAAGTATTGACATCACTTTTTTCACAATCATTATCATCTGGTACAATTCCTGACGACTGGCGTACAGCGAAAGTAATACCCATTTTCAAATCCGGAGACCGCACCATTCCACTTAACTATCGCCCTATCTCATTAACCAGCAACATCTGTAAACTCCTGGAACACATAATTCATACTCAAGTAATTAATTATCTAGAGGAGCACGATATCATTTTCAAATACCAGCACGGTTTTCGCAGGGGTTATTCATGCGACACACAACTCACTGGATTTACTAACGACATATTTTCCGCAGTAGACGCTGGCTTACAGGTTGACGCAGTATTTTTAGACTATTCTAAAGCTTTTGATCGCGTTCCCCATCACAGGCTCCTAACCAAATTGACAACCTTAAATCTCCATCCCAGCGTTATTTCATGGATAAAACAATTCCTCGATAACAGAAAACAATTCACCTCTGTCAACGGCTTTAACTCGTCTTCTGTCCTCGTAACATCTGGAGTCCCCCAGGGAAGTGTACTTGGCCCTCTGCTCTTTTTAATTTTTATTAACAATCTACCCAAGTGTGTATCGTCTCAAATTAGGTTATTCGCGGATGATTGTGTAATATATCGTAATATTACTAATGAAACCGACCGCCAATCACTTCAAACTGATCTTGACGCTGTAACGGCTTGGTGTTCTTCCTGGCTAATGTCTCTAAATGCATCTAAAACAAAGTTAATGTCGTTTACTAACCGTTCCACTCGAATTGCTACAACATACTTCCTCAATAACGATAAAGTTGAACTTACAACAACTTACAAGTACCTAGGAGTTCACTTTCAGTCTGACCTAACTTGGCATTACCATATTAACACAATCTTAGCATCAGCAAATCGCGCACTCGGCCTTCTTAGGCGTAATCTCAAACACGCGCCTACACACTTAAAAAAACTTGCTTACATCACGCTAATCCGCCCGAAAGTTGAGTATGCGTCTGCCATATGGGACCCTCATCAAGCTTACATCATAAACAACCTTGAATCCCTGCAAAACCGTGCTGTTCGCTTCATCTTTTCAGATTATTCACGCTTCACCAGTGTCACAGCATTAAAACAACGTGCCGAGTTGGAACCGCTATCATGTCGACGCCATTTCGCTCGCCTAACCTTGCTTCACAAACTGTATCACCATCCCACCCTCCACGACGTCTTCTTTTTGCCACACCCTGCAGTCTTTCCTCGCCGCGACCACGTTAACAAAATAAAACGCGTCACATGCCGTTCTTTGCTCTACTCGAAATCATTCATTCCTCGCACTATAATAGATTGGAATAACTTGCCATCACACATAGCTACTGAGGTTAACCCACAATCGTTTCAGCATTCGTTAAAACAAACCATGGACTAACAGATTTGGTATTTTTGTTGTATTATGTGCATTTACTGAGTATTTTCTTCTGCGTTGTTTGTTGTTGTTATTTGTGTACATTACTAGTTTTAATTAATTATTACGTGTATTTTGTTTCTAATGCCTGTGCCATATTTTTATGCTTGTATCGCCCCCCCCCCCCCTATGTAATACCCTCGCACGAGGGCCCTTAGGGGTATTGTAAATAAATAAATAAATAAATGTATAACACTTACTCTGGAACACTGCATGCTTTCTGGGAAAGTACCTGCTTGTAAGCAAGCATTAAAGATAAAACAAAGTTGGGGTACTAGAAGGTCGAGGACATATTTTACAGGTTTGATTTCTATGTCATCAATGTATCTGGCCTTGCTGTTCGTTAGAGACATGAAAACAGAATATATTTCTTCATTAGTGCATGGCTCAAAGAATGCAGTTTTAGAATTTTGTGAGCTTAAGAATGTTTTAGCGGCATTCCTGTTCACCGCGTGCGAACATGAGGAGAGAGTTGCAAAGTGTTATTTAAACTTTTCTGCCACTTCTTCGCCCTCACGTATTTCATCATTTAGTGTTAAACGAAATTCACCATTGTGGCGAGTGCCAGAGTTCAAGAGTTTGCCGAGTTCGCGCCATAAGACATCACTTTTTGAACAGGAAAGAAGATTTACAAAGTAAGCGTTTTTAATTTTACTTAGAAAGTTTGTTACATAATTCCTGTATTCTTTGAAAGCTGCAAGGTCATCCAGGTTCTTTGTTTTTGTGAACTTCTCGTACAATTTTTCCTTCCTTTTTATCATTACAAGACATTCATCTGTCATCCACGGCTTACGCAGTTTTTTACACTTCTTTACCACTTTAAGTTTAAGACAGGAATAAAAACATCTGTCATAGCGAATAGTGTGATGTTAGGTGTGTGTTTTAGCTCAGTGACGTCATTAATATCCAATAGAAATATAACTGGTCCTAGTATTCAATCTTGAGGGACACCTGCTTTTGTGAGTAACTTTTGGGACCTCACTTTGTTCAAATAAACGTACTGTTGCCTCAGTGTCAAGAAACTCTGGAAGAGATCGAAGCTAATACCCCTAATTCCATATCTGCACAATTTTCTAAGCAAGATATTGCTTCACCGAATCAAATGTTTTTCGCAAATAGAGAAATATACCTAAGGTATACAGCCTCATAACAAGGTTACCAATAATTTGATTTTTCACATTTACAAGTGCATCTTCTGTTGTTTTATTTTTGAAAACCATATCGAGATGGCGAGAGTATGTTATATTTGTTAAGGTATGCTGTAAGACGCTTGTGAATGCACTTGTTCATAATTTTTGAACATGTTGGTAGGCCAGAGATTAGACGATAACTTGAGATGTCATTAATAGGATCACCTTTATGGACAGGAAATTTTTTGGCCACCTTCAATTTCTGTTGAAAGATTCCAGTCAAAAACGATAAGTTCATTAAGAACGCAAGTATTGGACTAATAGTTGACGAGACTTCTTTTACTGGTGTTACCTTAATATTGTCACATCCACTAGCAGCATCGGCATTTAATCCTTTTATTAACATGTCTACTTCACCCGGGCTGACATCAAAGAGTACAAGAGAATTCGTTTGAGTAGTTTCATCATAGATACAGTAGTCTTCAACTTGGTCTGTCTCAGGCGTTGCTGCATTCATAAAGTAGTTGTGTATGGCAACAGCTAGAAGCTGCCTCTATAAAATGATGTTATTAATCTTTGCCTGTTGAAGTGTGCTGCCAGCCTTGTTTTATCCTGTCAAATAATTGACCTGTTTCCATATTTTTTTCGGGTCTGATTTTATTCCGGAGAATAGTGATTCATAGCAATCTTTTTTTTGTTTTCTTTAGGTCGCTATTTAGTTTGTTGCGAAACCTCTTGAACTAAATAATAAAGCATAATTCTTGCTCACCAGAAATTTATGAAACATTGCGTTCTTTTGTTTTATTCTTTGATGAAGCCCTACAGTGATCCAAGGATTACGAAATTTCTGTTTTCGCATTTTTTCCCTTAGCAACGAAAAAGAAGCATTATAGCAGCGTACAAAAATGTCTAGAAACAGGTAATACGATTTATCTGCGTTTTCTTTCATATACACTGGAGACCAATCTGCTTGTTCGATCAGTGTTCTAAATTTCCTCATTGAAGATTCGCTTATACTCCGATGCTCAAAATAACGATTGCTATCCTTGACTTTCTGAAATAGACGTCAGGTGCCAATGTATACTGGCTGATGATCACTTAGATCACTTTTCAAAACCCGTGGTTTTAGTCCGAGGTATTAAGATTTGTTATTGCGAGAGTTCAAAGTAATACGGGTATGTTTGCAAATGGCATTTTCACAGCCATAAGACTGATGAGATTTCTCAGGTCCCAGGCCGGTAAATCATCTTTGAGCAAGTCAATGTTCACGTCTCCCATTAAAAAAGATGGTTTCTTTACGTCATTAAAATGCTTGATGAGTAATTCTTCTAGACGCGAAAGGAGGTGTCGATTAAGTCCGGTAAGGGTCTATAAATCGCAGCAAGAAGGAAAGAGTCTCTTTCAACAGCTAAATATTCTATATCACCGTCGCTGCGGGTGAGAGTATCAGCTACTTGAAAAGAATAATGACGCTGGAGGTAATAGCCACTCCCCCGTCTCTGGCTCTCTCTGCCCGGTCAAGTCAAATTGGCGTATAGCTGTGGAATTGCGGAGACAGGTCGTTTACTGTAAGCCAGGTTTAGCTGAGTAAGAGTGCATCAAAGTTTATCTGGCAAGACTTCATGTAGTCATCTAATTCTACAAGTTTCTTTCTTATGCTCTGGACAATTTGGTGTAGTACTACAAATTAGGAATTCAAGTCACGGATATCTGTAGTCTGCGTAAATGGCTGCATTTCTTAAGCGGGTGGGACAAGCTCTGTATTCACAACCTTTGGTCCGCTTGGTTACAAGATAAGAACTACGTCATCAACGCTCATGATTTTGATGACGTCAGATGTATCACCTTTCCTGGCAAGAATCTTTCGATTGTTAACCACACAAACTTCCATTTAGCCGCTTTTTCCTTCTCAACGGCTGTCCCAAGAAGCTGCTTCTTTTGTCGAGTCAAGTGTTCATTAACGTAGACTGTGTTCTCTGTTCTTTCGTGACCAAGCTCGGTGGTAACGATATCTTTTTCTTAGCTCTCGTGAGCAAAGCGTATCGCTTTGAGCGTGACACAAACCGGGCAATAATGTTCCGTTCATGTTGTCGCTTAGTATTCACCGTGTGGCAGATGTCGATATCAGAATCGGCAACCTCCTCGCCCACAATCTCCCCTATCATTCTGACAACTTTAACCGAGTCAAGTACATCGGGCACACTCTTGATTTCTAAGTTGTTTCCTCGCTGGTACTGTCCTAGTTCTTTGATTCTCCCCTCAAGCCGCCGATTTTTCGCTTTCAGGTTTTTTTCCTCTTCTTTTAGCGCTTGAATTTCCGGACGGAGTGATTTAATGTCGTTTACTACCTCTTTCACCTCACCACAAGTGTCACTGCAATAATTTATGCTCTTTTCAAGGGCTCTAAATTCAGCGCGCAGTTCTCTGCGGAAGTCTGCGATTATCGTAGTTAGCTCTTTCTTTTCCTTCTTATTCATGAAGCATGTACTAGGATTTCGCCAACCCAATGATACAATGGGAGCACACTGTCAAGTACACTGTTCGGCAGCACTGGAGAAAGGACAAAACCGACACAAGGCAATAGGTTGGCCCACTCGCCTGCGAAGATTTCAGATGCAATCTTAGGCGTCCCGTCGCTCAGTGCACTGCCGCCGGACTGTGAAGATCCAGCGGCTGCCGGCGTATATGTATGTAGTAGGCAGTCCCAGTGTTCTTTTCGGCGCAGTCTCGGTCGTCGCTCGATTATATGCCTGGCAGCAATGCTTCCCTCGATGATGCGCGGAACACCATGCGCGGTCACAGCCTCTAACAGCGGGGAAATTCCAGCTTCGAAACATAGACGGGTTCCTGCGAAGATTTCAGGTGCAATTTCAGGCGTCCCGTTGCTCAGCGCACAGCCACCGGAGGAGGGGTCATACACTGGATGAGTGCCGATGTAGAAGGCAGGACCGAGATGCATGCGTTGTCGACTCTCGGGCAGAAATTGTCACACAAACTGAAGTTCCACAACTAAAAGGAGAGCAAACACCGCTGGAAAATGAAGCTGTGATTGGAACACCCAAGTCGCAAGCAGCAATGCCGCTGGTGGTTGGACAAATAAGGGACCGTCCTATACTGGTGCTTAGAGACAGCGGAGCCAACACAGTCTTGGTTCGGAGAAGCCTGGTGAAGGACGAGGATCTTACAGGGCAATCGTCGGCAGTCACCCTTGTAGATAGCACAGTCAAGTATGTTCCTGAATCTAGGATTCTAGTGTCCACGCTATATTATACTGGACATCTAGTGGCAAAATGCATAGACCAACCCTTCTACGATCTCATTTTGGGAAATATTACGGGTGCAATAAGTGTCGAAGACTCAGATACCGAGTGGAGGCTGCTCGACGTTGAGGAACATCCAAAGGAGGAGAGGCCTACGGCAGCTCATGAGGGTGATGAGGCAGCCACTTTCTCGTCGGCAGTGCAGACAAGAGCTCAAGTCACAGCCCGAGCAACGCAGCGTCCGGTCTCTACTCCCGTTGAAGTTGAAGTTAAAAGTTTATTAATGGATTCAAAAAATGTTACAAGTGTATACAGCGAGTAGTCAGATGGTACAAGACAGTTGGTGGGACCTCTCATGACAATAAATTTTAATAAGCAACACAATAGAAAATGCACAACAGATTAATTAGCGACGCAAAACATGATTAGATAAATACATAGTCTAATATGAGTACCGGGATATTTAAATACAAAACATATAATGCAGGAGAGTGTACAGTAAAACACACACAGATGCCGCGATACATGGGATCAATAACTAAAAAGAAAAAATCGCACATTAAGAAAGAAAAACTTTCATTTGACCTTGAAGAAAGGAAGCGTATTAGTTTGTTTTATGTCTAAGTTCAAAGAATTAAAAAATAACGTGGATGAAAAATGAAGCCATTGTTTCCCAAAGTTAGTTCTGACCTTATGCAGTAAAATGTTATTACGGAGAGCAAAACGTGTGACGATGTTGCTTATGATCGTGCCGGCAGAAAATATGCTTAGAGGGAACTGATGATGAAGAACCTTAAAGAATAGGAAACCAATGTTGTAAAAATAGAGGGCCGAGATAGGTAGAACGTATAACTCAATGAGCAAAATGCGTGAGGGTGACATTCGAGGGGTATAGGTTATAATACGCATGGCTTGCTTTTGCAGTTTTGTTAAGGGCCCGAGATGATTATGATAGGCATTGCCACAAGATGAGATACCGTATATTAAGTGGCTGTAGATGAGGGCTTAATAAAGGGATAATAAAGTTTCGACTGGTAAATAGTTTTGTGCTTTAATTATTGCGCGTAACCCATACGAAATTTTATTGCACATTTCAGCTACATGATGATGGAATTTTAAATTAGGGTCAATGATAAAACCAAGAAAAGAAACTCCATCTTGCGACAAAATAGTAGCAGAATTGAGGTATGGCATTGATGTAATGGGCAATGGCTTCTGAGGGGGATGAAAAATCTGAAAACAAGTCTCAGTTACGTTCACGGACAGGCGGTTAATGTGGCACCAGAGCTCAAAAGAATTAAGGTCATATTGTAGGTTACGTCAAGCCGATTAATGTCCTGGTGCGATGATATCATGGTAGAGTCATCTGCGTATAGTATACTATTGCAATGCCTTAAACAGGACGGTAAATCATTAATGTAGAGAAAAAATAATATAGGGACTAGAATAGAACCTTGTGGAACACCCTTGTTAAAGCTATGTTAGATGCGTGCTCAATAACAGAGACTATGTGCTCTTGGTGACAGAGAAAGTTCTTCAAGAGCATTAGGAAAGGTCGAGTGATGCCGTATATTGCTAGTTTGTGAAACAAGATAGAGTGATCGATGGAATCAATCGGTTTACTAAAATCTATGTATACTCCTCCTGAGAACATTCCTTTACCAATAGCCAGCCTAACGTAATCTATGAGAGACGCTATAGCAGTATTGTAGTAGAACACGTTCTTGGGCAAGTTGGTTCATAGCTTGAGTGGATGAAGCGCACAAAAGACACGGCACATAATAGGCAAAGACGGACACGACACAGGCGACACAGCGCCTGTGCCGTGTCCGTCTTTGCCTAGGTGCCGTGTCTTTTGTGCGCTTCATCCACTCAAGCTATAGCAGTATCTGTCGATAGCTCGCGCCGAAAGCCATGTTGAAAGTCAATATCTTAAAGTTTTCAATATAACTTGACAACCTTATTTCAATTATTTTTCTAAAATTGTGTTCAAAAGGGGAAGAATTGCAATTCGTCGATAATTATTTGGTAGAGCTGGATCACCTTTTTTGAAGACCGGTATTATTTTCGCTATCTTGAGCTGCTTGGCATAACTGCCGCATTTAAAAACGGGATTGCAGATCTGGCTGAGGATTGGTGCAAGCAATCATCGGATACTTTTCACATGCTTTCCACGGATATTGTCAACGCCAGGGCCGGTGGTCTTTAAATTAACAATTACGGGTACGGATAGAACTTCGACTGGACACGTGAGAGTAAGAAATGGAGTGAGGGTAGTGCTCAAGAGAAGGCGCACACAACGAAGGGAAAGGATAATTAGATGAATTGAAAAAATAGTTCCTTCATCTATTCGCCATATTCTCGGGATCAGATAAAATGACACCACCGTGAAAAATAGATTTAACAACATTACGTGACTTAGGATTGTTCAAAAATTCGTCAAGCAGCAGCCATTTTCGTTTTGAATTGTTAGCATGTCTGGATAATAACATCGGTCTTCATAATAACATCGTTTAGCTTTCTCTAGAAGCGATGTTAGTATACTGGAATACCTTTTATATCTCACTTTAAGACGTGGATTGAGCGGCTAGCGTTTAGTTTTCTTATATATGTTTTCTTTTTTCTTCAGTAGTTATCCATGGGGAAACAGGCGTATCGTATTTTCTCGTGGATGATTGGAGCGACGTGCATTTCTTTATTGCTGCTGTAGTTATTTTCGACAGCTCATGTGCAGCCACTTCTGGTCCAAGAGACCCAAAATGTATGAAAGATCAGTATTAGACATTGTTTCAATATACATTTTGCTATCAAAAACTGACTTCTTTGTAGACTTGTAGTTAATAGTACGAGGCGAAAGTGCGTAAAGAAATACCGTAAAATGATCAGTGACATCGCACTCTAACACACCAACCGGAGGAGCAGTGGGAAATATTAAGAGAATATGATCAAGTAATGAATGCGAGCCATGGTAAGTACAACACGTAGGCGTGCTAATTAGTTTGCATAACCATAGCTGTAGAAACAGGTCATGTAGTCGACGCAGATGGGATTAGTCATGTTAAGCACATTGATATTAAAATCGCCCATAATGAAGATATTTTTGTTTTCGAGTGATAGTTTGCGGAGTGCTAGTTCAAGAGCCCGGTAGAATTGAGCCGCATCATCCGAAGGAGACCTATAAGTAGCGCCGCATATAACCTTCTGTGTGTCGCCAGTAGATCGTCAATCAATTTCTATCCAAACCGATTCGCGTTTATTCACATTCAAACACCAATCAAGGTGTCTTTTGCAAGCAGTGTGCTTTTCAATGCAGAAAGCCGGACCACCATAGGGGTTAGCAACAATGCGGGCGTATTCGCATGAATAGCCAGGAAAAGATTACAAATCTTTTTCAAGCGATGATAGCTAGGTTCCAGAAAATTATATGATGGAAAATTGATGCTGAAGGGAAGTAGGCAAAGCGGGTATGCTATCGTAATTCTTCCGTAGGCTACGGCCATTGATGTGGAAGGCCTTTTGAGGAGATAAGATCGAACGAGCATCTTTCGGAGAAAATGATGTCATGATGGCGGTTAGAGAGATGTGCAACGTCAGCATCAGTATGTCTATTCACGGAAAATGTCAAGGTCGCCTACATTATTAATCCGAAAGACTGTGCTGTCCTGCTGCTTCTAGCCATAATAACACGGTTCGATATCCAAAAGAAGGCCCATATGTTTTCCTTCTTGAGCTTGTGCGCCTTCGAAAAAGGTTCTTGTTATCAGGTGAAAGATGCTCATTAACATATACAGGAGCCTCCTGCGTTTCAGGCAAACCCGGGCATGTTGTTGTAGCAGAACCTTTTCTAGCTTTTGCAATGAATTCCGCATTTTGTTTCGCGAGAGGAAGCGAACAATTATGTTTTTTTTTCATTCTTGTTGCGAGTTGGAACCATGTGCACGGTATCTAGATCTTCTGAATTTACGGGGCATTCAATCTCGCTGCAGAGTTCCCCACCAATCTTGGCGCAAAATCTTCGCCCTGAGTCACAGGGCACCTCTGATTTCAAGATAGTTCAGGCGCGAATATTGTTCCAGGTGGGCAACCCTGCGCACGAGGGCCTTAGCGCTCTACTGTAGTTTTTTGTTATTGGCAGCAAGACTTGCGTTCCGATTTTATTTTTTCAAACGCGTTGCTCATGAACACGACATTTTTTCATCTCATCAACCTCATTTTGAAGTTCCTTGAGTGTATGATCACTGCTCAAGGCAACGGAACTTTTCACAGTAAAGTGCATCAGTGAGATTTTGCGGTTTTGCTTCGAAGGATAATTTTAGTTCCTCGAGTTCCTTAGCGAAAACAGCAACAGTTGGAGCTATAACCAAAGAACCATCTCAGACTAGCGGCCCAAAATCAGTATTTGCAGAGAAGTGGGTACAAAAGATGTGCTTTTTACCTGGGCAAAAGATGCGTTGCTGGTTAGCTCGAAAAGGTAGCCGGACCGTAGTCACAGGTTGCTACCAGTGAATGGTCCACGGTGTGACGACCCCCCATAATGCGCAGGTCCACACGGGACGGAGAGGCAAAGAGACACCGTATGGCTCAGTTTAAACAAACAGATATATTCAATAATTATACATGATTATGATTATACATCAGAGGCTGGGATGCCCGAGCTTACGTGCCGACGACTTCATGGGGACGATGGAGGGGCTCCGGAGTTGAGCTCGAACGGTTACTGGCAGAAGCTGCACGCCGTCGGGCTTCGGCGCTGAAGGCCCCCTTGGCGAACGATGTCGTCCTGAGCGTTGGCTGTGGTAGACGGTCTATGGCCCGCTGACGGTTCCCGCGGGTCACCGACCTCCGTTCTCCATCAAATGACACTCGCCACTCAAGGCCGGAACGCGAGGTCACTAAAAGGCCGGGAAAGTGGTCCCTTGTCCTGGGATGTGCTCGGGAGGGTTGGTGATTGATGCCCGCCGTCTTGTCACGGGGCCAGGCCCGCCGAAACGAGGCCCTTTGTCCCCTGGCACGGTCACGGCAATTGGGGAAGGTACAGCCCGTCTCCCCGCGGCGGCGGCGGCGGCGTTCGACACGTGCCGACACTATGGAAAGGGGGTCCGGTTGTGCTTAAACCCCTTCGTTTTGGTCGTTCACTCTCAACGAGTATGGCTCGGTAATTGATGATGCCCGCCGTCTTGCCACGGGGCCAGGCCCGCCGAAACGAGGCCCTTTGTCCCCTGGCACGCACAAGGAACGTCACAACGGCGTCGATGGCAGCCAGATTATATAGCAGCCAGACAGCGCTAGAGGTGGCGCTCCGTGGCAGCGGTGGACGCGTGTGCTGACGCTAGCAGTCCGAATGCACGTGCCTTCGTTGCGCACGTGCCACCAGTCACGAACTCAGTCGACGATGCGCAAGATGCGCAGCCTACAGCAGGACAATTTGGGCAAAAGATGCGTTGTGGGTTAGCTCGAAAAGGTAGCCGGTCCGTAGTCACAGATCGCTCCCCATTGAATGATCCACGGCGTCGATGGCAGCCAGAATATATAGCAGCCAGACAGCGCTAGAGGTGACGCTCCGTGGCAGCGGTGGATTTGCGTGGGCTGACGCTAGCAGTCCGTTTGCACGTGCCTTCGATGCGGGCGTGCCAGCAGTAACGAGCTCAGTCGACGATGCACAAAATGCGCAGCCTACAACAGGACAATCTGGGCAAAAGATGCGTTGCTGGTTAGCTCGGGAAGGTAGCCGGACCGTAGTCACAGATCGCTCCCCAGTGAATGGTCCACGGCGTCGATGGCAGCCAGAATATATAGCAGCCAGACAGCGCTAGAGGTGGCGCTCCGTGGCAGCGGTGGACTTGCGTGTTGTTAGAGATGAGCCTTGAGTGAGCTGACTCTTTCAGCACCGCAGGTCCCTTCTCCGAATGACGTTGTCGGACTTGGTTATGAAGGAAACTGTACAGGGGGTTTATTTTACATTATTTACAAGATTTTGGAACCCATTGGAGGATGATGGGGAAGGTCGGAGGATCTGAGAAGATCTGAGGATGATCGAGGATTCTTTTCTCACGGCACTCGTCGTTCGGTTTAAAAAGGGTCTGGTCCCTAGGATTCCCCAGGTTTGAAGACTTCTTCGCCAGGTTGGGCGTGGCCTAACTTGCGTTGTCGTACACACACACACACACACACACCACTTCACATAGGGACACGCCCCCGTCACATTCCTCGCCGGAGAAAGAGGGTGCCGCTGGACAATCGCCCCCACCAGAGAGAGCGTTATTTTTGCGTCCGAACGACAGTTCTCACGCTCCAGCCGGACACGACTTCCGGGAAGTCCGAATGGGCGAGGCGCCGGCGAGCAGGCACAGTTGAAGGGGTGAGTCACCCCCTGCTCGGTTCTGGCGGTCGCTAACTGCCTCCGTGCCGCACGGTCGATCTTCCGGGAACAATGTTGTTTTCAAATGGCAGTGAAATCCTCCGTCTCGAATCCAATAAACCACGCGATGACCGGCCGTGGGAACCCAGATGCCTATCGCCGTGCAGGGACCCCGGCTGCAGGTGTCCTGGCCGAATACGCAGCTGAATCAGACCGCCGGCTGTCGCACAGAAACCTTACAGTATGCTGACGCTAGCAGTCCGAATGCACATGCCTTTGTTGCGCGCGTGCCAGCAGTCACGATCTCAGTCGACGATGCGCAAGATGCGCAGCCTACAAAAGGACAATTTGGGCAAAGGATGCGTTTCTGGTGAGCTCTGGAAGGTAGCGGGACCGTAGTCACAGATCGCTCCCCAGTGAATGATCCACGGCGTCGATGGCAGCCAGAATATATAGCAGCTAGAGAGCGCTAGAGGTGGCGCTCCGTGGCAGCGGTGGACTTACGTGTGCTGACGCTAGCAGTCCGAACGCACATGCCTTCGTTGCGCGCGTGCCAGCAGTCACGAACTCAGTCGACGATGAGCAAGATGCGCGGCCTACAAGCGAACAATCTGGGCAAAAGATGCGTTGCTGGTTAGCTCGGGAAGGTAGCCGGACCGTAGTCACAAATCGCTCCCCAGTGAAGGATCCACGGCGTCGATGGCAGCCAGATTATATAGCAGCCAGACAGCGCCAGATGTGGCGCTCCGTGGCAGCGGTGGACTTGCGTGTGCTGACGCTAGCAGTCCGAATGCACATGCCTTCGTTGCGCGCGTGCCAGCAGTCACGAACTCAGTCGACGATCAGCAAGATGCGCTGCCTACAAGAAGACAATCTGGGCAAAAGATGCGTTGCTGGTTAGCTCGGGAAGGTAGCCGGACCGTAGTCACAAATCGCTCCCCAGTGAAGGATCCACGGCGTCGATGGCAGCCAGATTATATAGCAGCCAGACAGCGCCAGATGTGGCGCTCCGTGGCAGCGGTGGACTTGCGTGTGCTGACGCTAGCAGTCCGAATGCACATGCCTTCGTTGCGCGCGTGCCAGCAGTCACGAACTCAGTCGACGATCAGCAAGATGCGCTGCCTACAAGAAGACAATCTGGGCAAAAGATGCGTTGCTGGTTAGCTCGGGAAGGTAGCCGGACCGTAGTCAGAGATCTATCGACAGTGAATGATCCAAGGCGGCGATGGCAGCCAGATTATATAGCGGACTGCTGCGGTGGCCGAGTGGTTGAGCATCCACCTCGCATGTGGGAGGTGCGGCGTTCGATCCTCAGTGCCGCCGGGTACCCACCAGTGATACAATTGGTACAAGCTTTTCCCTGGTCAGGTGCTCGGCATATTTAGGGTGAAATGCTTGGGAAAAGGGTCTTTGACCCCACCTTGAGAAATCGAAAACACCTTGTCCCATAGCGGTCTTTGGCCTCAGATACCCTTGCGCCATAAAAATTCATCGTCATCATCATCAGATTATATAGCAGCCAGAGAGTGCTAGAGGTTGCGCGCCGTGGCAGCGGTGGACTTGCGTGTGCTGACGCTAACAGTCACGAATGCGCGTGCCCTCGTTGCGCGCGTGCCAGCCGTCACGAACTCAGTTGACGATGCGCAAGATGCGTAGCGTACAGCAGGACAGTCTGGGCAATAACAACAGCAACAAGCAACAATAACAACAGCGTTAAATCAGCAGCAACACCAAAAAGATACATTCCAGAGATAGCTATAGAGCCGTTTGGTTGGCGCTATCTGTATAGGGATCTAATTTGCAATATATGACCCCCGTTTTGCCCGGCAGATCTGAAACTACATCCCCTTTGATTTGGAGTAGAGCTGTGATCTTCTGTCTTCAAATTGGTCTTCATTAGTCTCTCATCCCATCTTACACTTTTCTTCGCACTGCACTTGGGCACCTCGGCAACGTCATCTCTTTCGTCTACCACTACAGAGCATGATACCTTTGGGGTGCACCGCACGGGAACTCTTTCTTCGTACTTTTTCAACATGTTTGCATGGACAACCTTCTTGGTGCTATTTATCAATCCATATCATTTTTCTTCTGCGTCATATTGTAAGGGCCCTCCCACTGCATTAGTAAGTTATTGCGATCTGTGGGTAGCAAGATGAGAACCTTGTCGCCCGGATTCAGATTCCTGTGACTGGCCTTGTCATAGTAGCCCTTATATCAATGCCTTTCCAAGCATTGATGTGCGAGCCTGCATGTTTCCACCAACTGGTCCCGCAACTCAAAAACGCATTTGAATGTTGTTTCGAGATCTGACGCACTCTCTTTATTAGTCCATAGCTCCTTGAGTATTTTAAGTTGACCTCTAACGGTTCTCCCATACAGCGTCGAAGGGCGAGAAACAAAGATTCATCGGCGGTGAAAAGGTATTAGCCTGGGCTGGTCGGTACATATCGCAGGAAAAGGTACAGCGCAAAAAGGTGGGACTAATTGAGCGGAAAGACACAGGCGCTGACTTACGACTGATGATTTTATTTCTGTGATAGCGCAATAAATATGAGAAGTTAATATAATAGTATATTAATAATTTGAAAAGAATATGAGAACCTAATATGATCTGCGGTACTTGGCGGTAAGCGAACAAAAGAGCTGGGAGGTGTCTATCCCATTCAGTAGGTCTCTCCTGGCACAATTTCTTGATCATATTTTTGAGGGTGCCATTGAACCGCTCTACAAGCCCAATACACATGGGATGGTATGGTGTTTTAACTGCCTTACTGCGAAAAGGAGGTTAACCTCCTTCATTAG
Organism: Amblyomma americanum; assembly: GCF_052857255.1. Taxonomy (NCBI): domain Eukaryota; kingdom Metazoa; phylum Arthropoda; class Arachnida; order Ixodida; family Ixodidae; genus Amblyomma; species Amblyomma americanum. The sequence goes on from NC_135504.1 coordinate 155,313,420, forward strand.
TTTCGACATGAAGTTCGAGCCCCGGACACTCAAAATTTCCTTCGGGTACCCGTAACGTGAGAACATCTCCTCAAGACCCTCCGGCACTTGGATACTGCCAACAGTCTTCAGTGGATTAGCGTCAGGATAACGAGTTGCCATGTCAACCAGGGTAAGCAGATATCTATTGCCTCCGGCCGATACTGGACAGATTAGCCCCACAACGTTAATAGTGACTCTCTGAAACGGTAGGTCGATGGCAGGCATCTTGCCCAGGCGCTCACAGAAATCTTAATCTGGGCGACAGCGTTCTAATCCTGCTACCTACGGATTATAATGTGTTACTGATGAAATGGAAGGGCCCTTACCTCGTGACGCAGAAGAAAATAACATGGATTATTATGTATTGATAAATTACACCAAGAAGGTTTTCCATGCAAAAATGTCGAAAAAATACGAAGAAAGAGTTCCCGTACGCTATGGCGAAGACACCGTTGGAGCGGACTTCATGAGTAACGCCAACAAAACGGCGCTAGCTATCTCTGGCATGTATCTTTCTTTGTTGTTGTTGTGTGGTAATACAAGGGAGTGCGTTGTGGACATTAACATGTTTATTAAGGACATCGTACTGATAGCGGCAGTGGTGTATTAATGTAATTCAAGGCAATTTGGTGTGCTTTTTTACTAGTGTGCTTCTGGTGTGCTGTGTTAGTAGTGGGTTTTTGGTGTGTGCTTGGCATCTGCGGTGTGTTGTGCGCTGTGTTCACAATCGCCACAGAAGATAGTCGCTAGGCTAGAAGGCTTGAACATGGGGATGTTGTGAGCAGTTTTCATAGAAAAAATTCTTGAGAGAGGTTGGCCCTTGCCACATATAATAGGAAGCTTTAAATAGAAGTATAAACTAAAGAACTTAGGAGAAGACGATGAGGATGACGATACGCATGACGTGTATTAACCCAAGAATAATGAAGATGAAGAAGTCAGTCATTCAGTCAGAAAAACTTTATTTCCCACCGATATAGGAGACACGCCTACCTTCCCAGCTCAGGTACGCAGACCCGGGTGGGAGTAGGGGGCTCCGCGACTAGAGGCCTGTGTGGTGAACCTCTTGGTTCTTCGAGGCCTCTGTCGCCAGGCGGATGGCTTCGAGTTGGTCTTCGAGTTTTGAGCTTCGAAGGAGACACTCCCAAGCTTCCTCATTAGGAATGCTTACGGCAGCCCCAGGTGAGTAGGGGCATTGCCAGATTATGTGGTTTAGTGTCGCTCTCTGGTCGCATTGTTTACATCTGTCGTGTTCTCTTGCGTCTATGTTAAGGAGGTATAGCCAGTGTGGGTTCGGATAGTTGCCCGCCTGGAGTCTTCTCAGACACCTGGCTTGTTCGTTGTCCAGTTGTGTGTGCGATGTGTCGTAGGATCTTCTACCCAGTTTATAGTAGTCGCAAATGTCTCTGAAGGTGGTCAGCCGCTCCTCGTGTACTGGGTCGTCGAGCCGCTTTGCGCTCGCCCGGTAGTAGAAGTCTCGAGCGAGCGCTTGTGCGGCTTCATTCCCCGGTGCCGATTCGTTGCCAGGAGTCCAAATAATTCTGACCTTACCGGAAATCTCCCTGGATTCAAGTATTTTCTTCGTTTCTGCCGCCACCCTTCCTTTGGCGAGGTTCCAGATGGCCGTCTTGCTGTCACTAATTATGGTGTTTGCTTGCGTCCCGACACACGCGAGTGCAATAGCCACTTCCTCTGCGATGTCAGCATTTCTTGTTTTGATCGATGCTGTAATTAACGGGATGCCTGCCCTATCTACCACCGCGGCGACCGCGGCCCCAGATTTTCCGGTGGCTGCGTCCGTGTATGCCACTGTTTCCGGTGGCTTCGAGTCCATTTCTCTAGCTATGGCCTTGGCTCTGCTTTCTTTTCTTTCCTTGTGGTGAATTGGGCTCATGTTTTTTGGCATCGGCGGGATGTAGAGGTTGTCTCTGTACCCGTTGTCGAGACTAACTTTCGGGGTGGTGCCCCTGTCGTGTTGAAGCCCCACCCATCTCAGTATTTGTCGCCCGGTGTCAGACAGACTGAGCCGCTCTATCTGTGTGGTTCGTGTGGCTTCCGCCAACTCGTCTACTGTGTTGTGCATTCCAATGGCCAGTAATCTTGTAGTCGAGGTTGATTGAGGGAGACTGAGTGCGTTCTTGATACTCCTTCTTATTACGGATGCTTCGATCTTTTCTTTTTCCTTCGCATTTAGGTGCAGGTAGGGGATGACATAGCAGATTCTGCTGGTGATGAAAGCCTGCATTATTCTGGCTAAGTTCCCTTCCTTCAGACCTCTGTTTTTGAGAGAGATTCTTCTGATGAACCCTGTTACTTGCGCTACGGATCCTTGCAGTTTGTTTATCATGGTCGTGTTCCTCCTGGATGATGAGTCCGAGGACCCTGATCTGGCTGACTGCTGGGATCCTTAGGCCTTCCACCGTAACTTCGATGTCGGGTTTCTGTCTGCTGTTGGCGTAAATCAATAGTTCAGATTTTTGAGGAGAGCAACTGAGGCCGATATTCGCCGCGTAATCGACCACAGCGGCCGCTGCTAGTTGGAGATTCTCTTGAATTTCTCCGTCTGACCCTCGGTTGGTCCAGATATTAATGTCGTCGGTGTAGAGGCTGAAATTAATGTTTGGGATGGTGCCAAGTCTTTGCGGGAGTTTGATCATCGCAATATTGAAGAGAACGGGGGACAAGACGGATCCTTGAGGTGTGCCCTTCCCAGCTATCTTTATACTCGATGATTTTGCTTCCAAGAATGTCAGGGTGACCCTTCTCTCCGAGAGGAAGCTGCTGACGTAGGCGAAGGTTTTAGCTCCAACGTCCATGTCTCTGAGGTTTTCAAGAATGGCCGCGTGGTGAACGTTGTCGAAGGCTTTCCGGAGGTCAAGCCCCAGAATAGCCTTCGTGTTACCTGAGCGCCACTGATCGACGATGTCATGCCTCAGTTTCACCATTACGTCTTGCGTGCTGAGGTGTTTCCTGAAACCGACCGTTTCGTGCGGCCAGAGCCCTTTGGACTCCATGTAGTTATGAAGCCTCGTATGTATCACCTTCTCCATGAGCTTTCCAACGCAGGAGGTGAGAGATATGGGTCTCAGGTTTTCGAGCTTGTACGGTTTACCAGGCTTGGGGATGAATATGACATCCGCTGTTCTCCATGGCAATGGGAGTTTTCCTTGTTCCCAGACTAGTTGCATGTAGTCCGTGAGTTTAGTGATCGAACTGTCGTCTAGATTTCTGAGAATCCTATTGGTTATACCATCTGGTCCTGGAGCCGTGTTGCGTTTTAGGCTGAGAATTTCCGTTCTCACCTCCGCCTCGGTTATAGTCCTGTCCAGTTCCGGATTGCTAGCTCCAATGTAGGGTGGGAGGTCCTGGTCCACACTGTCACCAATGTATGTCCTTCTGAGTTCCTCGAAAAACTCTTCTTCGGAGCCTTCGAACATGTGTTTGATCTTTCGCTGAGTTACTTTTGCCTGCGTTTTAGTCTGCTCCGGGCACAGCAAGTGCCTAAGTATGTTCCACGTTTTGGGGAGGCTCATCTGTTTCTCCATGTCGTCACATCTCTTGAGCCAATTCTGTTCGCATACTTTGAAAGCCTGCTTCTCCATTTCTTTGTTGTGTCTGTGTAGTCGCCTCCTAAGGTTCCTGTTCCATCTCTGTCCTTTCAGTCTCTTTTCCATGCTCTTCTTGGCTTCCCACATATGTAGTAGGCGCGAGTCCATGGGGCAGGGGCATCTTCGTCCTCGATCGTTCGCGTATTATTCTTGACTCTCGTCCGTATTTCTTTGGTCCATTTCTCGATGTCTTGGATCGCGTCTTCTGGTTGTGACTGGGTTCCTTCGTTCCTGAATTTATCCCAGTCAGTGATTCGCTGTGACCATTTCCTGTTCGATCCGAGTGTTTTGGCGAGGGAGAGGGTGTGACTGAGTACGTAATGATCGCTGCCCAGGTTACATCCGGTATTCCCCCACATAAACTCTTTTAAGTTTCTTGTGAACGTGAGGTCCGGCGATGTGTCCTTAGTGGCACTGTTGCCGTCCCTGGTTGGAGAATTGGGGTCTGTGTGGAGAGTGAGATTGAGGTCGTGTGCATCCTTCCACAGCCTTCTGCCCTTAGCGTCTAGTTTGTCGTATCACCAGTCTTGATGCTTGGCGTTAAAATCTCCTATAATAATTAGTGGGCACGTGCCAGCGGCTTGAATCGCTCTATTAAAGAGCGCCTTGAAGCGGTCCCTGTAGTTCCTTGGTGGGCTGTATACGTTAAGCAAAAAGATGCTGGGGGCGTGTTTGTTACCAGTGACGATTTCCACCAGTACCGATTCTATGTCTTGGAAGGATGTGTCGTGCCATATGGCCGTGATGTCCTTTCGAATTAGTGTAACTACCCTGGTGTCATCCCCTCTGTTGCTTCCATAGGCCGTGAAGTGCCTCTGTTTTGGCCATTCTATATTTGTTTCTTGAAGTGCGATGGCTAAAGGAACCTCGCCAAGTAAAGAAATGTAGTTTTCTAGCAGCGCTCTTTTTTGTCTGTAACTCCTGCAGTTCCATTGTAGAATGGTTGTGGGGGTGCGAGTGCTTATCCTGAAACGTGGTGGGAGATTGTTGTTTATGTGACTAGCCATTATGGGCCTTCCAGACGTACTGCCGCTCCACACCCGAGCTTTTCTTGGAGTCCTTTGATTTCGCTTGCCGTACACTGCATTTGTGCATACATTGCTTCAATGGCCTGTCTCATTTCAGCCACGATACTTTCTAGCTTGTTGTTGATTCCTGTCATGGCGGCTTCAAATTGTACCTTCGTGACGAAGATGTCATCCATTTTTTCCGCGCATTTACGCTTGCTAGGCGGGGACTGTGCCTCGTTGCGGCTCCCTGCCCCTTCTGTTAGCGGTGTTATTGTAGGTTTGGCAGTTTGTGACAGCGGTGTCTCTTTGAGCAGTGTGGCCGCGGTGTTTTTGAGGGTGTGCACTGCCTGTTTAAGTGTTTGTACTTCCTGTTTGAGTGTCATTATGACGTCACTAAGTTGTTTTACTGCTTCTCTGAGCTCGTGGTTTTCTTTCTCTATCTTTTGTATGTACTGGTTAGGCTGGGAGTCTCTCCTATCGAAGCTCACCTTTTTTTCTCCGTCCGAGTCCTTCTTGAGGCACCAGTGGTCTCCGGGCGTTCTCTTGTTCTTGTCTGGCTGGGTGGAACTGGACTGGCCCGCTATCTTCTTTTCCCTGTACGCGGACCGTGATCTGGACCTGTAAGTCTAACGAGGATGGGAGGGGGACAGAGGTGGGAAGTGGTTTGGGGATCTGCTCCTGCTCCTGGCCTTCCTCTCCTGGGATGGTGTCTTGAGAATTGGCACTAATTTAAAATATTCTTCTTTTGCTAGCATTTCCTCCGCAAGCTTCCTTTCCCAGAAATTCTTCTTTACCAGGTACGGTGTTCGAATCATGGCCTTGCACGTCTTGTCGCCAAGGGGGTGCGCCTTGCCACACAGGGCGCATCGAGTCTCCTTGCAGCTCTGATCCTTCTGAGGGTCTTTTTCACCGCAGTTTCTGCATCTCTTGATCGAGGTGGGGTTAGGGCACACGTCCATCCGGTGTCCCAAGTCCCCGCATCGATAGCAGACTTCGTAGCGTTTCCTGTACAGGAAGCATCTCTCGTAGACGCCGAAGAGCTTTATAGTCCTTGGGAGCCGCTCCTCTTGGAAGACGAGAAGGATCGTAGTCGACTGGGGGCTAAGTCTTCTGACCGCGATGACTTTCGGGTTTATTCCCAGACTTGCGTTAAACTCGAGTTCTGCTACCAGTTCGGCATCGGAGACGCTGAGGTGGACGTTGTGAATCACTCCTTTTCCCCTGCTCTCCGGGATTGTCATACGTGCCTTGTTTTCCGTCTTGCTTCCTTCTTCCGTGGTGATGGAAGTTATTTGCTGGTATTTTTCCGCCCTTTTCTTGTCTTCAGTAGCGAATAAAAGGGTCTGCTGGGCTTCGTTGGGCGAGAGGATGTCCCTCCGAGCGTCTCCGTAGGAGATCCCAGTCTCCTTGCACACGTAGTACAGCAGCCTGGCGGCTCCGAGCCTTGTAAGGGGAGCGAGGCCCCCTTGCGGTCGCAGAATTATCCGCGTGGCGCCATCGGGGATGAGCACGTGCTGTTTTCCAACTGATTTTTCCGCCAGCTTCTTTCCCGCGGCGCGTTTGAAATGGTTCGGCCTCTCCTGCGTGGCGGCGCCACTGACTTCCGGTTGCCGCTCCTCGCGTTGCATTGGTACAGCTTTTCCTCCTTTCTTGACCTTATACCAGCCTTCTGGCTCGTAGTCTTCTTCCGCGGAGGTTCCCCCGACTTCCGCGTCCATTTCCGCTGCTTCAGACCAGCCCACCAGGGGCCCTACAGCGATTATTTTGGGCCCGAAGGCCGCCGAGCCTACTAGCCCTAACGCTAGGCTGAGCGGTCCGGCGTGGTCGGAGCCTCAAAGTCCAATAAAACCCGAGCAAGTGAACCCACCTCCGAGAGTGTGGTATCCTCTTGGTCGCTGAACGTTCCGATTGATGAATCCGACGAGATTTTGGGTCGTGGGCGAAAGTCAACGCGGGTGGTAGAGATTTTCGACGGAGCCCATGTGGTGCTTGTCCGATCGGCTCGACCGCTCGCAGCGCCCCCCAAGATGAAGAAGTATTCGGTGAGGTGGGAATAGACGATTAGTAGAGAAGTGAAGAAGAAGACGATTACAAGGATGACGTGGACTAACGCCAAGGTTATAGAAGCGCGAGAGATAGCGTGGCACGGGGGGAACAAACGAGAGGCGTAGGTTCCGGCGGGTCAGAAACACCTCGGATGGAAGGGAGCAACGCTCGCTACTGGCTCCGGTGATCTTGAGTTCTACGGCGTCGCACTGTGTACTCCCTGCCGCTCCCGAGCCGGTTTCGCGGAGTCAACGAAAGACGCAACCACCTGCTACAGCCCGGGATGCCCCCAGCGCTGTTGCCACCCATCCAAGTTGTGCCCAAAATGCCATCACCAGCCTCACCTCCACGAGCACTTGCACCGGTGGCTAGTACGACACCGCCAACGACACCTCCAGCGACGCCAGCATCAGCACTTCGAATGCCACCTAGATGCCAGCTACTGGACCCATGCAACGCTGCATCAGCACCGAAACGTGAGGACGAACGCCGAACATTAGTAGACTGGGTGTTCCCGGGTAGTGTGTACTGGCAGTCTTTTTGTTTTGTGTGTTAGTTTTGTTAGTTAGTTTTGTGTGCTAGTGCGGTGTGTTAAATGTGCGTCTGTGCGGGTACACCTATCGCCTAGTCCATTCTTTCGGCCCGAGTGTTCTCCGGGGATCCGTGAGAATTACACTGCGAGTACGCCCTACCAATTAAAATGTCTGAAGTGGAAAATAAGGTAGTATACGATAATACGCGACCAAATGTCGACCTAAGCTTGAGCAAACTTTTGCCATTTTTCGAACAATTCTTAAACAAATTTCTGTGCCGTGAAAGCGCCGAAAATTGGAGAACTGTTCATGACAAGCTAATACAACTAAAAGATAAATATATTCAAAAAATCACCATCACACTATTAACGCACAATACATGGTTCACTTCACAAGCAAAGCGATGCATCAATGAATGGAAGCCTGTATATTTTAGACTGCCTCGAATGGTGATTGGGAGCGTTACACGGATCACGCAGCAGCATGCAAGAAATTGAAGCAGCTAAAGAGTGACTTTTTAATCATGATATATCGGCTCTGTTAAAGATATTACCAAGAATTTTTTAAAAGTAATAAATCCCAAGTCTCCAGCTAGAATTGTATCAATTATAAATGATGATGAACACCTTTCGCCTTAACAGGCAGCAACAGAGTTTATTGTATTTGTTTAGTTCCGTATTAAATGAAGAGATGTCAGTCCCCTCTGATCTTACCTTTACTGCTGTTAGTCCCACGATGAATAATCTTACCATCACCCATGAAGGGATAGAAAAAGCTAGTGACAGAGTACAAATTAACTTGTCGCCTGGTCCAAATGGTATATGCCCGAAACTACTAAAGTTAACAAAACCAATTTTATCTCACATTTTTACTGCATTGTTCCAGCAATCTCTTGACACCTGGTGCGTGCCTGACTCATGGAAACTTGCTCGTTTTATTCCTATTTTTAAATCAGGTTACCAATTCATACTAACAAATTAGATACCCATCTCCTTAACCTGTATACTTTGCAAACTGTTGCAGCATATCATGTTATCTGCCATAATGAAATACTTAGCCGATGACAATTTCTTTTCTCCTAGACAGCATGGTTTCCTACATGGTCGTTCGTGTGACACGCAGTTGTTCTAATTAACAACCGACCTTCACCTGCCGTGCACGCTAAATTAAGGATTGACGTTATATTTCTTGATTTCGCGAAAGCGTTTGATAAGGTACCCCATTATCATTTATTACTTAATTATATTGACTCAACATTAAAAAACATATTACATTAATTACTAACGTTCTTAACAATCGTTATCAATATCTTTGTGTGAAAGCGTGTGCTTCCCCCACCGTAGTAAAATCTGGCGTGCCGCAATGCTCGGTGCTTGGACCAATTTTGTTTTTGATCTACATTAATGATATAAGTGAATTTATTCCCTCTACTACTAGATTATTTGCTGATGACTGTGTTATATATAGACAGATTACCAACCCTGACGACACGAACTCTTTGCAGACAGGCCTGGACAGAATCACCACTTCGTGTGAACAGAGGCAAATGCAAATTAAGTCCTCTAAAAGAAAGAATGTAACATTCACTCCCAATAATCAGCTTCAAAATCACTGTTATTCCATGTCTCCAGTCATATACATGGATGTTCATCTTTCTTCTGATCTTACATAGAATAACTGTACAGATCCAATTGTCAGTAAATCATCTAAGCACTTGGTTTCATAAGACGTCACTTGTACCAAGCTGATCCTGCCGCCATAATATTAGCTTTCATTACCCTCGTATGCTGCAAAATAGAATACGCGCCCTTAATTTGGGACCCGCATCAATTGTACTTAATTCACAAGCTGGAGTCAATACAATATAAAGCAGCGAGAGTTATAACTAATGACTATTCACGACATTCCAGAATAACGGCAATCAAAGCTTCGCTGAAGCTATCATCACTTGGAAAGAGAAAAATTCTATCACCATTATCACACTTTCACAGATTGTATCACAGTCACTTCATTCGCTTTATACTGTATTAGAGCCGCCCACTGTTTTGTACCGCGCTCAGATCATGCTCTCAAAATCGAGCCCATGTTTGCACTTACCCACCTCTTTAGTCATTCACCATTGTTTCTCGCCGTTCATCGTTGGAACAAGTTACCACGTGATACTTTATTCACCTCAAATCATGGCGCCATTGTGCAAAAACTGAAGCGTTTTTTACAAATAACTTCTGATTAGGAAGGCTCCATTCCTGCGTACGCTCAACTTCGAATTTTCTGTACTTTTTTTATTTTGCCTGTGGTTTTGGATTTGTGATGCTTGTGCAGCTATGTGTGGAGTATTGTTTATTTGCAACTTTACACCCCTATATGTAATGCCCGAAGAGGGCCTTTAGGGTATGCGAATAAAAAATAAAAAGTAGGGCCATTGTTGGCGGTGTAAGGAATCGGCATTGCCAACATGGGGGCTGCAGTGGGCAAGTAGGGCCATTGTTGGATGTGGCACAGAGTGGTATTGCCAATGTGGCGGCAATGAAGTGAGCATTGGGCCTATATAGGGCCTGGCACAGCACACTCAATACCAATATTGGGCTGTTGGTTCGTGCTGCCTGTGTCTTTCGGTCACGAAGCGATTGTCGTCTCAAATAACGGAAATCTAAGTTTAGGTTCTAGGCAGTGCATACAATTGTTCTTTAATATGTATCAGCGACTGACAATACGAGGCAGTTAGCTCTAACCCAGTGCTTTTGTGAACTGGATACTGTGGCACAATATTAATGTGACGAAAAAGCGCTCCGAAATCTTTCATGAAAACCCTCATTAAAGGCACGATGCCTTAACACACGAAAAACAAAACGAGTTCAGGGAATCTTCCTTTTTGTGTCCGCATGTAGTCATCTCTCACTGTACGCCTCGTGCAAATTTTGATCTGTGTGAAGGCTACCTTCATGCAGGGTGATTTTCTAGCGCATTTGATGTGGACAAATTCCCATGTGCGAACGAATTGCTTTTTTTTCACTTAACCGCATGCGTACGTACTATTGGCAGCAGAAAAAAACAGGATGGGTGCTCTCAGAAAAAAAAGAATGTTCTATCGCAGCCTTGCGACCAATTCGCCCTGTATTGTTAACAGAGGTGGAATATACATTTTATGATAGCTTCATAAATTCTAGGCGATCAGCTTCTGTGACTGCATGGAAATATTTTTCCGCGCACCTTCTTCCCGTAAGCTTCGGCTTAAACTTGTACCTTCCGTGAAATTCCGTTCTTGAACATTCCCTCTCACTAACAAATTGTCCAGAGCACGCATGAGACGCTACCGTCAGGATGAAACTCGTTTTATTGTTGCTTGCAATCCAAAAACACCTCTCATCTGCGAAGCGGTGCAAATGAAACAGCCGGCGCCCACACACACGCTGCGGCTGTCGATGCTCTTCGCACTGTTCTGGAGGTCATTTTTCACGCTGCCGACAGTTGTTGCTACAGCCGACAACACACTGGTAGCCGGACGACCTTAGGACTCGATTTGTGGCGATATCTAGACGAAAAACGCTTTAAAGCTCCGTCGTTGCGCAAAAGACTGCGCAGCACACTCGTATACTGTGCACCACGCCTTGGGCCCCTGTCGCCGGCACATACCAAAGAGGGGGAGCGGCGCTGCGCGCTACGAGTTCGAAGCTTTTTTCCTCCAATCCACGAAAATTGCCTATATACTACTCTCTCAAAGGGTGCTGGTAAATTGCTCTTTATGATTTGAGAGTATCTGCCAAAAATGTCCCACTCCTTTCTTTTCTTTTAGTTTTTCACTCTGGTGATCAAATTTGTGGTCACGACCTGCCAGAGTAGATTTATTCCCTTACCGCTTCCAGCGCCTCGCTGGTATTTGTAAACTGCTGTTCGCGCCATATACTGCTTAACATTGCAGGATTTTTTTTTTTTGCAGACCCACAGTTCCGTTTTAACCAAGTCATTTATCATGCTTTGCATCATCCCCTGAATGTCCTAACACAGCAATGCACGAAGGACGCTAATGGTAACGAAATATGAGGAGCATAGGGGACGTTTTTCTCTTTCTTTTATTATTCGTGAGAATAATAATGGGAGATTAATAGTGCAATTATTTTATCGCACAAATATTATTGATTAGAAAACAGAAGACCAACTACATGCCAGGGATGGGGCCTCACCTCACGACCTTCGAATTTCGCGCCCGGTGCTGAGCTAGGGTGAGCTACGGTGACGTCGGTGCTACATTTGTGTTTGGGGTATTTATGTATAGTGTAAACGAACCTTGAGTGCTCACCGGCGCCGCCCTCGTTCAGAGCGGCGGACGTAGTCGCGGTAATAAAGGACATACTACGTTCCGCAGTAGTGGTACTACCTTGACTGTAGCTCTTAACGTAATCCAACGATGAGGGCGGAAGCTGTGCGAGCGCCCCCTTATGATACCTATTACAGCAAGACAAGGGAAGGGAATAGAGGCGCTCGTTATGACGTGCATGGAGAAAGCCAACAGTCGCCGAAACCGAGAAATAGAGGGATGTTTTTACACTGTATTTATTTGTCACTCATCAATGTGAGATTAAAAGCGCATTATTTTATCGCTTAAAGATAATTGATTGCCTAATAACGTCGTCAGCGAATAGCCGATAGCATTTCCTTAACGCGCTGTGAAGCGATCAGGGCGTTCAAGCCCAAATTCCTGGTCCGAGGTTCGAACCCGGGACCCGGGACTACCGCTTCACTGCAGCAGTCACTCTACCAACTGAGCTAACCGGGAAGGCTAGCATACGGTAGGCCGAGAATGAATTGATCAGAGGGAGAGAAAAAGGAATTTTGATGAGAGGAAAGGAGGACAGGTTGGCCTGTGAAAACATGAGCCTGGTCTGCTACTCCAGACTGGTTAAAGGAGAAGGGGAGGACAGGGAAAGAGCGAACGAAGATTGATGATGGCATAATGTAATGAGTTTCATGGGGTGATGTCCACACACACACACTGGCTGGCACTTGCTTCGCGGTGACTAGACGCACGTGAAAATCATGCCTTGAACACATACCAAAGCATGTCATTAACACTTACTGGAGTAAGGGCTCAACGAAAACAAAAACTGATCAATTGCTGGAAGTGGAAGGAGTGTTGCTGAAAGGTTTAGGGGAGTAATAAAAAGCAGTAATAAGGAAGTGAGGTAAGCGTTGTAATAACCGTCGACATCCACCAAAGCACAGCCATACGGCTGCAGAGGAAAGCTATACAGCGTATGGAGAAACTTCGTAGTTAAGGACAAATTTATCCTGGTTCAGGGTTCGAAACCGGGACCACCGCATCACCGGACCAGTCGCTCTGCCAACTGAGCTAACCGGGACGAGTGGCTATTTATTTTTCTCTTCAACCATGTGACAACACTGACAATAAGTCATGTAATGGAGTAGACTCACTTCACACTGATTCTACGCACCAAGGGGCGAAAAGGGATATTAGGTTATCGTGAGTTTGGTGCACCGTGCAGTGCAAAGACTGCATACGAGGCACCTGAATGGCTAGAGGTACAGCGCGAAAGGAAAAGGACGAACACACAAGGTAACAGGATGGCGCCTGTCCTCTCACCTTCTGTGTTTGTCGTCTTTTCGCGCTGCTCGCTCTAGCCATGCACCTGGAACAACAAGCCCAAACCACAACTCTAGTACAGATACGTGGCACAGCTTAGCAAAGTATCGAAAAGCATAATGAATGCAGTGTGAAGCTGCAAAAATGTGAGCAGTGTAAAAAAGAAGATGGGCATACGCGCCAGCCGCTTCGCCTAGTGCACGCTCCTGGCTGCGCTGGGTGATCTCGGACAGCTGTTCGCCCTCATACATTTTCGAAGCTTCTCAAAATAAACCCCACCTTACATATGCTGTAGGTGCGGGGTAACATCCTCTAGGCCTGGAACTCCGTAGCCGTATGGTGCCCTCTCCCGCAATGCCTGCGGTCGCCAGCCCCCTAGCCATACAGGTGGGTTCGGCCGCGGTCTGTGGCGGTTCTCTTCGCCAGCGAGACACCGCCCTCTTCAGTGGCACGGACGACCATGATGTTGAGGATTGGCTCACATGCTATGAGCGGGTGAGCGCTAACAAGAAATGGGACTCGGAAACCAAACTAAACAATGTGATTTTATTCCTGACGGGCGTAGCCAATCTGTGGTATCAAAAACAATGCGGAGATAAGTCTTCGTCCGTTTTGAAAACAAGCCTCTCGGAAGCCTTCAGCGGTCCGGCTGTCAGAGAACTCCGCGCCGAACAGCGCTTGCGTGCGCGGTTCAGCAGGTTAACGAGAACTTTACGATTCACATCGAGGATGTCGAGGATGTCGTCGACACCTGCTGTCGAGTGAACGCACAGATGCCAAAAGCCGATAAGATCAGGCACATTCTGAAGGGCATCGATGACGACGCATTTCAGCTGTTGGCGAGTGACCGGCGCACCATCGCAGAAGCCGTCACACTATGTCAGAGCTTGGAGGAACAACCAAAGAAGGCTCTGACTCGCGAACGCACCGCGCACGTCGAGTCGCTTGCTGGCCTGACACACATAGGCGAGCGGTCATCGCACCTAACGCACATCAAGAGCTTCGTCCGTGAAGAATTTGCTCGGCAGCTCTCACTTTCTTCACGCCATCAAGAGCCTCCACCGCAACTGCCTCCGAATCTGCGCCAGATTATTCAAGAACAGGTCGCTGAGCCTCTTCCGCAAGCCTCTCAGGCCACACCTCTCGCAGCCCCGCTGACATATGCGAACCTTGTTGCAGGAGCTCGACCACATACCTGCTGTGTGACCGGCTGCTTTGCGAGCACCTGCAGCTTTTGCTTGATCGCCTGTTACATTGGGAAACTCCTAGCGCACGCCTCATAACTACCGATCTGCTACTTCGGCGGCTTGCCTGTTTGGCGCGGCTTTGCCGTCGAAGCATGAACGTCTCCCGCCTGCCTCACGAAATTTCCTGTTACTCGCCCCAGCGTTAGTTCTGGCCTTGTGCTGAGCTACCCATAAACCGTTAGTTGTCTCCTGAGCTCACCGCCTTTTCTGGACGCCGTTCGCCTTCTCCACGTCGGCGCTTCATCTCTCCAATGCGATGGCGTCCCTCGTGAACTGAACAAGAAAACTAGAGGCCGCAGTTCTTGAGCCGAGAGCTACGCAGCCGTGGAAATTTGAAAGCCCTCGTTTGTCTGCCGTTAACTTGATAAACACTGAACGAAAAGTTATTGACGAACAGGTGGACACCATGCTTAAAAGCGGAGTTATCAGCCTTCCAACAGCCCATGGGCCTCCCCGGTTGTCCTTGTGAAGAAGACTGGGTTAGTTCGATCGTGCGTTGATTACCACCGCATTAATAAGATCACACGCAAAGACGTCTACCCTGAGTCCCTTATTGGTGACGCCCTGGACTGTCTCCAAGGGGCGCAGCCCTTTTCTTCAGAGTGGCTATTGCGGCGAGTTGCTTTGCCATGACGGAACATATAGCGCTAAGACACCAGGACGAACGAAGAAAGAGACACCACGAGCGCTAATTTTCAACTAAAGTTTATTAATTGCGTGTGAAGGTCTTATACAGGCTTAATATCGCAGAAATATTGCCAGGCTATCATGCCGTGAGTCAGCACATAACACACACTTACTTTTTATTTACATCACCAAAGAAATCAATTTGCTTCTTAGAGAGCGATATAGATGCTGCAATAACACATTTATTTTTGAGTTCTAGTATCTGTCTAGCTTCAACAATCTCACTTGTTAGTTGCTGTTTATTTTTACTTATTATACGGCATTCTTTGAAAACTGGATGGCACCCCACCGGCTTGCAATACAAACAGCGTTCGGCAAGGTCTCCTTTTCCCGTTCTCCAATTTCCTTTTATGTTCTCGGCGTCTTTCATTTACACACCTACTGGTATGAGCAATCTAATATTTTCCACATGACAAGTGCAGGGAATATACGACGTCTTCTGCACCTTCTACACGTTTCTTTTGGTGCTTTATTGTCCAAGTTTCTCTTTTAACACCAAAAGAATCCGTCATCCTACAAAGTTTTGCTTGTTTATCGGGTGCTGAAAACACTACTTTGACTTCTGCACGCTGCCCGATTTTATTTTAGATCATGCAAAATCTTGTGGATATACGGAAGCACCGCTACTCGTTTATATTTCTCGGGCGGGCTTTTACCTGGTGACTGTTTTTTACCGATCAAACTTTCGGCTACTGCTACCAGGAGTGCACTCGGATAGCCTCCTTCTTGTAACCGTTCAACCTGCTGGCAGAAACTATTGCTCATCATGTGCTGGCTTGACTTTCCCAGAGCTTTCTTAATTTATTTATTTATTTATTTATTTATTTATTTATTTATTTATTTATTTATTTATTTATTTATTTATTTATTTATTACATATACTATCAGTCCGGTCAGGACCAAGATTGGAGCGATACAGGGTACAGATTACAAAGGCGGAACACGACAAACAAAACACCAGCACCATCCAGTCGGTGCCAAGTTTTAACATATCAAAAAATGGAACTGACCTCTAAGCAACAAATAAAAATGCGCAAAAATATCGCTGCAACGAAACAGAAAACAATGTGAAAACACCATGCCCAACACAAATGCAAGGCGCATTATATCAGGCACTATACCAACAATCACGAACTCCGGCAGAGAACACATCCACACCCGGTGCGAGCACCACATTCTCTGGCAGTCTGTTCCATTCTCTCGCTGTGGACAGGAAGAAGGAATGCTTGTAGCAGTGCTCAGAAAACTTTTGTTCTTTTACGTGTCTGCAATGTTTACCCCGAGTGATACGTGAAGTAGTTTCGCTAATGTATTGCTGCTTATCGATATGTACCATGTTGTTCATAATCTTATAGAAAAGAATGAGTCTTTTTTGTTTCCGGCGACATTGAAGAGGGCGCAAGTTCGCTAAAGTGTAAAGTGGGGTTACCTGATCTTGTCTTCGGAAGCGAGAATAGATAAAGCGAAGTGCACGTCGCTGCACTCGCTCCAGTTCAGCTGCAAGTGTTTGAGTGTAGGGATCCCACACCTCACACGCATATTCCATTATCGGGCGTACGAGCATCTTATAAGCCGTAAGTTTAGTATCATGTGTAGCTTGCTTAAGTGACCGCCTAATGAATCCGAATCTTTTATTTGCTTTAGCAACAATGTTATGTACGTGAGTGTTCCAACGCAGGTCTGAAGTAATTGTCACTCCGAGGTATGTATATTCTGTTACTCGATTAAGTTTGTTTTCTTGTAATGAGTAGTCAAATTCCAGTGGCTGATGTTTGTGTGTGATTGTCATACATACTGTTTTACTGGGGTTTAAAGACATTTGCCACTTTCTACACCATTCGCTAATGTTGAGCAGGTAACCATTAAGCTTAACTTGATCTTCAACTGAATTAACATTAGTATAAATAATGCAATCGTCTGCAAATAATCTGGCCTTGATTTCTGAATCTTCAATGAGGTCGTTTATGTAAACAAGAAACATTAACGGTCCGAGTACCGAGCCCTGTGGCACTCCCGTTGTCACGTCACACACTTGGGATGCGCTCCCGTCAATACTTACAAATTGCCTGCGGCCCACAAGAAAACTTTCCAGCCAACGAACTATATTTGAGTTTTTGAGTACTGATTGAAATTTGCTTTAAAGTTTTCTATGATTTACCTGATCGAAGGCTTTCCTAAAGTCTAGGAATATTTTGTCAATTTGCCCTTTCTGGTCAATGATTTCGCTAAAATCATGCAAAGTTTCTATTAATTTTGTAACCGTTGACATGCCCTGTCGAAAACCATGCTGACACCTATTCAAGAATTCAATATCTGTTAAGTATTGTCGAAAGTGCTTTGAGACAATGTGCTCTAGAAGCTTACAACAGGTTGACGTTAGTGCGATGGGACGATAATTACTGACCGTTTTTGAATCTCCAGTCTTGAGAATAGGAACTATTTTGCTAGTTTTCCAATCATCGGGAACCGTGCTTGTTGATAGTGACTTCCTAAACACTAGTACGAGGTATCTAGCTGACCATTCTGCTTATTGCTTCAAAAACAGATTAGGAATATCATCAGGGCCCATTGATTTTGATGTTTTTAGGCTCAACAATAAATTCAGTACGCCTTCTATCGATAAGCTTATGTCGTCAATTGCGCGTGTTTCAGCAGCGAACCTTGTATCCGCTGGCTTGTTATCGTCTTCACCGAAAACACTTGCGAAGTATCTATTGAAAAGATCGCACATTTCAGTCTTTTCACTTATAGGTCCGCTGTCTGAGCTTATCTAAGCGACTTTTTTCTTTGGTACTGCCAAGTGTCTCCATAACTTTTGAGGTTATTCTCGTAAAATTTTTTCCAATGTAACGTTATAAAACTTAAATTTAGATTCCTTTATGTGCGACCTCATATTACTACTTAGAGCTAGCATGTCACTCAACGCAGCCGGATTGAGTGTGTGTCGGTATTTTTTCCTACGCCTGCCGATTTTTCTTTTTAGTTGAATAATGTTCCTTGCTATCCACGGACTGCACGCACGTTTCTTTTTTGTGACCAGTGGCACATAACGAGTAATGCACCTATGGACTAAAGATTTGAATTCTAACCATAGTTCATTAACAGTCACTGATTCGTTACAGCTTAGTTCTTCAAACGGGCCAAAGCAGTAATCTAGCTCGTCAAGTACGGCGGTGTCGTCTGCCCTGTTAAAATCTCTGTAAGATGACACTTCAATCGTTTTCTTTTGAAAAGAGGCAAAGGACAATTTCATACTAACTAAACAATGATCGGAAAGACCAGGCAACACTTATACCTCCACCGACTGTGACAAAAGACCTTGAGTTAGAAAAAGAAGGTCTAAAACTGATTTGCTGTTACCCTGTACTCTTGTGTACTCTCGTACTACCTGCTGAAGCCCATCAGAAAATCACAAATCTAGAAGACCGAGCGCTGCCTCTCGTTCACGTTGCCCCGGCATCATTTCATCCCATTTCATATCCGCAACGTTAAAATCCCCCGCGATTATCGCGTTTTTGTTTTGAATTCGCAAATGGTGTAGAAAGTCGTTCAATGCATCAATGACGTCTGAAGTTGCGCCCGGAGGACGATACACAGCGCCAATTAAAATTTCATGTGTTCCGCGATAGACTCGGCAAAAAGCGGATTCGATGTTATGAGGGCCTGAAATAACCGTGTGCTGTATCTTATTGTCAATGAAAATAGCTACGCCTCCCCCTCGTCTGCTGCGGTCAAATCTGATAACGCCATACCCAGGGGGGCATATCTCCGTATCCAAAATATCAGGGTGAAGCCAAGTTTCCGAAACAACTGCGACATCAGGTTGGTGTTCTAATAAAACGTGCTCCAGCTCCTCTACCTTATTAACAAGACTGCGTGCATTTATGTTTAGTATATGAAATTCATTTCCGCTTGTCTGTCAGTATTGAACAGATGGAGAAGCACTCCCCCGGGTAGGTGTAGAAGCACTCTCTCGGGCAGACGTGGAAGCATTTGATAGCGGCTGATGAACCTGATAACGTTCGCTTGTAACGTCATTCCAAGCATACATGACACCATCTATTTTCAGCTTGTCAAAAATTAAAGCCACTTTTTGTCCGTTCTTTCGGTTATCTGCAGCATTCTTCCAAAGGTTTTGCCTTCTGTTCCTGACGATACTTGAGAAATCTTTGTGAACGGAAAAATTTGTATCCTTCAACTTCTTGGTATTTTTTAGTACTTCTACCTTTTCATTGTAGTTGCCAAAACGCACAATTACAGGCCTGGGACGCTCTGTGCTTGGTCGTCCTATCCTATGAATACGTTCGGTGCTCGCCACGGAAACGCCCAGTTTTTCATGAAAAACACCGCTTACTACACTGGTTTTTAGCTGTTCGTACGTTTCATCTGGAACCTCATGAATACCGTGAATGACAACATTGTTTCGACGAGAACGATTCTCGAGGTCGTCGATCTTTCTCAACATGTTATCCATGCTTGCACGCAAACTAGATAGTTCTTTCTCAGACTCCTCAAGCCTTTTAGCCAATTCGGTCACATGAGATACCACCGTTTCCATGTTAGACAGCTTATGCTTCATTTCTGATATATCCGTCTTGATTTCCTTTTGACCGTCAAGGATAGTTTGTAACAAAGCCGCCGTGTCGGGCCCCGGGTTCGTTTCAATACCGCCACAACACAGCAGAATGCCAGAAATGACATCGCAACACTCAACAGCAATAGACAAGAGTGCATGTGGGCTCGGCAGCACTAGCAAACCAGGACAGTCGTCCCTAATACTGCTGTAATAACGTTTTTCACTAACCTGGATAAGGGTGAGAAGTGAATTGTACATTCTGTTCGCGACGGTGCCGCCAAGCCCACTGCCGAAATCAGGGACAGGAAGGTTCAAGGAAAACGCTTCCGCCGATAATGTCAATGCTCCTGGTGCTGTGTCGACGCAGCGGTTGCCGGTCCATTGCCATTAGTCAAAGCTTATTGCAGCCGCTCCTGTTTCTTGTGCGGCGCAAATGAAAGCCGTGTTCCACGATACGTTGATGAGGCCATGTTCCGGTAGAACTTATGCAGAATAGGCCACCACCTGGAGAAGGGTGAGAAGTGAATTGTTCATTCTGTTCGCGCCGGTGCCGCCAAGCCCACTGCCGAAATCAGGGACAGGCAGGTTCAAGGAAAACGCTTCCGCCGATAATGTCGATGCTCCTGGTGCTGTGTCGACGCAGCGGTTGCCGGTCCATTGCCATTCGTCAAAGCTTGTTGCAGCCGCTCCTGTTTCTTGTGCGGCGCAAAGGAAAGCCGTGTTCCACGATACGTTGATGAGGCCATGTTCCGGTAGAACTTGTGCAGAATAGGCCACCACCTGGAGAAGGGTGAGAAGTGAATTGTTCATTCTGTTCGCGCCGGTGCCGCCAAGCCCACTGCCGAAATCAGGGACAGGCAGGTTCAAGGAAAACGCCTCCGCCAATAATGTCGATGCTCCTGGTGCTGTGTCGACGCAGCGGTTGCCGGTCCATTGCCATTCGTCAAAGCTTGTTGCAGCCGCTCCTGTTTCTTGTGCGGCGCAAAGGAAAGCCGTGTTCCACGATACGTTGACGAGGCCATGTTCCGGTAGAACTTGTGCAGAATAGGCCACCACCTGGAGAAGGGTGAGAAGTGAATTGTTCATTCTGTTCGGGCCGGTGCCGCCAAGCCCACTGCCGAAATCAGGGACAGGCAGGTTCAAGGAAAACGCTTCCGCCGATAATGTCGATGCTCCTGGTGCTGTGTCGACGCAGCGGTTGCCGGTCCATTGCCATTCGTCAAAGCTTGTTGCAGCCGCTCCTGTTTCTTGTGCGGCGCAAAGGAAAGCCGTGTTCCACGATACGTTGACGAGGCCATGTTCCGGTAGAACTTGTGCAGAATAGGCCACCACCTGGAGAAGGGTGAGAAGTGAATTGTTCATTCTGTTCGGGCCGGTGCCGCCAAGCCCACTGCCGAAATCAGGGACAGGCAGGTTCAAGGAAAACGCTTCCGCCGATAATGTCGATGCTCCTGGTGCTGTGTCGACGCAGTGGTTGCCGGTCCATTGCCATTCGTCAAAGCTTGTTGCAGCCGCTCCTGTTTCTTGTGCGGCGCAAAGGAAAGCCGTGTTCC
The DNA here is from genome assembly GCF_052857255.1 of Amblyomma americanum. Taxonomy (NCBI): domain Eukaryota; kingdom Metazoa; phylum Arthropoda; class Arachnida; order Ixodida; family Ixodidae; genus Amblyomma; species Amblyomma americanum. The sequence continues at coordinate 155,334,300 of NC_135504.1, forward strand.
ACGATACGTTAACGAGGCCATGTTCCGGTAGAACTTGTGCAGAATAGGCCACCACCTGGAGAAGGGTGAGAAGTGAATTGTTCATTCTGTTCGGGCCGGTGCCGCCAAGCCCACTGCCGAAATCAGGGACAGGCAGGTTCAAGGAAAACGCTTCCGCCGATAATGTCGATGCTCCTGGTGCTGTGTCGACGCAGCGGTTGCCGGTCCATTGCCATTCGTCAAAGCTTGTTGCAGCCGCTCCTGTTTCTTGTGCGGCGCAAAGGAAAGCCGTGTTCCACGATACGTTGACGAGGCCATGTTCCGGTAGAACTTGTGCAGAATAGGCCACCACCTGGAGAAGGGTGAGAAGTGAATTGTTCATTCTGTTCGCGCCGGTGCCGCCAAGCCCACTGCCGAAATCAGGGACAGGCAGGTTCAAGGAAAACGCTTCAGCCGATAATGTCGATGCTCCTGGTGCTGTGTCGACGCAGCGGTTGCCGGTCCATTGCCATTCGTCAAAGCTTGTTGCAGCCGCTCCTGTTTCTTGTGCGGCGCAAAGGAAAGCCGTGTTCCACGATACGTTGACGAGGCCATGTTCCGGTAGAACTTGTGCAGAATAGGCCACCACCTGGAGAAGGGTGAGAAGTGAATTGTTCATTCTGTTCGGGCCGGTGCCGCCAAGCCCACTGCCGAAATCAGGGACAGGCAGGTTCAAGGAAAACGCTTCCGCCGATAATGTCGATGCTCCTGGTGCTGTGTCGACGCAGCGGTTGCCGGTCCATTGCCATTCGTCAAAGCTTGTTGCAGCCGCTCCTGTTTCTTGTGCGGCGCAAAGGAAAGCCGTGTTCCACGATACGTTGACGAGGCCATGTTCCGGTAGAACTTGTGCAGAATAGGCCACCACCTGGAGAAGGGTGAGAAGTGAATTGTTCATTCTGTTCGGGCCGGTGCCGCCAAGCCCACTGCCGAAATCAGGGACAGGCAGGTTCAAGGAAAACGCTTCCGCCGATAATGTCGATGCTCCTGGTGCTGTGTCGACGCAGTGGTTGCCGGTCCATTGCCATTCGTCAAAGCTTGTTGCAGCCGCTCCTGTTTCTTGTGCGGCGCAAAGGAAAGCCGTGTTCCACGATACGTTGATGAGGCCATGTTCCGGTAGAACTTGTGCAGAATAGGCCACCACCTGGAGAAGGGTGAGAAGTGAATTGTTCATTCTGTTCGCGCCGGTGCCGCCAAGCCCACTGCCGAAATCAGGGACAGGCAGGTTCAAGGAAAACGCTTCCGCCGATAATGTCGATGCTCCTGGTGCTGTGTCGACGCAGCGGTTGCCGGTCCATTGCCATTCGTCAAAGCTTGTTGCAGCCGCTCCTGTTTCTTGTGCGGCGCAAAGGAAAGCCGTGTTCCACGATACGTTGACGAGGCCATGTTCCGGTAGAACTTGTGCAGAATAGGCCACCACCTGGAGAAGGGTGAGAAGTGAATTGTTCATTCTGTTCGGGCCGGTGCCGCCAAGCCCACTGCCGAAATCAGGGACAGGCAGGTTCAAGGAAAACGCTTCCGCCGATAATGTCGATGCTCCTGGTGCTGTGTCGACGCAGCGGTTGCCGGTCCATTGCCATTCGTCAAAGCTTGTTGCAGCCGCTCCTGTTTCTTGTGCGGCGCAAAGGAAAGCCGTGTTCCACGATACGTTGACGAGGCCATGTTCCGGTAGAACTTGTGCAGAATAGGCCACCACCTGGAGAAGGGTGAGAAGTGAATTGTTCATTCTGTTCGGGCCGGTGCCGCCAAGCCCACTGCCGAAATCAGGGACAGGCAGGTTCAAGGAAAACGCTTCCGCCGATAATGTCGATGCTCCTGGTGCTGTGTCGACGCAGTGGTTGCCGGTCCATTGCCATTCGTCAAAGCTTGTTGCAGCCGCTCCTGTTTCTTGTGCGGCGCAAAGGAAAGCCGTGTTCCACGATACGTTGACGAGGCCATGTTCCGGTAGAACTTGTGCAGAATAGGCCACCACCTGGAGAAGGGTGAGAAGTGAATTGTTCATTCTGTTCGGGCCGGTGCCGCCAAGCCCACTGCCGAAATCAGGGACAGGCAGGTTCAAGGAAAACGCTTCCGCCGATAATGTCGATGCTCCTGGTGCTGTGTCGACGCAGCGGTTGCCGGTCCATTGCCATTCGTCAAAGCTTGTTGCAGCCGCTCCTGTTTCTTGTGCGGCGCAAAGGAAAGCCGTGTTCCACGATACGTTGACGAGGCCATGTTCCGGTAGAACTTGTGCAGAATAGGCCACCACCTGGAGAAGGGTGAGAAGTGAATTGTTCATTCTGTTCGCGCCGGTGCCGCCAAGCCCACTGCCGAAATCAGGGACAGGCAGGTTCAAGGAAAACGCTTCCGCCGATAATGTTGATGCTCCTGGTGCTGTGTCGACGCAGTGGTTGCCGGTCCATTGCCATTCGTCAAAGCTTGTTGCAGCCGCTCCTGTTTCTTGTGCGGCGCAAAGGAAAGCCGTGTTCCACGATACGTTGACGAGGCCATGTTCCGGTAAAACTTGTGCAGAATAGGCCACCACCTGGAGAAGGCTGAGAAGTGAATTGTTCATTCTGTTCGCACCGGTGCCGCCAAGCCCACTCGTGGTGGTTTTGATTATGCTTTGCTTGAATAGTTTTGAATGAGCAGAAGTGTACGGAAGAAATGGTTTGTTAATCCTTGGTGCATAGCTCTAGCACGTGCGATCTTCTGCAAAATTTAACTTGATGTCAAAAAAACGAATTTCACTGTTAGCTGGCATTTCATCGGTCAGCCGAAGCTGGTTCAAACATTCTTAGAATACTTATATTATCTCGGAGCTTGCGTTCCGAAGGTCGTCCATGGTACCGTCGATGACGACCAGAATATCATCAACATAACGATATTCTTTTTACTCTTGTACATTTAAGGCGATCATTAAGAGTCCTGTCAAGATGAGATAAGACCAGATTGCTTAGTACAGGTGGCAAGCAAGACCCGATACATATATCTTCCTTTTGAAGGTAGGGTTTTGCTTGCCAGTTAATAAATGTGGACCGGAGATACAAAACTAAAACATCTAAAAATCCTCGTACTGACACACCAGTAGCGTTCTAAAATTAACCAGCCCTGAATTCGTCAATGCTTTGTCTATGCACTTTACTAAGCCTGTCTGGGGTAGTGAGTAGAGCAGATCTTTAATGTCGATAGAGAACGCCTTTGTCATGCTGTGCTGTGAATAATTCTAAAATCTCCTCCGAGTTTTTTACAAGGCATGGGTCCTTGAGAGTCAAAAGGTTCAGTTTATCTCTTAGAATGGAAGCGAGTGACTTCTGCCAGGTGTCATTTGCCGATACAATTACCCTTAAAGGCATGTCAGGTTTGTGCGTTTACGGACTAAAAAAAGACTTCCAAATAATTACGCGTACTACTTTCACTGTGCTTCACGACCCCATCGAGGTTTAGCTGCTGAAATAATTTTTTTGCTCAAGTTTTCACTCTAGATTGTGAATCCTTAGCGTGACACTTGAAGACGGCTCAAAATGGCCTCAGTTGCTCTTGCAGTGAAAATATCCTTCGGAAGAACGCCAAAACCGCCTTTTTTATAAGCTTGCAAAACGCTGAAGGAATGTTGCACTAGGTACTCTGCAATGTTTCTTACAGAACGTATAAAATAGCACAACATCAGACAAGGACATGAAAGAACACACACGAGCGCTAACTTGCAACAGTTTGTTGCGGAAGAGAGCCTGTAGATATATATGACATGGCGATACACTGCGCAAGCGTGGCAGACAGTCAATTGTTTAGTGGCTTCTGAGGTAATCTAATTCCTACGAGATAGCCCAACAGAGGGTTTCGCTATGCAGTTACCACCTAAGCTATCTATCATTTCTGCTTCGGTTATTTCTCGCGTGAGTTTACAAGTGTTTTTGGCAATGACCGTGCATGCTTGAAAAAGAGGCTTACACTTGGATTCACATTTTCTGCAGTGCGCATCTAAAAAACCACCTTTCTTTTCTTTAACATTGTAGCGATGTTCACGAAGGCGCTAGTTTAAGCACCTTCCAATTTGACCTACATACTTCTTTCCACATGTCAATGGTATGCTGTACACAATGGATTCCGTACATTTAACGAACTTAGTTTGATGATTCATCTTGCACCCACTCTTTGTAGCCGGGCCTGGCCTTGTCAATCTGCAAAGTTTCTGCAGCTTCTCTGGAGCAGAAAAAATTAATATTTTTAATAATAGTTTATTTCCATCACCATGCAGTGTTGGAGGGGATGGGGATAAAAGCGGTTAACGCTTGACAATGCCCCACCCCCGTACAGCAAGTGGGCAGTGGCATGCGACGGCACATCACTGAAAAAAAAATACACAATCACCAATGTGTGTAGAAAATCAATAAGGGTTAAAGCAATAACAATAAAAGCAACAAAAAAGAAGCAAAGAGCGCTGTTATAAAGATTGTAAAAAAAAGTATGAATACTAGGAAAATGTGGCTTCAAAAATAAAGTAGTCGAGGAGGTCAGAGTTTCTAATGTTTTCTATATCAATATTTGCAGCGAATAATCTATTCAGAAGTGAGGGAAGTTGAAATGTTACCATTTGGCGTCCACAGTTTGTTCTCACTACAAGTACTACACAGTGTGGTTTGCGACGGCGTGGGTATGTGCACTGAAATAACTGAATCGGGGATGAGTTTCACTTTTGCCCGTTGTCCAATCTTCTTCAAGCGGTGGGATAAGCCGTGAGTGTACGGAATCACAGCCAGTTTCTGTTTGTTTAGTGAATGGGACGGTGGTAGAGCATGAGGGTAACAGATCTCCTGTAGGAGCCTTTCGGCAACACTTACAATGATATGCACAGGAAAACCGGCTTCAATTAGCCTCTGTACTTGTTGGGCAAAACTTTCGGTCATCAGCTGAGGGCAGGATATTTTTATGGCATTTGTGAAGCATAACTTGGCTATGCCCCTCTTGACAAGTTTGGAGTGCGCAGAGTCATACGAGAGCAGTGGCTTGTTGGCACGTGGCTCGTATTCCCAGTAAATCTGATCGTCTTGAAATAAAAGCCTGATATCAAGGAAGCGAAGACTGTCCTCTGATGGCAATTCATGGGTAATGATAAGAGGCGATAAGTCTGCACGTACTACGTTTAGTGTGTTAGTGACAAGTGTTTCGAAGGACCCAGAATCACATTCAAGGAATATTAAATAATCGTCGACATATCTAAATGCTTTAGTTACTTTTAAGTTAGCAAGGCGGCTACAAAGGCCTCTGTCAAGTTCGGCTAGAAATAAATCACAAAGGACGGGTGCAATGCACGACCCTATGCATATACCCTGTTTCTGCAAAAATGGCAGTCCGTCCCATTGAATAAAAGTGGACCGAAGGTTAAGGCTTACATTTTCTAGGAAGCCACTGCTCGACGTACCTGAAGCATTCAGGAAAGGTATGATTTCGAACTTGTCAATACAGTTCTCCACACAAGAAATCAGACTAGCTTGCGGTAACGAATAAAACAAATCCTTAATATATATAGAGAAGCCTCTCAAGCGCTTGTGCGATGTAGACTTTATGTAATCTATGACAGCATAGGAATCCTTTACAAGGAAGGGATCATCTATTTGCAATAGGTTGAGCTTTTCTTGGAGAAACATAGCAATAGATTTTTGCCACGTATCATTTCCAGTTGTTTTTGAAAATGATGCATGGCAAAAATCTATTGCTATGTTTCTCCAAGAAAAGCTCTACCTATTGCAAATAGATGATCCCTTCCTTGTAAAGGATTTCTATGCTGACATAGATTACATAAAGTCTACATCGCACAAGCGCTTGAGAGGTTTCTCTATAGATGTTAAGGATTTGTTTTATTAGTTACCGCAAGCTAGTCTGCTTTCTTGTGTGCAGAACTGTATTGACAAGTTGGGAATCATACCTTTCCAGAATGCTTCGGGTACGTCGAGCAGTGGGTTCCTAGAACTTTTAAGCCTTAACCTTCGGTCCACTTTTATTCAATGGGACGGACTGCCATTTTTGCAGAAACAGGGTATATGCATAGGTCGTGCATTGCACCCGTCCTTTGTGATTTATTTCTAGCCGAACTTGACAGAGGCTTTTGTAGCCGCCTTGCTAACTTAAAAGTAACAAAAGCATTTTGATATGTCGACGATTATTTAATATTCCTTGACTGTGATTCTGGGTCCTTCGAATCACTTGTCACTAACACACTAAACGTAGTACGTGCAGACTTATCGCCTCTTGTCATTACCCATGAATTGCCATCAGAGGACAGTCTTCGCTTCCTTGATATGAGGCTTTTATTTCAAGACGATCAGATTTACTGGGAATACGAGCCACGTGCCAACAAGCCACTGCTCTCGTATGACTCTGCGCATTCCAAACTTGTCAAGAGGGGCATAGCCAAGTTATGCTTCACAAATGCCATAAAAATATCCTGCCCTCAGCTAATGATCGAAGGTTTGCTCAACAAGTACAGAGGCTAATTGAATCCGGTTTTCCTATGCACATCCTTGTAAGTGTTGCCGAAAGGCTCCTAAAGGAGACCTGTTACCCTCGTCTTCTGTCACCGTCCCATTCGCTAAACAAACAGAAACTGGCTGTGATTCCGTGCACTCACGGCTTGTCCCACCGCTTGAAGAAGATTGGACAACGGGCAAAAGTGAAAGTCATTTTTTCAGCTCCAGAGAAGCTGCAGAAACTTTGCTTATTGACAAGACCAGGCCCTGCTACAAAGAGTGGGTGCAAGATAAATCATCAAACTAAGTTCGTTAAATATATGGAATCCATTGTGTACAGCATACCATTGACATGTGGAAAGAAGTATGTAGGTCAAAGTGGAAGGTGCTTAAACGAGCGCCTTCGTGAACATCGCTACAATGTTAAAGAAAAGAAAGGTGTTTGTTTAGATGCGCACTGCAGAAAATGTGAATCCAAGTGTAAGCCTCTTTTTCGAGCATGCAAGGTCATTGCCAAAAACACTTGTAAATTCACGCGAGAAATAATCGAAGCAGAAATGATAGATAGCTTAGGTGGTAACTGCATAGCGAAATCCTCTGTTGGGCTATCTCTTAAGGAATTAGATTACCTCAGAAGCCACTAAACAATTGACTGTCTGCCACGCTTGCACAGTGTATCGCTATGTCATATATATCTACAGGCTCTCTTCCGCAACAAACTGTTGCAAGCTAGCGCTCGTGTGTGTTCTTTCACGTCCTTGTCTGATGTTGCGGTATTTTATACGTCATGCACTCCAACAAGCCCAAACCGCCACCTTGTTCGTACAGAAACTTTCGATGTTGACTGCTTACACCTATACATGACATCCATCTCTTCGGCGAGGCAGTGGTCCGCTTTTTCTGCAGGGGCAAGCCGGGATACTGTACGAATAAGGGTTAGCAGCTCCTGCGGTGACTTCCTTGTTTCCACAGCGTACATCAAGTTAACTTTTGAAGAAGATCGCACATGCTGGAGATATGCACCCACGACTAACAAACCATTGCTTCCGTACACTTCTGCTCATTCAAACTAGTAGATCAAATCATAAGCATAATGAAAACCACCTTTAAGAAAGCGCTGGACAAGTCATGTCAACACATGATGAGCAATCGTTTCTGCCAGCAGGTTGAACGGTTACAAGAAGCAGGCTATCCGTGTGCACTAGGAGGTAGCAGTAGCCGAAAGTTTAATCGCTAAAAAACTGTCACCAGATCCAAGCCCGCCTCAGGAATATAAACGAGTAGCGCACCCAAGAAACTCGCAAAACTTTGTAAGGTGACCGATCCTTTTGTTGTTAAAAAAGAAACGTGCACAATAAAGCACCAAAAGAAACTTGTAGAATGTGCAGAAGGCGTCGTATTTCCCTGCCCTTCTCATTAGGCAAATATTACATTCCTCAGACTGGTAGGTGTGTGAATGAAAGACGCCGAGAACATATTAGGAACTTTGAGAACGTCCAAGGAAACCTTGCAGAACACTGTTTGGATTGCAAGCGGGTGGGGTGCCGTCCACTTTTCAAAGAATGCCGGATCATAAGTAGTGTTACGTTTCGCCTACGACGCGCGGTATAGCCGGCGCGGATGCAACGGACGCCGGGGCTTCGTTCAAAGTGGCGGTCATTTTGGGCCCGTTCAGTGCTGTCGTAACGCCTCCCGCCAAGCGCGTCCAGGCAGGTTTCAATGCCACGTGTCGTCGGGTGTGCGTGTGTGTGTGTGTGCATGTTGGTGCCCACACTTGTCAAAGCGCGGCAGCCGGGGAGAGGAGCTCCCCAACTGGGAGGCGAGGAGGTCTGACCGGCGCCGGCCCGGCGGACGCGTCACTTCGCGTCTCAACATGTCCGTGCATCGCCGTCTCGTGCGACTCATCCCCAGCTGTTCCTTCTTGCCCTCGACTCCGAGGGTATAAAAAGCAGCTGCCCCGGACGCCAAAGAGACTTCGATTTCTTCCTTCGAGTAACGTGGTCGCCCTGACCGGCTGCTCTTTTGCGATGCCAGAATAAACAAGTTGTTCTGTTGCCAGTCGACTCATCCTTTGCCAGGACCTTCGGATGTTTCCAGCTGTGCCCCAGGCCGCCAGGCCAAAGCTACCCTTGGGGCTTGCAACCCATTTGCAACAACTGGTTGCCAGCGGTGAGATCGCGACAACGGAGGCCAGCAGCGAAGATATGCGGTCAACTGTATGCTGAGCAGCACAACGACCATCCGAGAGCAGTGCAACGAGCCCTGTGTGATGACTGGTTGCCTGCAGCGGAACGACTGCGCTGAATTCTTGGCTGCGAGGTTTGGTGAGTGGGGGACTTTCTTCTGCTGAGTTTTGCCAGGCTTTTGTTAGTGTCAAAAACAGAGCTGGTAATTGTGGTTGTCGTTGCTGCCGGGTTAGTTTGCGGCAAGACAATAGTAGGCAGTAGAGAAAGCAGCATTCGGAGCAGCCATGGATTTGAAGTCGTTGCGCAAACCGAAATTGCTGGAGCTTGCAAGAGAGTTGGGTCTGGATGTCTCAGACAAACTCAGAAAACCGGAACTGCTAAGGGCTATTCTTGAGTTGGAGGCTGAGGATGACGAGCTGTCGGAATGCCTTGAGACCATTGAGGAGAGGGAGCAAAAAGAGAAAGACGAGCGCGAACGTAAAGAACAAAAAGAGAAAGACGAGCGCGAACGTAAAGAACAAAAAGAAAAAGAGAAAGACGAGCGCGAACGTAAAGAGCAAAAAGAGGAGCGCGAACGTAAAGAGCAAAAAGAGAAAGAAGAGCGCGACCGTCAACACGCTTTGGAAATGAAGCGTCTCGAGGTAGAGATGGAACGCGCTCGTAATGGAAGTCAGGCACACGGTGCAGGAGAACGGGTATCGTTCAAAATGACTGACCTCATGCGCCGTTTAAGCTTGGAGAGGACATTGGGTTGTTCCTGGTTAACTTTGAGCGAACGTGCGAGAAGCAGGGGTTCTCTCGGGAAACGTGGCCACAGCACTTGCTCACTTTGTTACCCGGCGAGGCGGCCGACGTAGTCGCTCGCTTGAAGAGAGAGGCGGCAGAGGATTTCGACCAAGTGAAATCGAGTCTGCTAAAAAAGTACAGGCTGTCAGCGGAGGCGTTCCGTCGGAAGTTTCGGGAAAATGAAAAAGGCAGAAGCGAGTCATATACAGAGTTTGCCTACAGGCTTATGTCAAACATGCAGGAGTGGCTCAAAGAAGAGAAAGCGTTTGGTGACCACGAGAAAATTCTGCAGTGTTTCGGGCTAGAACAGTTTTATAGTCGGTTACCTGAGAACGTGCGGTACTGGGTCTTGGATAGGCCAGACGTTAGTACAGTGGCTAAAGCCGCCGAGCTAGCCGAGGAGTTTGTGACGCGTCGGGCTCGCGGAGCTAAGGACGGTCAAAAGGGTGAATTTGGCTCCACGTCTGAGAGGCCGAAGTTCACACCCATGAGAGCAAGGGGGGACACACGTAGTGCGGATGCGAGTGAAAGCAGTTCGACCGAACGTAAGGAGACGGCGGCAGCCGAAGCCGAACGCAGAAAGCGGTTCGAGACGAGGCAAGCGCGCGTGTGTTATACGTGCCAGAAGCCGGGTCACTTTTCGGCGCAGTGTCCAGAAACAAAAAGAAAAGTCGTGTGTTTGTCATTATGTAGCACTGACGAGAACATGAAGCTTCTCGAGCCTTACATGCGAGACTTCCTCGTGAACGGGAGAGTGCCGAGTGCTTCGTGATTCTGCAGCTACAGTAGATGTAGTTCACCCCTCTTACGTAGAACCCGATATGTTCACGGGCGAGTGCGCATGGATCAAGCAAGCCGTGGAAGCTCATAGCGTGTGTCTGCCCGTAGCAAAGGTGCTTATTGAAGGACCTTTCGGAGCACTTGAGACGGAGGCCGTAGTGTCATCTATTCTGCCCCCCCCCCCCCCCCCCCCAGTACCCGTACCTATTTTCGAACAGGTCCGATCACCTCCTGCGCGAGAAGGGGCTTTTGTTTGGTGAGGCTAGCGTTCAGGCCTTAACCAGATCGAGAGTTCGGGAGCTCGCTGCAAAGGCGGTAGTTGCGGGGCCGACGTTGTCGAACAATGAGAAAGGGTCGGAGGCGCAGCAAGCTGATATTCAGAGCACGTCCGAACTGAATAAAATTGAGCCTGTAGCGTTGAAGGCACCAGGTACTGGAGAGGAAATGCCCGACACGGGAAAGTTAGAAGAGCTTCCGGTCGAGCTTCCGGGACTAGGCTCAGTGACGAACAGGGAAGACACTGATCAGGTCATTAGTGACCTAATCATTAAAGCACCGCTCTCGGCTGAGCAGAAAACCGAACTACACCAACTCTTACAAGAGTTTCAAGGTCAGTTCTCTGAGAGGCCTGGTAGGACTTCTGTCCTTACTCATGAAATTGAACTTACCTCCCCAGAGCCAGTACGATCCAAGGCGTACCGGGTGTCACCCCGCCAGCGCGATATTATGGAGGCTGAGGTAAAGAAAATGCTACAGCTCGGTGTTATTGAGGCGGGTGAGAGTGATTATACCTCCCCTTTGATTTTAGTTGAGGTACAGGGCAAGGAACCTCGTCCTTGCGTCGACTACCGCAGGCTTAATTCCATCACTAAGGATCAAATTTATCCGATCCCTAACATCGAGGAGCGCCTTGAGAAAGTTAGTAGCGCTCAGTTTATTTCCACCCTAGATCTTGTCAGGGGTTATTGGCAGGTTCCACTTACAGAAGAGGCTAGTAGGTATGCGGCGTTCATTTCACCAATGGGAACATTCCGTCCTAAAGTTTTGAGTTTTGGTTTGAAGAACGCGCCATACTGCTTTTCAAGCCTCATGGACAAAGTGTTGCGGGGACAGGAAGAATTCGCTTTACCGTATTTAGACGACGTAGCGATATTCTCCGCATCCTGGTCTGAGCATATGGCACACTTGCGGGCAGTGCTAACCCGCCTGCGCGAAGCGGGCTTGACAGTCAAGCCTCCCAAGTGCCAATTAGCACAGGCCGAGGTTGTCTACCTCGGTCACGTGATTGGACAGGGTCGTCGCCGCCCCTCTGAAATAAAGGTGGCCGCTGTGCGAGACTTCCCGCAACCGCGCACGAAGACCGATATTCGGTCGTTCTTAGGTGTCGCCGGCTACTATCAGAGGTACATCTCCAGGTACTCCGATATCGCGGCTCCCCTGACGGATGCTCTAAGAAAAACAGAGCCCCAAACAGTCGTCTGGGGCGAGACAAAGGAAAGAGCTTTTAGCGCCCTAAAGAGCGCCCTAACAAGCCAGCCTGTGCTACGATCGCCAGACTACACAAAAGGGTTCGTTGTTCAGTGCGATGCTAGTGTGCGAGGCATGGCCGTTGTACTGTGCCAAAGGGACGATGGAGAAGTGGAACACCCCGTCCTGTATGCTAGTCGTAAGCTGACCTGTCGTGAGCAGGCGTACAGCGCCACCGAGAAAGAGTGTGCGTGTCTCGTGTGGGCCGTTCAGAAATTGTCATGCTACCTAGCCGGCTCGAGGTTTATCATTGAGACGGATCACTGCCCTCTCCAATGGCTGCAGACCATCTCTCCCAAAAATGGCCGCCTCCTGCACTGGAGCCTCGCTTTGCAACAATATTCCTTTGAGGTGCGTTACAAAAAGGGGAGTCTCAACGGTAACGCCGATGGCTTAAGTCGAAGCCCCTAACGTAGGAATCCGCCTTAAAGTTGTTTGTTACTGATGTTTTCTTCCTGAGGCAGGATTTTTAACATATTGCTTTTGTTTAGTGTTTCAAAGTGATTATGTGTTTTCTCAGGCAATTCTCCAATTTGTGGACGCGTTCTGAGTGCTGCCTGACTACTGTAAGGAACTAGGCAGTAGTATAAAAGGGGAAAGAGCCTGGCATAGCTTAGTGAGGGTTTTCTCGTGCTTGCTGACTGAGCGGTTGCGTTTCGGCGTAGTTCTAACGCTTGCTGGGAACGAGCACAACAATGGCAACTCTCCTGAAGTGACTTTGCAGTGTCCTGTGTGATCCTGAACCTGAGAACGAGGCCTTCTCTGTGCGCTGCGCTCAAGCAACGTCGAGGGACGACCGGTTTCGTTTACGAGCATCATCGAGCGACATCCCTCCGGACAGCGGATGCAGTCCCCTGACCATCGGGATCTCCTTCTCCCGGCGGGGCGGTCTGTTACGTTTCGCCTACGACGCGCGGTATAGCCGGCGCGGATGCAATGGACGCCGGGGCTTCGTTCAAAGTGGCGGTCATTTTGGGCCCGTTCAGTGCTGCCGTAACGCCTCCCGCCAAGCGCGTCCAGGCAGGTTTCAATGCCACGTGTCGTCGGGTGTGCGTGTGTGTGTGTGTGCATGTTGGTGCCCACACTTGTCAAAGCGCGGCAGCCGGGGAGAGGAGCTCCCCAACTGGGAGGCGAGGAGGTCTGACCGGCGCCGGCCCGGCGGACGCGCACGTCACGTCTGAACATGTCGGAGCGTCGCCGTATCGGGCGCCTCATCCAGAGCCGTACCTTCTTGCCCTCGACTCCGAGGGTATAAAAGCCGCGGCCCCGGACGCCAAAGAGAGACTTCGATTTCTTCCTTCGAGTAACGTGGTCGCCCTGACCGGCTGCTCTTTTGCGATGCCAGAATAAACAAGTTGTTCTGTTGCCAGTCGACTCATCCTTTGCCGGGACCTTCGTATGTTTCCAGCTGTGCCCCAGGCCGCCAGGCCAACGCTACCCTTGGGGCTTGCAACCCATTTGCAACAGTAGAAATAAACAGCAGCTAACACGTATCTCGATTCGACGAATAGATTTTGTTGCATATGCCAGCCGCATACTTACCAAGGCTGAGTCCAACAATTCTATGGTCGATAGAGAGTGCCTCGCCACTGTGTGGGCCCTAGGCAAGTTTCGCCCTTACGTGTACGGCCATCCTTTTCACGTCGTCACGGATCATCACGACCTTTGTTGGCTTTCTTCACTGAAAGATCCTTCCGGCTGCCTCACCCGATGTGCGCTGTGTTTCTAAGAATTTGACATCTACATAGTCTTCCGATCGGGCCGCAAGCATCACGACGTCCATACCTTGTCTCACTTCCCGCTACCCGCCGAAATCGCCAGCCTCTGCGAAATCGATGCTACTGCGCCGGCTCCCGCTATCAGTGACCTGCTTTCTGAACAGTGCAGGGATCCCTGGTTTAGGACTCTTCTCGACTATCTCTCCGACCCATTGGCGATTACACCATCGCGCACCCTGCGCCGTCAAGATTCACATCTTGAGATCCCAGATAACCAGCTTTATCGCCGTAACTATCACTCTGATGGACGAAAATAACTCCTAGTCAATTCTAGACTTCTATGGTCTTACATCTGCTTATGTTTTCACGCTGACTTAGAATGCGGCCATGCGAGCCTTTTCAAGACGTACAGGCGCCTCCGCCTCCGATACTACTGGAGAAAAATGTACAACTTCGTTCTAAAGCACAGACATTCGTTTGCTTGACTGCCAACGCCGCAAGACACCCATTAGCTTTTCTGCATGTGAGTTTCAGCCGCAGCCCTGTCCGCCTAGCCCTTTCAGCCGCACTGGCATTGATTTATACTGGCCGTCATCATCATCATCATCATCATCAGCCCTACTACACCCACTGCAGGGCAAAGGCCTCTCCCATGTCTCTCCAATTAACCCTATCCTTTGCCAGCTGCATCCACCCTTTGCCTGCAAACTTCTTAATCTCATCCGCCCATCTAACCTTCTGCCGCCCCCTGCTACGCTTACTTTCTCTTGGAACCCACTCCGTTACCCTTAAAGACCAGCGGTTATCTTGCCTTCGCATTACATGCCGTGCCCAAGCCCATTTCGTTCTCTTGATTTCGACTAGGATGTCATTAACCCGTGTTTGTTCCCTCACCCACTATGCCCGCTTCCGATCTCTTAACGTTACACCTATCATTTTTCTTTCCATGGCTCGCTGCGTTGTCCTTAACTTAAGCTGAACTCTTTTCGTTAGCCTCCACGTTTCTGCCCCGTAGGTGAGTACCGGTAAGATTATGCTGTTGTACACTTTCCTCTTGAGGGAAATTGGTAAACTGCCACTCATGATCTGCGAGAATTTGCCATATGCGCTCCACCCCATTCTTATCCTTCTAGTTATCTCCCTCTCATGATCCGGATCAGCTGTCACTACCTACTACGGCCAGTATTTTTTATATTTATAAAAAATACTGGCCGTAAAACTTGGCAAAAAAATATGCTTTCCAGAATACGAGTAGTCTGAATGTGGACTCCTTCATTGAGCTCTTGGGGTTTTACTCATCGTAGACTATTGTGGAATTTCAAGGAAGAAAGTTTATACGGACCCCTCCCGTATACTGCTTTTGGCAAACGATCGTTTATTCTTGCCGTTGATCACCTCAAGAGGCATGCTGAAGCTGTCGCGCACCCTCCTGTGACAGCCCAGGATATGGCATTCTTTCTTGTGCATCGGTTCATCCTCAGACATGGTGCCCCTCGAGAACTGCTCAGTGACAGAAGCCGCATGTTCCTATCTGACCATGAAAGCTCTGCTGCGTCACTGAAACCTCAACCATCGGACTTGCACTGCTTCCCATCTTCAGACAAATGGCCTCACTAAATGCTTTAACTCTACTCTGGGTGACATGCTGGCTATGTACGTCAGTTCGAGCGACGCGAACTGCGACCTGATTCCTCTATATTACTTTCGCGTACAATACTGCTACTGAGTCTACAACAAGGTTTTTTGTTTTATCCCTTATCTAGGGCCGACATCTCTCCGTTCCCATCGGTGCGGTTCTCCCCTACCACCTTGACACATCTGAGTGCACCACTATTTCTCAATCCGCCAGGCACGCCAAAGAATTCCGCCAGATCGCCCGGTCGTTTACAACAGCTACCCGATCGCTCCAAGAACCTGCCACGAAGAGGATCAACCTGCCCAACATTTCCCGCCCTGCTCTCTTGTCTGCCTGTGAATACCTCTCCGCACTCCGGGCTTCTCCCGGAAACTTCTCGTCAAATATCAAGGCCCCTATCGCATCTTAAAGCAAACATCTCCTGTCAACTATATTGATGAGCCACTCGCGTCGCCTCCCGATCTACGAAGCCGCGGCGGCGAGACTGTACATATCGAGCGCCTCAGGACATACTAAGACTCTGCTGTCTTGTCTGCCCCTTAAGAAGCCAGGGCAGCTCCTCTTCTGCCTTTGGGCCATTGTAAAGAAGACGAGCATACGGGTGAGCCGCATGGCCATCGCCTATTGCACGCTCCTGTTTGGACCGCTGTTGGCCCTGCTCCCGTTCTGAAGCGTCTCGAAATAAACCCCACCCTACACCAGGAACGAAAAGCGCGAAGTAATGAGAGCTGACACAGTTAGCACGGCAAAAGACAGTACTTAAAGTTATCATCAGCGGCGGTATGAACTTGGTTGCCACTCATTAAGGACAATTGCCGCATATGACGAGAAAAGAACGGAACTTGCGCCAAAGCAGAACTTTACGCTTGAACGACAAAGTGGCGGTAAAATATAAGAAATAGGTGTGGTGGAACCATGGTCACCAAGCCTGATGCTCAGATGCGGCTTGTGCGATGTGCTACCATCGCCTAGCTCTCGGAGCTAACGGCTGCCTATACTGCGCTTCATACATCAGGTGCAACACTGTCAAAGCTAGCGCTCTTGTTTGCGCTCCATGCATCCGCGACCAAAAAGTAGTGCGTTCTTTGTGGTGTGCGAAACATAGCAAATAATATGCCTGCACGCTTACTACATGACGCATTTGTCATGAGTTTGATTAAATGCACTGTTCTTGCTGACGACACGCTGTCGCTTCCTCGTGCCATAGACCACTCGGCTAAAGAAAAAGCGCGGAGTAACACGCCTCCCTTTATGCTCCCGTGCGGACTACCTCAGTACCTTTCACAGCGTTGCACCTGATGTATAAAACGGAGTATAGTGTCCTCCACACACAAACTCGCACGCACGCGCGCACGCACTTGCGCACACTGTACGCACGCACGCTGTGCGCGCACGAACACACACACACGCGCGCGCATGCACACACACAGACACACACACACACACACGCAGGCACGCACGCACACACACGCACTCACGCACGCACGCATGCACTGAACACTGCGCGTACAAAAGCCAAGTGGCAGCCGCTGCCGCCGCAACCGAAGCGGAGGCCGAGAATGATGTTTACGTGACATTTAGGCGCACCTCGGCGGTGGAAACGTGCCTGCGTGACGGCTGGCGGGTTTTCAGACCGAAAAGTGCCTCGACGGGGCCTGACAGGCTTTCCCTGAGCGGGCTTAGTGGCGCAGCCACAGCTCGTCGGGACAGCCCGAGGCCCGGCGCTGCTTTTCCGTTCTATACGGTTTCGCTGTGCTTGTAACCTTGATTCATTTTTGAAGGGGTAATCTTCAATTGTCGATTATTTTTCACCGGCAAACTAAGAAAGCTGGCATTTGAGCTTATTATTGAAACATTGTGCAGGTCAATTCGGAGCTATAGCAGGAAAGGCAGGTACTTGTAGAGAGCACAGTTCCAAAAGAAACAGAAATTACCATGCCGTGAAAAAAAACGCCCTTCATTGGTTGTCGTTATCATAAACCGGGTGCGATAGGGCACTTTGCGAATCATTGATCGACGTGGCTCTGTCTTTCGACCTTCGCCAAGCTATGAGCACGCCTACCCGTGAATCCTGGATAGTAGATCATGTATTTATATCTGAACAACTGGTGCGCAATGGTTATATTTATACGGTGGTCGAAGGATTGTCTTAGCACAATAGAAAATTCACATAAATTACGAACGAGTAAACCGGAACCGCTCAGCCATCACATATTTTCACTTTTTTTGGTTTGAATAACGCGCTACACACAAACAAAACGACACCGGGACGAAGGACACAGGACAAGTGCGCATGGATGACAACTCAGTTACTGACATGCTTGAAAGGTTGCATCACATTGTTAATAGCTGTATTTCACACTTCGTGCTCTCAGAAACTCTCAACAGTGATGCTAGCACGTAGTGTGTACAGAAAAATCATTAAGCTCGTACGGCGCATCACACGAATCCTCAAGTGGAAATTACTCCTTGTTTATTACTTTGAAGAATAGTCTTAAAATAAAAATAACATAATATAGAAATTTCCATTTCGAAAAATATTTTGGCGGCATTTATGAAAATCTACCTTGCTAAATTTTGGACGTCAATACTTCCCGAAGCCCATAATGCGTGTGCATTCGTCATTAACGGCGAGTCCTATGCTGATCCCTGTGTCATAACTGAAGCCTTACCAAACATTTGCAAACGCATTTAATAGTCATGACAGTAAGACTCGAGGATTTAGTTCCAATGCGGTTCTAGTCCCTTTTCCTGGCATTGATAAAAATGTCATTGATGTACATAGTATCCAAATAAATTTGCACCCTAGTAAAAGTGCTGGTCTTGATGGAGTGTCAAACATGTCCCAGAAACGGTGTTCCGATAGGGTTTCTAGATTTCTGACAGTGTTATTTAACATTAAAGATACGAAAGTTACCCCAGTACGTAGGGATAGCACAAGTTATTGATATCAAATTACAGGTCGATTCGCTCAATATCCACTTCCTAGAAACTACTGCAGCACGACGTTCATAAATACTGGAGTATGTAACCGAGCACAATATCTTGCCCGACGCGACGCACAGCACGTTTTGCTTGCATGTTTCTCAACCGGGTCACAACTCAATGAATTCACGCACGATATATCTTCAACGATTAACATGACAGGACGATCGCAGCTATTTTTATAGCTTACGCAAAATCATGTGACGCTGTGGACAAAATCATTTTGTACTGAAAACTTTTATTTATGATTGTGACCTGACTGACTGGCCCACTGATTATTACACATATATTATTCACTTACATTATCAGCTATTTTCCCCTAATTAAATGAAATCATCTACCATTAGGATAAGTTCGGCGGTGCCGCAAGAGTTCGTTTTAAGGTCTCTCCTATCTATAATATATATTGCTGATGCCATTACACCTGTTGGTGACTTTCTGGTTAAGACTCGGTTAAGCGTCAATCACCGTGGCCTTTATTATATCTATTCTGCTCTTGATCAAGAGAACCTATAGAAATATACAAAATGTTATGTGGTTCCGGTGAAAATGGCAGGTGACTATTAATTTCGTGGCAATAGCGCAAACAGGACAAGGGACCAAGACGAGTAAACACAGACAGCGCTGATTTCCAGCAACTTTGCTGGGAAAAAACACATCAATTTATACATGCACATATTGCCGTGACATCACAATGCATGCGCAAAACTCAGTGTGTACGTAGGTAGGCCAGTTATTTTTCCGATAGTTTGACTGAAGGAGTGCTAACACAAAAACTTCATAATCTACTATCTTTTCTTTTTTTTTTTCAGATACCCTAAAGGCCCTTATGGGCATTACATAGAGGGGGGGGGGGGGGGGTTAACAACAGGATATTTCAAACACAATTGGGGGGGGGGGGCAAGGCAATATAGAACATCGGGGTAAGGATCACCGAATACAACAAGAAAATATAAAAGAAAAAAGGAGAGAGAATTGCATACATGATGAAAAAAAAAGAACAACAACAACACTCCGTACAAAGCATGTAGATACACTTACAATGCGTCAAAGGCATAAAATTCTGCTTTTACCCAACATGCGTAAAACTGCGTTTCAAATTACTTACAAATGAGTCATGATCACGTATAGAAGCAATTTCTTTTGGCAGCTTATTCCAGTGATGGATAGCTAGAAAGAGCGGTGATTGTCGCAGAAGATTCGTACGCGCAAACATGGGACGCACTTTGAAGGGATGGTCGAGGCGGGGGAAAATTTTTTGTGGGGGTTTGATATGGGATGCTGTAAAGGATGACGGGGCATGATACAATCTGTGGAAGTGGGAAAGTAGTGCTAACAGTCGTCGTGTTTCTAGAGACGGTAATTGGAGGGACTTTTTGATAGCCGTGATGCTGGATGTTCTAGAGTATGTTTTAGTGATGAAGCGTGCTGCTTTATTTTGTAAAGATTCCAGCTTGTTTATTAGGTAAGTCTGATTTGGATTCCATATTATGGAAGCGTATTCAATCTTTGAGCGAACTAGAGCTGTGTAAGCTAATAATTTAGTTGACTGATTTGCTAAATATAAATTTCGCCTAATGAAACCAAGTGTTTTATTTGCTTTCGAAATTATTTCATCAATGTGATCATTCCATGTAAGGTTAGAAGTTAAATGGACTCTCAAATATTTTAATGTATACACATTCTCTAAGCATATGCTGTTCATAAAATATGAACTTAAGTGAACGTTATTGGCTCTGGTAAATGTCATAGTTTTTGTTTTAGAAACATTAATTTCCATTTGCCATTGCTCGCACCAAAGTGAAATTTTGTTTAGGTCGGCCTGTAAAATATAAGCGTCTTCAGAGGTGATAATTTGTCTGTAAAGCACGCAGTCATCTGCAAACAATCGAACTGTTGAGGTCAGGTTGTTACTGCTGTCATTATTGTAAATTAAGAATAAGATTGGGCCAAGTACGGATCCCTGGGGAAGGCCAGATTTAACTTGTGCTAAAGCGGAAAAGTGATCATTTACGGAAACAAATTGGTAGCGATCGGTTAAAAAACTTGAGATCCAATTAACAATTTTTCATGTATGTTAAGACGGCTAAGTTTCGTCATTAAGCGAGAATGGGGAACTTTATCGAATGCTTTCTTGAAGTCAATAAATATGGCATCGATTATTATGGAATCGTGAACAGCTTGATGAAGATCGGTTATAAGTTCAAAAAGCTGTGTTTCACAAGAGCGTCCTTTCTGAAATCCATGTTGATTGTTAGAAAAGAAGTTATGTTCAGATAAATATTTCATAACTGCGGAAGATATGATATGCTCAAGTAATTTACATGAAATACTAGTTAAGGATATAGGTCTATAGTTTGAGGGCACTGATCGGTCACCTGATTTGTAAATGGGAGTGATACGACCGACCTTCCAGTCATCTGGTACGATTCCTGTATCTATTGATTGCTGGAAAATGGTGGCTAATACGGGAGATAATATAGGTTTAGTCATTTTAAGCATCTTTGTGCAGATGCCGTCTGGACCTGGCGCTGAGTTATTAGAAAGTCGATCGATGGCCGGTTCTATTCCCTCTGGTGTAATTATGAGATCATTCATAGATGAGTTAATTGAAGGAAACTTAAGGTCAGGTGGAATTGGATTTTCGTTTGTGAATACAGAGCTGAAAAACGAGTTTAATTCAGTCGCGGCTTCAGATGGTGAGAGTAGCACACCGTTATTAACGATTGGTATAGTGGATTGAGAAGAGTGTTTAGGGTTAATTACTTTCCAAAACTTTTTCGGATTGTTCATTATCATGCTGACGATGTCACCGTTAAAAAACTTGTCTTTAGATGCTTCAATTTCAGCTTTACATTTATTTGATTGTTCTTGGTATCGCTGCCAATCACCATCCGAGTGGGACAACTTAGCTTTAGAGTAAAGGCGTTTCTTTTTATTTATTGCTCTCTTCACTTGGGATGTGAACCATGTGCTCTGTGTTGATGACGTTATTCTAATTTTGGGAACGTGCTTTTGTTTCAGTTCAATAAGCTTCCTTCGGATAGCGAGCCAGTTAACATTTGTATTGCGATAAGCCATGGTTTCCAAGAACCACACAGAAAAATATGACAGCTCTGTAAGAATCGCGTCGATATTTGCACGGGAGTAATCGTAAATTGATTTCGTTGCCTTTTCTGGTTTACTACTTTGTAATTGGTATTCACAGTGTACTACGTTGTGGTCGCTAATACATTCAAGGACGTGAACAAGCATATTTTCCGGTTTGGTTGTGAGGACTAGATCTAGAATAGCTTTTCCACGTGTTGGTTTGCAAACTATTTGATGCAGATCAAATGAACAAAGAACATCGAGAAATTCCTTGCATTCGCTCTTCCTTGCGCAACCTAGGGACGTACACCTCTGCCAATTTATTGTGGGGTAGTTAAAATCGCCAGCAAGTATTATAGGTGAAGTTGGATGCTTGTCTTGGATTAAAGTTAGGGAATGATTAAGACTCTCGATGAATTCAGAAGTAGCATCAGGCGGACGGTAACAGACTCCGACTGCGCAAGTCACAGAGGGACAGACCTGAAGTGAAATCCACAAAATTTCAATATTTGACTGTGTGTCAACAACGCGAGCACATAGATTAGATTGCACGGCAACTACAACACCGCCTCCCCGTGCGCCCACCCTATCATTTCTAAATATAGTAAAATTTCTAGAGAGCGACAGCTCGTTGTCCCCAATATCGGGTGTAAGCCAAGTTTCTGTCCCAAGAACAATATCTACAGAACAAGCCTCAATAAATGCACATAGCTGGTCTTGTTTGTGAAACATGCTTCGAAAGTTGCACAACAGGAGTGACAAGGAATCACCTTGATTAGCATGACTGTGTCAATCATTCTGGTTTGTTTCGTCCCCTCGTGCGCCAACAGTAGGTTGCGCACTCAGGCGACATACTTCGGCTTCATTGCGCGTTGAAAGACAGGTTACTTTGTTTTGTGATGAATCAAGGGTGTAACAATTGCTTCCAAGAAGGAGTTTATCGTAGACCACAGTATATTTTTCGTTAGGCTTACGTGCTTCGCGAGCGAAATCTCTGAGTTTTTTCCTGATGAGCTGCATACGGGCCGAGAAATCTTCTTCAATCCACACGCGTGGCTTCTGCAGGTCCTTCAATTTGGAAGCATTTCTTAAAATGATGCTCTTGTCTTTAAAATTAAGAAATTTCACGACAATTGGTCTGATGTGACCTGCTTTAGGTCGACCTATTCTGTGGGCTCGCTCTATTTCGCCTGCATTGAAGCCTAACTTAGTTAACACGAACTGGTTGATGATGCGTTTAGTAATCTCACGAGTGCGCTTGTCCTTACTTTTTTGTACTAAAAAACACTTGTCTAGTAACGGCCTGCACTTATCACGTGCGTTGCAATGTTTGACTAGCTCTCCGTCATTTTCGTTTTTGTTGCGTACATTGCGATTATGCTCACGGAGGCGTTCGTTGAGGCAGCGACCAGTTAGACCTACATAATGGCGCCCACAAGAGAGTGGAATCTGGTACACTACGCCAACCTTGCATTCAACAAATGGAATTTGATGCTTCTTCGCGCATTGATTGGACACAGGACGAGCACATTTGTTAACCTTGCATAGGCTGTCTAGCTTTTCAGGGGCAGAAAAAACAACTGACACATTGATACGATTAGCAATGCGCTTAAGATTGTGAGAGATGGTATGCAAATATGGAATAATGGACATTGTTTTTCTCTGTCTCTCCAAGGGCACATGCGCACCAGGTTGCAGCTCAGTGTTCAGCTTTCTGAGCAAACTTTCCGCTACTAAAGTCTGAAGAACACCAGGATAGCCAGCATGCGATAGCCTACTGCACTGTTGTTGCAAACTTATATACATCAAATGCGGACAGGATTTTCGGAGGGCATTTTGAAAGCACAGGTTCGCTATCGCTCTTTTTACCAGTTTAGAGTGGGCAGATTTGAAGGGCAGGAGAGGCTTGCTATTGCGGGTTCATAAGCCCAGCAGGTATGACCAGGGTGAAAGATGATGCTAATGTCAAGGAATCTTAGCTTGTGATTAGAGGGCAGTTCAAAAGTTAGAACAAGCGGTTTAAAACTTTGAGCATAGTTAGACTGTTAAGGGCCTTGGATTCAAAGGAGTCATGGTCACTGTCAATAAAAATCAAGAAATCGTCAACGTATCTAAAAACTTTGGCAACCGGCATATTGTCTAATCTGTATTTGACGGCTTTGTCAAGTTCGGCTAAAAAGAGGTCACTTAAAATGGGGGCTATAAGGGAGCCAATACAAATTCCTTCTTTTTGAAGATGGGGCTTATCATTCCAACTGCGGGCAGCTCAGGCACACGCGCCTCGGCACCTTACGTCGTTGACCGAATTGATTTCTTTGCGCAGATCGCTGCTCATCGCTCGGTGAAAATTCCATCTTCATGGCTGTGCGATAACTTCGTCACCTTGAGCTGGATCCATTATCAACTTGGCCGAATTGATTTCTTTGCGCAGGTACGTTCTTTTCCTGAGTTTTTCCCGAGCGCGTTCCTGAGCTGCCCTGCGGTGTGTGTTTTTCTTTTTGCCTTGAGATGGGTGATAAACAGCCATCAACTAATAAAGAAGTAGCAAATATGCTCTCAGAACTTTCCACAAAGTTTGACGACCACAAAGCTAACGTTGTGTCAGAACTGCAAGACATCAAACAGTCTCTGTCGTTCATAAATGAAAAATTTGAAGAATTCAAGTCCTCCGTAGAAGACATGAAGCGGGAACAACAGACACTGAAAACAGAAAACAACGATCTTAGAGCAGCCCTAGAGAGTGCAAAAACTGAGATCGTAGAGTTAAAGCAGTATTCAAGACAACAGAACATTGAAATCAAAGGACTACCCCTCAGAACTGACGAAAAACTTGCTGACGCCTTAATGCAGTTTGGTAAAACGCGCGGTGTTCCAATATCCAGCTCTGATATTGATGTGGTTCATCGCGTACCCGGAAAGGACAAGAAAAATCCAAACGTGATCGTGAGTCTCACATCTCGTTCCGTGCGTAGTAGAATTCTATACGCAGTGAAAAAGATCAGTTTGTCTCCGGTGGACTTTGGCTACGAAGGCACAGACACAGTCTATATTAATGAGCACCTCTGTCCTGAGTATAAGGTATTGCTTCGAAAAGCAATTGCACGAAAGCGAGAAAAGGGCTGGAAGTTCACCTGGGTCACTAATGGAAAGATCCTTGCTAAGAAGGGCGAGAACTCGAACGTGATTCAGATCCGTTCCGAGGCAGACTTAGCTCTGATCTGTTAAACCAAAATCGACCGTAAATCATAGACAGTGTGTATCTAGCAAACCAATTTATGAAAAAAAACGCATGTGCTTCTCTGCTTCATTGCAATGTTCGAAGCTTGAATAAGAATATAGATAATGTCTGCTGTCTAATGGCTGAGCACTCATTTACGTTTGACTACGTAGCCGTACCTGAAACTTGGCTACATGAAGGGGAATTCCACAATATCCAAGGGTTCAATTTTTTTTCCTGTAGTAGAAAAACTTCTACGAGAGGCGGTGGAGTTGGCCTATACGTGAAAACATCGGTGCATTCCTCGCTTCTTCCTGGGTTGACAAATTCATATTCTGCTGGCTTTGATTTTTTGGTTGTTCAGTGTATGAACCTTACAATTGCTGTCGTATATCGTGCTCCAAGTAGCTCTCTATCGCTCTTCTTTGACCATTTTGAATCGCTGCTCATGAACTTATCTAATCTAAGAGTCAAAGTATTAATCTGTGGTGATTTAAATATTGACTGTTTAAGTGATAACAGTGTGGTATATACTAACTTATTACAGTCATATGGCTTCAGTAATGTAGTTATAGGCCCTACACGTGTGACTCCCATTTCTTGGACGTCATTAGATCATATACTCTGCAATTTCGACACATCATCTAGTTTGAGCTCCATATATAAAGCATCCCTTACAGATCATTATCCTGTTGCGATATTTTTTCCTCTGGAACAAGCTGCTCCGGGTACAACATCTGACCCCCACTGCAGCATCGATGTTATTCAGTTGAGGGAATGTCTTCAAGTAGTAGATTTTAGCTTGATCAACTCCGCTGATGTAAATGACCTATACCAAGAATTTAATGACAGGCTAACCACGGCAGTTTTGCAGTCTTCTAGACCTCAAATCAAAAGATACCATAGCACGCCTATCTGTCCCTGGATGACACAAGCTATTTTGAAACTTATTAAGGAAAAAGATCACTGGCATACCAAATGTAAGCAAAAGCGAGGTAATTCATATTACTTACTAAAGTTTCGGAGAGCAAGAAACTTAGTTACTGCTGCCATAAGGTCCCGCAAGAAAGAGTATTACTCCCAATTAATTTTGAAAAATGCCCACAGTACGAAAGTTACGTGGCAGATCATTACCTCTGTTATTAAACCCATAGCAAATCGTTTTATTATGCCTGACATAGAAATCTTGGGGATCTCCATTGAAAATCTAGTTACAACGTTCAATGTATATTTTTCCACTATTGGTGCTAGTATAGGAAATACTTGCCCCTGCACTGAGTACCTCCCTCCTCCGCAAAACATTGTAGTGACCTTTGCATACCATGAAATTACAGTGGATGAGATTGTATATACAGCTACTCATTTTCCATCGAAATTATCTACTGGATGTGATGGCGTTGCCTCTATTGCGCTGAAGGAATGCATTGATGTCTTATGCGAGCCACTTGAAAAAATCTTCAACTTTGCCTTCTATTCCTCCACCTATCCCGATCTGCTTAAGCTGGCTAGAATAGTACCGATTCACAAAAATGGTGACCGTAACCACGTTGAGAATTACCGCCCAATTTCCATATTAGGCTGCATAAACACACTTTTTGAAAAACTCGTTGCAAAGAGAGTGAAAATATTTCTCGAGAAAGAAGCCTTGCTATCTCCTCAACAACACGGCTTTAGACCAAACAGATCAACTGGTACGGCCGTCATATCGCTAACAGACACAATCAACACTTTCCTAAATGATAATAAAATAGTCTTAGGAATTCTCTTGGACACCAAGAAAGCATTTGACACCGTTGATCACGAAATTTTACTGAAAAAGCTGGTGCATTACGTGTTTAGAGGTATCAGTTTAGAATTCTTCAGAAGTTATCTCAATAATCGGCGGCAAATGATCCAACTTAGCGGTGTAAAATCTGACTTTCAAACAGTTACGGCTGGTGTGCCTCAGGATTCAGTCCTTGGTCCGATTTTTTTTTCCTTGTTTATTAATGACCTGCCGCATTTCACACAACACTTCTCTGTTTTTATGTATGCTGACGACACTGCTCTTCTATGTGCTCATGAATCTACAACGGAACTTATTAGCACCGCGAACCGAGAATTTGAAACTTTGTGCAGCTGGTTTATTTCAAATAAACTTGTTGTAAATGTTAATAAGACAAAATGCATAATATTTAGGAGCTCCAGAAAAATCATACATGAAAACCTGCCTTCCGTGCAATGGCTGGGAACACCTATTGCACTTGTCAATAGCATCACTTACCTTGGAATAATTCTAGATGAGAACCTACACTGGAAGCCATACATTCAGGCGCTTTGTAAAAAGTTAGCTGCAGCATGCTTTGCACTGTTCAAATGCCGAGATTATTTTGGTAATGACATACTCAGAATTATTTATTTCTCAATTTTTCAAACCCAGTTATCATATTGCATTGAATCATGGGGCCACACCTACCGATCTTATTTGGAACCACTTAGGGTCTTGCAAAAAAGGGCAATTCGATTCATTTCACATTCAGGATACAACGCCCACACTGCTCCTCTTTTTAAACAGATGGATATACTGCCACTACAATCATTACTTGAATACAGGACTGTCTTGACAACACACACATGCCTTAAAGACAATTATCCGTTACACTCATCGCTATTCTGTATCCCACCACTATGCACTCGCAACGCCACTCATAGAAATTTCCTTCTTCCGAAAACGAAAAATGTCTATGGAGAAAGAAGGATGGCCCATGTTGGTATTAAGCTGTGGAACAAGCTTCCAAGTGAACTCAAACATAGTAAAACTCTTCCTGAGTCATTGAAGAAATATTATAAACAATGAGTGAAGCCAGCGTTTTTTGTTTTCATGTATTTTTGTGTGTTTGTATGCGTATGTAAAAGAGGCTTGGTGCTCTGAATATTGCTGCTCTATGTACCCATTTATGTATTTCTATTTTCATGAGCTTTTATATGTATGTAATTATTTTGATTATGCTTGCAATTTTATTTGAAACTGAATTGCATGGATCCCAACTAGCTTTTAGCTAGGGATCCAGATGTCTTCACAATCATGCCTTGTATGAATGTTGAGAAATAAAATTGAATCAATCA
Source organism: Amblyomma americanum (assembly GCF_052857255.1). Lineage (NCBI taxonomy): Eukaryota > Metazoa > Arthropoda > Arachnida > Ixodida > Ixodidae > Amblyomma > Amblyomma americanum. Next base: position 155,361,791 of record NC_135504.1, read on the forward strand.
AAATCAATCAATTCCACAGGATAAATGTGGACCTCAGATAAAAGGATAAAAGTTCTAAAAAGCTGCTAGCGCTAATACCTGCTGAGTTTTGAAAAGCAACGATTCCACGCTGATCAATACACTCTTCAACACATTTTAGTAACTTATCATGCGGCAGTGAATATTACAGGTCTTTGATGTCGACAGAAAAAGCGCGAAGGTTATCACATTTACCCGACTGCATAAAATCAAGAACTTCGCTAGAATGTTTTACTAAAAACGGATCCTCTGTTTTTAGCAGGCTGAGCTTACATTGCAAGATACGAGACAGGTCTTTGCCACGTGCCTTGTTCAGACACGATTGGTCTAAACGGCCTCTCAGGCTTATGGGTTTTTGCACTGAAAAAAACATAAAGGAAGTGTTGTTTTGCGTCTGAAATGCTCTTAGAGAGGCTACACAAGTTGAACTTCTTACACAATTGTAACGCTTGCCTCTTAACTTTAGCCACCTTAATGCCCTCATGGCAAGCGAACACGGAAGACACAGCACTTTCAGCTTTTGACTCAAAGAGTTCTGAGGATAAAATTGCAAATCCACCTTCTTTGTCGGCGGGAATCACCGTGAGGCCACTCTCCATGAGGAATGTTCGAACCTGCTTGACCGGTTGTCTGGATGGGGCAGAATTGGAGCGGGAAAGAACGTCAACGCCTTCCGAGATGCAGTGATCATGCTCACTGGGGGGTGCATTCCGAGATATGTTGTGCACTAACGAGAGGAGTTCCGGTGGCGACCGCTGAGGTTGAACTGCGAACTTGGGCCCCAGGGAGAGGACACGAGAGACAACGGGAGGTAGGTCCAGCGGTTCTAAGGCGTGAATTTGGTTTTTAGCTGACTGCTGCTGCAGCTCGACTGCATTCCGAAGCTGGTTCAACTGCGTGCTCCAGATGAACTCGGTGGTGCGAGCAGCGATGCGGAGGAATTGCTGGAGTCGGCGAGAAGCTTCCGAGGCGGCATAATGGTCGAACTGCTGAGCAGCCAAGAGTTGTCTGTAGAGCCTGGCTTGTCTGTTGTACTCAGCTTTCATGCTCTTGCACACTCTTGCTATGTGACCAGCTGAAGGAACGAAGCCACCAAAAAGCCTCTTGACGTCTTCCGGCAAGATGTGATTCCGAATTGAGAACGAAAGGGTCCTGGCACGGCTTGTGGCCACGGCAATAAACGTGACAGTCATAGAAGCATCCAGGGAAGCGCATTGAAAAGGGCCCGTTGAACTAGAAATATGCTCGAGCAACGTGGAAATTCGGGCTTGTTGGTTGGCCAGTTCTTTTTTCGATAGTTTGACTGAAGGATTGCTAACACAAGAACACTCAGTGTGAACCTACACTGCAAACCTATACTGTGCTAACACTTAGTGTGAACCTACGTTCACACTGAGTTTTGCGCATGCAATGTGATGACACGGCAATATGTGCATATATAAATTGATGTGTTTTTTCCCAATAAAGTTGTTGGAAGTCAGCGCTGTGTGTGTCTACTTGTCTTGGTTCCTTGTCCAGTTTGCGCTATTGCCACGAAATATGAACCAACAAGCCCGAATTTCCACGTTGCTCAAGCATATTTCTAGTTCAACGGGCCCTTTTCAATGTGCTTCCCTGGATCCTTCTATGACTGTCACGTTTATTGCCGTGGCCACATGCCGTGCCAGGACCCTTTCGTTCTGCATTCGGAATCACATCTTGCCAGAAGACGTCAAGAGGCTTTTTGGTGGCTTCCTTCCTTCAGCTGGTCACATAGCAAGAGTGTGCCAGATCATGAAAGCTGAGTACAACAGACAAGCCAGGCTCTACAGACAACTCTTGGCTGCTCAGCTGTTCGACCATCATGCCGCCTCGGAAGCTTCTCACCGACTCCAGCAATTCCTCCGCATCGCTGCTCGCACCACCGAGTTCATCTGGAGCACGCAGTTGAACCAGCTTCAGAATGCAGTCGAGCTGCAGCAGCAGTCAGCTAAAAACCAAATTCACGCCCTAGAACCGCTGGACCTACCTCCCGTTGTCTCTTGTGTCCTCTCCCTGGGTCCCAAGTTCGCAGTTCAGCCTCGGCGGTCGCCACCGGAACTCCTCTCGTTAGTGCACAACATATCTCGGAATGCACCCCCCAGTGAGCATGATCGCTGCATCTCGGAAGGCGGTGACGTTCTTTCCCGCTCCAATTCTGCCCCATCCAGACAACCGGTCAAGCAGGTTCGAACATTCCTCATGGAGAGTGGCCTCACGGTGATTCCCGCCGATAAAAAAGGTGGATTTGCAATTTTATCCTCAGAACTCTTTAGGTCAAAAGCTGATAGGGCTGTGTCTTCCGTGTTCGTTTGCCATGAGGGCATTAAGGTAGCTAAAGTTAAGAGGCAAGCGTTACAATTGTGTAACAAGTTCAGCTTGTATAGCCTCTCTAAGAGCATTTAAGACGCAAAACAACACTTCCTTCATGTTTTTTTCAGTGCAAAAACCCGTAAGCCAGAGAGGCCTTTTAGACCAATCATGTCTGAACAAGGCACGTGGCAAAGACAGGTGTCTCGTTTCTTGCAATGTAAGCTCAGCCTGCTAAAAACAGATGATCCGTTTTTACTAAAAAATTCTAGCGAAGTTCTTGATTTTATGCAGTCGGGTTAATGTGATAACCTTCGCGTTTTTTTCTGACGACATCAAAGACCTGTACTATTCACTGCCGCATGATAAGTTTCTAAAATGTGTTGAAGAGTGTATTGACCAGCTTGGAATCGTTGCTTTTCAAGACTCAGCAGGTATTAGCACTAGCAGCTTTTTAGAACTTTTGTCCTTTTATCAGAGGTTCTCCTTTATCCTGTGGAATGATAAGCCCCATCTTCAAAAAGAAGGAATTTGTATTGGCTCCTGTATAGCCCCGATTTTAAGTGACCTCTTTTTAGCCGAACTTGACAAAGCCGTCAAAGACTGATAAGACAATATGCAGGTTGCCAAAGTTTTTAGATACGTTGACAATTTCTTGATTTTTATTCACAGTGACTATGACTCCTTTGAATCCAAGGCCGTTAACATTCTAACTATGTTCAGACAAAGTTTTAAACCGCTTGTTCTAACTTTTGAACTGCCCTCTAATGACAAGCGAAGATTCCTTGACATTAGCATCATCTTTCACCCTGGACATACCTGCTGGGCTTATGAACTCCGCAATAGGAATCCTCTCCTGCCCTTCAAATCTGCCCACTCTAAACTGGTAAAAAGAGCGATAGCGAACCTGTGCTTTCAAAATGCCCTCCGAAAATCCTGTCCGCATTTGATGTATATAGGTTTGCAACAACAGTGCAGTAGGCTATCGCATGCTGGCTATCCTGGTCTTCTTCAGATTTCAGTAGCGGAAAGTTTGCTCAGAAAGCTGAACACTGAGCTGCAACCTGGTGCGCATGTGCCCTTGGAGAGACAGAGAAAAACAATGTCCATTATTCCATATTTGCATACCATCTCTCACAATCTTAAGCGCATTGCTAATCGTATCAATGTGTCAGTTGTTTTTTCTGCCCCTGAAAAGCTAGACAGCCTATGCAAGGTTAACAAATGTGCTCGTCCTGTGTCCAATCAATGCGCGAAGAAGCATCAAATTCCATTTGTTGAATGCAAGGTTGGCGTAGTGTACCGGATTCCACTCTCTTGTGGGCGCCATTATGTAGGTCAAACTGGTCGCTGCCTCAACGACCGCCTCCGTGAGCATAATCGCAATGTACGCAACAAAAACGAAAATGACGGAGAGCTAGTCAAACATTGCAACGCACGTGATAAGTGCAGGCCGTTACTAGACAAGTGTTTTTTAGTAGAAAAAAGTAAGGACAAGCGCACTCGTGAGATTACAGAAGCAGAAAAGATAGCTAGATTAGGAAGTTCTTGTGTTAGCACTCCTTCAGTCAAACTATCGGAAAAATAACTGGCCTACCTACGTACACACTGAGTTTTGCGCATGCATTGTGATGACACGGCAATATGTGCATGTATAAATTGATGTGTTTTTCCCCAATAAAGTTGTTGGAAGTCAGCGCTGTGTGTGTCTACTCGTCTTTGTCCCTTGTCCTGTTTGCGCTATTGCCACGAAATATGAACCAACAAGCCCGAATTTCCACGTTGCTATTAATTGTTTTCAATAAAACATGAATTAATGACGTTTGCGAACAAAAAACAACCATTTTGGTGCACTTCTAGAGCGCTGGCACTTATAGTGGCCATTAACCGCATTGAGCCATGGCGTGTTTGTCTGTCTGTTTAATTCTGAAGCTGGATTTGCGGTTGGCGGCAGCTCAATCAATCTTGAGAGGCTGCTCGAGAAGAGCAACCGTGCTTGCCGTGCAGGAAGGCCGAGTTCTGCGGTCGTCCGAGTTTCACCCGAATTTGCGAGACGGTAGTCAGTGAACGACGATAGCGCGGAAGTGCGTCGGCAGCAAACACTAAAATGTCGAGATAAAGTCACGTAATTAAGCCAACACGAGCGCTCCCTGTGCGCGCTGGTTCCATGCTTCAAACGCAGCAGGCAGCGCAATGCCGTGCAGGAGCGCCGCTGAAAGTTATGAGCGCAATATCTGCAATCCCAAAGTCGTCGTGACTTCTCCCCTATCTACACACCCGCCAAGAGCCGTTTGATAGGCCTTTTTCGGGCGCGTGAAGTGTGCATCTCCTCTTTCGGGCTTTGTCCGTCTATCTACTGTCCATGGCGAGCACTGGTCAATCGCTGCATTCTTGTATCAAGCCTTTCTCTTCTTTCCAATACGTTAAATGTCAGCATAAAGACAGAAAAAAGAGCGGCTGATAGAGGTGAGGTCAGGAGTAGGAAACATTGATATACGCCTTTTCCCAGAAAATGCACACGTCAGTGCCAATTCCTCCTGTAGTGGCCTGCTGGGTGGGTGAGTGGATGAGATAAGTTTGCAGGCCAATGATGGATGCAGCTGTCAAAGGGCAGCGTTACTTGGAGAGACATGGGAGAGCCCCTTTCCCTGCAGTGGGTGTAGCCAGGCTGATGACGATGATGGCAGTAGTGCTGTTGCCGTCAAGTTTTGTTCTCTCCCTTCGCTGATTTTAAATGCTACAACGACGTGACTACTATTTTGTATGAGATCATTCCGCCACGGTGGAACCGGTCTATCGCATAAGATCGACGACGACATCATCCAGACCAACCACTGCAGATCTATGGATTTCTATCGTCAACACTGAGCAACTAGAAGCGGCTGCAACTAACCACTCAAAATTTTTTGGAAAGGTCCTGTAAATTTAGTTATTAACGAATATGCGCTGGCGTGACCCTTTGGTGATGATCCGTGCAAATATATATCGCTTAGCAAAGCCGCCAATCAACAAAATGTATTCTTTGTTTGAGAAGTGCACACACAGATCTCAAGGTGTTGCCTTTGTCCGATTTCTTGGCGTAATAACCCGCCTAATTGTCTTGGAAATGATGTCGTTGAAAGCGTTTTTGCACGGTCTGCTAGCGTGAGAATATGAAATCCAGCCCTAAGGCGCTTCCTTCTAAGAAAAATCAAAGAACCTTTATTTCATCGGTTTTTTAAATTAAAAAGCACTTTTCTCTCTCACTCTAGAGAATTCATTGCCACACTCCGCAGCGGATGCCTGATTAATGGAGGTCCTAAATCAAACGTAATAACTTTGTGCGAGTGCATTCACTAAGCCGACTTTGAGCGAAATTTTAGCAACGTCCATAAACAAATTAATGCCCACGTGATTTACAATTATAAGTTGCGCACGCGCGAAATATTAGACCACCGCTTCATAAACGCACGCGGTCAGGCGCTGAGAGATTCCTACGCTTCCGTACGCCGTTGCCTTGATCGTACTTGTCCCTGTGCTTTCCGATCTGCTTTTTCCTTCCTTTCCTGCAAATCTTATTGTTGCAAATTCTTGTTTTGTGTGCATTTTACAGTTTTGTTGCGCAATTTACATTGAGGCCTACAGCTCTTGCCCACACATTTGCTTATTTACTCGAAAATTATTTTCCCTTTCGAGCATTACTTTTATTGACGAAAAGTGGGCACGGCGGACCTGCGCCCAACATGTCGCTTACGAGGACGCTCCTCTACGTCCTGCAGGCTATACTGGGTTACCGCCATGTTGGAATACGGTGGAAATTTACTAAGACTTACTACGAGCGTAAGCGGAGCATTTCTAGTAAATAGGTTTCCTCGTCGTATGCAGAGAATTTTCCTTAGGGATCCAAATAGTGAGAAAAACAAAATAATGTAAGCTTTCAACCCCACCTAGGAGTAGCCGTAACGTAGCTCAATCTGCATTGCATTTGTTTGCGCAAATCAGCGCCGGGTAAGACTGTTTGCCGTTTTGAAAATGTTTGAGGACGGGAGAATTGGATTCAGAAAGAACCTGGCTAAACAAAATGCACATGAAGACTGTGCAGGTGAACGGCATTGGGCAGCTGCTCGAATAACCGGCGAGACGAGTCAACAGGAAAAAGAGGCGCCCATTGAAACGGGATACGAGGTGCAACGCTTACATTTTTCGCAGATTTTATGGTGGCCATCCGCGCCGACACGGCTTTTTACTCAGCAATCACAGTATTAGCTTTCCTTCAGCACTGCTTGACTGAAACTTCGATACATGTCCCGTGTCCAAGTTGTCGAATTCTATAGCCTTTGGTCAAACTGTCCATGCGCGCGCGAACTGCGAGCGTCAGTACGTCAGAGTGATGGACATCCAACAGCTATTCTGAAAAGTGTGGTTCATGGTGTGGAGCGCTGGTAAGAAAAATATTTAAAAAATAAGCGCCATTTACTTGGAAACGCAATTGTATGCTTGCAAAGGTGCCAAGTAAATTGAGATAACCCGGCGCTACCTAGCCCATAGTTTTATATCGATGCCAATCTTCGTAAATTTTGCGTGCATTTCCAGATATCCTTAGAGCTTGTTGGAGTGGCGGCCTCGGTTTAAATGGAGATGCCCTCGACTATCGTGGAATGCTCAGCCAGCAACCCGCTACCAAGTGACAAAAATAGTCGTCGTTTGGTACCCATCTTTCGCAGGTCGCAAGCCAGAAAATGGGTCGGAGCCGAAGGTTCACAAAACTAAATAGCTTATACAAAGAGACGATATAGGTCATTTTCCAATCATTCGTAATAACACATACAAAGGGACTGCACAAAACAGCAATTCCTGCAATGTAACACTTGAGAAAGACTACAATACAACAAAAAGCCTGGAGCCTAAACTGCACTAATACAAGAGATAGAAAATTTCACAAGCGGCAGCATGAAGCAACAAGGGCGAAAGAGAAACAGGATAACACAGGACAAGCGCTGACAACCGGCTTTACGTAACATATTGCTGAAGGCAATACACAAGAAGTCGGCGCTTGACCTATGTTCATGTGTCTCTTTTCGTCCTTGTTGCTTGGCGCTGCCGCTTCCCATGATGATTCACCAACTAGCCCGTGTCAAGATATTAATCGATGCTATATCTCCTGGATTGGCTCCTTCCTTTCGCAACTGTCCAAGAAAGATGCTACCATCATGTGATTCAACTTCATCGTTATCACGACCTGCAAATCACGGCTCCTGTCGGTTTACCTCAAACGAATATTGGTGCCCGCCGAAATCAAGACCACAGTGTGGTCTGTCGAACCATCTTGGGGCCACTCTCTAAGAATCATGAATATTCTTAAGTCAGAGTTTTTACGGCACGTTCGATTGATCGAAGACTGTCTGAAGGCCCGCACTGAACGCCAGGCTTACCTGTCACAGGCTCAGCGCCGATTTCAAGAGTACAAGAAGCTGGCCACCGAAACCACAGGATTTAGAATAGAATAGAACTTTATTTACATCACTGTACATGATGTAGGAGGCCTGCAGAAAAAGCTTCCAGAAGCCAGCTTGACAGGGCCGCAAGCCCCCTGCATTGGCAGTACTCAGTGGAGATAATTAGCACCTAAGTCATAACAAAAGAAGTCGCGGGTACAGCGTATGAAATAATACGAGGTGCATACATGATAACTTAAAGGTGGCATTACATACAACTACATTTCTCATGCAAAAAACAAAACAAAAACAAAACAAAGAAAACAAAAATGTGTACTACAATTTGAAAAACTCGCGCAATGTCTTGAAGGTAATTTTTTCAATTTGTATATTTCGAGCTTCTAAACTGTTCAGTATCCTTGGCAGCTTGTTCTGCAGCTTTTGTAGGCCGTATGTTCTGCTTGTTTTAAACTTACATGGCTCGAAATGGCGTGTATTGTAAGTCTCTAGATTTCTTTGTAGTTTAGCTATTTCAAGAATAAAACGATTATTATATTTAGTATCTTGTTTGAAGAGCTTGCAAAGCCGGTATTTGTAATTGTTTTGTGGCAGGAATGACGTTGTACTTTGTCAACAACGCACGCGTATGAGTGTGCATTGGAACATTTTCTACAGCCTTTAACAACTTTTTTTGCAAAACGAGCAACCTTTAAATGTTGGATTTAGTAGTTGATGCCCATATCAAATGACAATAGTTTAGTCTAGAGGAGAAAAGGCTATTATATTTTGACACTAAATGTGGCCAAGCAATACATGAGGATTTCGAGAAACTATACTTAATATCTGTGACAACTTTTTTGCAATAGAATGGACGTGCACATCCCATGACATTGTGTCTTGAAAATGACGCCCAAGGTCTTAAAGCTAGGCACAATGTCTATGAGAGTTAAGCGTAGTAAAATTTTATTTTGTGTATCGATGTTTTTGTTTCTACTATGAAACAGAACCGATTTTGTTTTATCAGCGTTTATCCTCAGGCTATTTTTTGTGTCCATTCATCAAGCTTCTTTAGCGCTACATTGTCTGCAGCTATTATCTGATCACTTGATTCTCCTGTAAAAAATATACTTGTGTCATCTGCATAGTTTATGAATACAGCGGATGGGGCTATGTTGTACACATCGTTCACATAAAAGCTAAAAAGAAAGGGGCCCAGAATACTCCCTTGTGGTACGCCGTAGCGGCAGCAAGTGCGCCTGAGCCTTCCGACAAAAACACAGAGGCTGCTTCCTCCTACGAACCCAGTTACGGTCCTGGGGGACGCAGATCTTCCTGAGGACGTGCCAAAGGTGCTGAGAAAAGGCCCGAAGTTCACCTGCGATCCTTCTGTGGACAGGCCTCAGGCTGAAGAACAACACCGGTCCAGACTAATTGATGAAGACGTCGATTGCGTACTACGTTCTCCTCCGACTTCAGGAAGCCGGAAGCCGCTTGTAGCTAGGACTGCTAGACATCTTCAACAGCCCGGCTTTATGGCCCTTCAGAGCGACATAGAAGGACCCTTTGTTGTCATGCCAAATAACTGTTTCAACAGAAGGCAACAGCCACTGTCTACAACAATTTCAAGTGCATCAAATTTGGGCCAAACAAACTAGAGCGCAGCTGTGAAGTTACTCGGCGACCACCGCTTGAACGCGCTCGTGAAAAAAGCTAAGGAACGCTAGCCTTCGCGTTCGTGAAGTCTTCTTCACGGGAAAAAGCTATAAACCAGAGTGCTCGTTAAGAACAATCGTCACCGAGAAAGGTAGCATTAGTAACCTGGAAATTGACGACCCTTTCCCCGTCAAAAGATCTACAGAAGTCATTCAAGAGCTAGCAACTTATGCGTCGGGAACCTAAGCCTTCTGCATTGACGTTGAGTATCTCTTCGATTCAGTACCACATCCAGGTCTCTTCAAGGCCGTCAGGGACAAGGTGGAAGCTGCAGGGGCGGTCGGTTTCCAGAATGCGACAGGACTAAGCAGCGACCACTTTCTAGTCCTATAGTTCTGCCTTCGGTCAACGGGAATGGAACACAATGGCCAGCACTTCGTCCAAAAGGTAAAGATATGCATCGCTTCATTCCTGGCACCGGCCTTATGTAACATATGTCTGGACGCAATGGACAAAAAATGAGCGCTTGTCCTGTGTTCTCGTGTCTCTCTTGCTTCCTTTTTGCATCGCGCTGCTGCTTTTCATGATGATTTACCAACTAGCCCGCACCAAAATATTAAAAGAACACAAGTGGTTCACCGGCGCTGTGAGAGTCCGATGACCGGAGGACCACGGCTAGGCCATCCCGAAGGCTGGCGCGCGCTGCCTCGCTGGTCCGTGGCTGGGCGAGTGGTGTGGACCCGGGAGTCATGCAGACGCGCTTCTCCGAAGCTTAAACGGCGTCACGGGCTGAGAGCTCTCAACGTATTTTATATATAGGCGTGCGCCGTGCCTGTTCGTTGTTCGCGCCAAGGCAGGCGCACAGGTACACACAATATTAACTTTACAATTTCCTTCTCATAATCACGTTACTCGCGCATCGCCATTGGTCAGGAGTACAGACTGGCTTGCAGAGAATTGTAGTCTCTTCTTTCCGACCTGGCGCCCCCGTCGCACGTGCGAAGTGGAGAGCGCATCACTTAGCACGCTGCAATGAATAAATAGCCTTTACTCCAAGACTTATCCAGCGTTCACTTTCGCGCCGTGCCGTTGAGCTAAGTGGATAGGGCAGCAGCACACACAAGGTATGGCGCTCTTCCCGGTTCTTGCCTCCAATGTTCCAGAATTCTATACGGCGCGCACTGGCCAGATTGCTACCGTGGCGCGACGGTCTCCCGAATGTGCACCGAATTTTGTTACAACCGGCAGTCATTCCTGTGCTGGACGATGTTCCTGGTCGCGCATCTGCACGAAAAGGCCAGTAAATAGCTCACGAGGGATGCCTTACCATGAAGGGTACCTCGCTGTTTAGATTTTCTGAGCCTTGAGAACTACACACAAACGCCTAGCCGCTTACAAACAAGGGTAGAAAATTTCGCTGTGCGCAAATAATCTGTTATATACCAACACCACTTCTAACGATGGTCTAGAAGACCATATCAATAAAACATTACACTGTAGACTTACCGCAACTGGAGACTTCATTGCAACCATAACATAACCCACGACAAAAATACCAAGTCATCGCTATATACGGCACGCATTCCCACGGTGCGTATTCGGTCGGGCGTATTAGGCTGCTCATGAATGCCTCTTGTACGACCATTTTTCCGCCGTTTCGCCGTGAAGCATGAAGCGAGAACTGATTTTATGGGAGCATTTTTACGTTCCGGACACTTGCTCTGAGCGGAATGTGTTAAAATTAAAGAACGTAGTGAAAAGTTTGTTTACAGTAATTTGGCCACTCAGAAAAATAACCGTATTTATTTCGCAAAAAAAAACGAAGCCTAACCCTCTGCCTATGCGCTCTGCGACTGGCCCAGTGATGAGTTTGACATTGCATAAACTTCGAACACAATAGCGTTAAGGTTGGTCCCCTTTGGTTTATGGAGTTTAACCTCCCAAAAAAACTCAAGCTATGAGAGACGGTGTAGTGGAGGTCTCCGAATAATTTCGACCCCTTAGATTTTTTTTACGTGCACTGACACCGCGCGGTGCATAGGCGTTAAGCATTTTGACTCCATCGAAAAGCAACGGCCGCGGCCGCGATCGAAACCGTGTTTTCAGGGCCAGAAGCCAATTGCCATAACTACTGAGCAACCGCGGTTGCTGATAGCGCTAAGGATCTCGCTCACCAGAGAACTCGTCGAAGTCTTTGCCGCCGTTGTATGAGGAAAAGCAGGGTTGGTCGAGACGGTCCTGAGAGGGCTGCAGCTTCTAGTTTTTTCAATTCTGGTTTAGCTGTGGGCTTAACGTCCCAAAGCGACTCAGGCTATGAGGGACGCCGCAGTGAAGGTGTCACATATAATAGGGAGTTGGAAATAAAAGTATGAACGAAAGAGGTGTGAAGAAGACGACGAGGATGCTGATAAGGATGACGTAGACTAACCGAAGAGTAAAGAAGTTTAAAAAGAAGTGTTCGGTGAGGTGGGAGGAAGCGATTGGCGGAGAAGGGAAGAAGAAGAGGATTACGACAAGGATTACGTGGACTAACGCCAAGGCTATAAAAGCGCGAGGGAGAGCGAGGCACCAGAAGAAGAACAGAGAACTCAGGCTCCGGCGGGTCAGAGACGCTTCGGCTGGAAGAGAGCGACGCCGGCTACTGCTCCGGTGAGCTCGCGTTATACGGCTTCGCATCGTGGACCTCCTGCTTTTTCTTGAGCCCGTTCCGGGGAGTCAACGGAGGACGCTACCACCAGCTACGGCCAGGGGTGTCTCCAGCGCTGTTGCCACACATCCGGGTGGTGCCCCCAACGCCAACATCACCGGCATCACCTCCACGTTCTCTTGAACCGGGAGCTTGTACGACGCAGCCAACGACGCCGCCAACGACGCCAGCCCAAGCACGCCGAACGCCGCCCCGACGCCGGCTACGGGACTCATACAACGCCGCAGCCGCACCGAACAAACCGTGAGCACGAAAGCCGACTGCTAACAGTAGAACGCTAGGAGTAGACGCTAGTAGCAGTGTTCCCGGGCCGTGTGTATTGATAGTCTTTGCGTTTTGTTTTAGTTTGGTTAGTTTTCTGTGCTAGTGTTTGTGTCACGTAGGGTGTATTAATTGTGCGTCTCTGTGGGTACACCTGTTTCCTAGTCCATTCTTTCGGTGCGAGTGTTCTCCGAGGAGATCCGTGACAAAGATAAGTGGCGGGCCTTCCAGGATTCGTTTTTGTTTTGCCTCGGATCTTTCTGATCTCGCGACGCCAGAAAGTATGGATTTTGAAAACAATTTAGAACTGGCTTTTAAGCTAGAGTAGCAAGGAAGAGGCGATGCGTCTGTATGAAGAAGAGGCAAAAAGGCAGAGAGAGGGAACGGCGCAAGCACGCGCAGACGCTCGCGAGGCAGAAGAGCGAGAGCCTGGGAGAGTTCGCGAGGCAGAAGAACAGGAGAAAAGAAGGATAAAACGGGAGAAGGAGTTTCTTTTGTGGAAACAGGCGCATGTCGCGGGAGGACAGGAGGAGAGCACGGACAATGATCAGCGTTCTTTAACGGGTACAGACTCTCCTAGACCAGCCAGAGTTTGTCCAAGAAAGCTGATGGCTCCTTTTAATGACAAAAAAGATGATTTGGACGCATATCTGCAACGATCTGCATATCTACAGCAGAGTGCACTGACATCGCACAATACACGGGCCTCTAGAATTTCGCCTCCATCAAAATTCGGTTGCCGCGGCTGGGATAAAACTCGCGTCTTTCAGTTCTGATCTTGAGAAATATGCATTGTTATCGTCACAAAACAGATGACTTAAGTGAAGGGAATATTTCCAATGTCATTAATATAAAACAATAAAAGTAAGTTTCATTGCAGCCGAGGGTGTATTTGAACATTTTTTTTAAAGAGCTTTCACAAAGTGGCGTCGAAATGTTGGGTTTGCGCCTTTCCGCTCATTTTTTGTTAATAAAACCGATGAACGCGTTACTAATCAGAGGATTTCTTAGTGTTTAATATATTGCACAGTGTCACCACTTCGCGCACTTCAGCGTGCGCTCCCAGACACCCTTAGAGCGTGTGGGGGTAGCGGTCTCGGTCACAGAGATGCCCTCGACTCAGCGTGGCAAGCTCAGCCGGAGACCAGCTACCAAGTGACAAGGGGTTGGTCGTTTGGTGCCCAGCTTTCGCTGGTCGCAAGCCAGAGAATGGGTCGGAGCCAAAGGTACACAAAACAAAACAAAGTTTATACAGCGAAGAGACGATACAAAGGATTGCACTATCACTCGTACGAGCACATACAAAGAGATTCACAAATACAATGCAACTCGTGCAAAGTAACAATGGAGAGAGATTATAATTTAACAAAATACCTGCACCTAAAGTGCACTAAAACACAGAGAGACAAACAACCAAAACACAATTTGTTCACCGGGCACTGCGACAGTCCGACGACCTGAGGAGCTCGACGGGGCCGTCCCGCAGGTTGGCGCACGTTGCCTCGCTGGTCCGTCGCTGGGCGAGTGGTTTTCTCCCGGGAGTCGAGCGGGCGCGCTTCTCAGAAGCTTGAACGGCGGCTCCGGCTAACAGACGTCTATAGTCGGGTACAACTTAAGAAGGCAGCGGCATTTGCTCCTCAAAGGCGGATGCACACGAGCCTCCGCCAATAGGCGCGCACTTCAGGTGACGTTATGAGCCGGACGGGCGGTGACCCCGCCGACGGAGAACATGCCTAACATGGCCGCCCTCGCTTCGAACTGTGCCGGGCCGCGTCAGCTGTGTGCGTCTCCCTTCGTCAGAGTGGCATCGAATTGTTTGTGGGCGTCTGTCATGCCGGAAATATTATTGCAAGCTTACGATGCACAACTTCTGCCGCGTGCGTTTGTTCTGAGCCGTGAGGCGACGAAAAAAGGTTACAGCGAACATCGGTGACTGCGCTGCGCTTCGTCTGGAAACAGGATCCCGCAGCGGTATGACAAGATAGCCGAGCGTCTAGCAGGGCGTCGTTCGAGTATTGTGTAGCACCGCCGATTGATCACTTTCCACCAGTGCTAACAATCAGTGACTAACACGCGCTGCTTGAGCGAATGTCATTGGATTATTAGCGGCCAGGCGTGTGGGAGCAGTGTTTGTTTCCTTAATGTCAGCCTTAGTACTATAAAATTATGACCGATACACTGGTACCTTTACAAGGGAGCTTGGCAGGAATTCGCGTCTCTGTATGGCTTAGAATTCTTCGCTCACTGCACGCGCCAGCTGTAGAATGCCTACTGTGACACAATCACACATCAGTTGTGCTGCCAGCGCTCGACTTGCTTTCCCACAACATAGCTTTGCGCTGCTTTTCGATTGTTATGATATGTTGCTACTAAAAAAAATTCCAAGACAGTGAAGGCAACAGACCTAATATGTACATCAAATAAAAGTACGACAAAGTAGGCACAGCTGCTTGTGAACTGACTCCTAATACCTCTACTCGCGTCTGCGTTAAATGTGTGTGCATATTTTCTTGCGTGTTTGTTTATATTTGTTATTTTCCCCTTTTTTGCATTTTAGATCTTAGTTTTCGCGCTCTCGTTTGCGTGCATATGTGTGAATATGTGAGTGCTTCTGTGCGTGTATGTGTTTATTATTCCTATTTCTGTCCTTTTATTTTTGTGTTTGTTCTTGTAAGCATGCTGCATCCACATCTTCCTTTACAATTTCATTAACTCGTCTCATTCAAAGCACCGTCCTGTGATTAGCAGGGCTGGCCTCTTCGATGTCATTAAATCATTACACTCTTGTTTACCTTGCCTCCTCAGTCTGCCATCTTGCTGTGTTTTCTCCTACTATTCTGACCTTGCTTCTTGTGCTGTTGTCGCAACGTGATTAACCAACTTGCAGTAAAGAAATTTCTATCAGCTGTGACAACAGAAACATTGAGAGATACAAAATAATAAAAGCATCACGTGGCTTGCGCAATAATTTTGTCTCTTACCCCTATTAATGTGTTTATGCATCAGTGCATACGGCAGCTCGCCAGGAGTGCACATGAAAGGGTGCCATATTGTGCAACAGCATCTTGCGATGTTGTGCATTCAGTGCTAATAAATAGATGGTTTCGCTGCCCGTCACATGTGGGGGTACACATAACATTGTGCAGTGCATTATCATTTCCTGTCTTGACGCTTTCATCATTACAAATGCAGTTTTCTAGTGAATGGAGTCCAGCAAAGCAGTGCTGTGAGAGCTTTTTCAGCTTTCACCATTTATTACCTCACCAATATCACTGTCTGAATCTCGCCGTCATTTTGCCTACGGCTTGTATTGAACAAAGTGACTCACTAAAACACGTTCAACCTTGCTGAGCATTTTTCCGGTACCTAAATATGACAAAAAAAATGCTAGCAAAGTTATTCACGTTAATAATTGTGCTTGCATTCGCGTTAGTGCCCAAGTCCGATAAATAAATTAAAAATTGGCTATGACAAGGCTGCGATTTTCAGTGCATACTGCTAACAGAGCCATAAAGCGTGCTCTGACTACTGTTATTTCAACATGGGGCCCGTCAAACTCGACGATGGATGCCTGAATGAGCATTTTGGGCCTCAAAAAGCTAATGATGTTTTAGATTTATTCTCTTATTCTCATTACTTGTGTGATCCAGATAACCAAAATAAACAATGCAACCACATGAATGTGCTTTGGCGTGCAAGCTGCTAACAGTGGCGGTCAGTTTCGTGTTGATTACTGGTATCGCAGCAGCACTGGCTATGACATGGCTGCGATTTCCAGTGCAGACTGCTAACAGAGCTATAAAGCGTGCCTTGAATACTGTTATTTCAACATGGGGCCCGTCAAACTCGACGATGGCTGCCTGAATGAGCATTTTGGGCCTCAATAAGCTAATGATGTTTTATATTTACTCTCTTATTCTCATTACTGGTGTGAGCCAGATAACCAAAATAAACAATGCAACCACATGAATGTGCTTTGGCGTGCAAGCTGCTAACAGTGGCTGTCGGTTTAGTGTTGATTACTGGTATCGCAGCAGCACTGGCTATGACATGGCTGCGATTTCCAGTGCAGACTGCTAACAGAGCTATAAAGCGTGCCTTGAATACTGTTATTTCAACATGGGGCCCGTCAAACACGATGGTGGCTGCCTGAATGAGCATTTTGAGCCCGCCCAAAATAATCAGAGTTTACAGTTGTGTTTCAATTCAGATATACCAGCATTTAAACATGTTTCTGTGCCACTTCTTAAATCGAGCACAATGTGTGCAGGACGTTGCTTATCAGAATTGAGCTTCTAATATAAGGAATACGCCATAAATGGAACTGCTTATTTATTTCAGAGGTCACGGAATGGATGGCTGTCTGTTGCGAACCAACCGGAAAAATTTTGGTGGCCCTAATAAAGGCTGTTCTTTCGTTAAAAGAAGCCGTTATGCTTCGTCGAGTGGCTCAATGCCAGACAGCTCGCAGTCGGAGTCGGTTTCTTCAGTGTCATCTTCACCCAGCTAGATGATGATGGGTTGAATGTGCTCACTCCCAGACGTGTCAAGTCTGAACTTTGCCTCCAAGTCCATCACGTGCCGAATGCTCTTTGCCCAGTCTTGCGCCGCTACGTGCTTGATTTTCTCCCTCAAGATGGCGTCGACCATGGACAGCTTGAAGTTTCTGTTGTCCGCAGCGATGCCATTTTTGACCTTGGCCCACACAAGCTCAATGGGATTAAATTCGCAGTGGTACGGCGGGAGCCTGAGTACAATGCAACCGGCGCTTACAGCTGCATTGTCTACGATGTAGCTCAGAAAGCGTGACTTTACAGATGCCACCAGCTCAAGCAGCTGCTTCTTTATCATCCTTTCAGCGTAGGTGATGTTCTTGCTAGTGAGCCACTCCTGTATCTTCTCTTTCTTCCAGGCAGTCGTTGGCAATTTCTCTTCTCGCCGGCTATGGTAAGGTGCATTGTCTAAAACATTGACGCTACCAGCTGGCAACTTCTGCAGAACGCCATTAAACCAGCCCTCAAAGCGATTGCCGTGCATTTCCTCGTGGTAGTCGCCTGTCTTCTGGCCTCGAAATACATCCAAGCAGCCGTCGACGAAGCCATCCTTGCTGCCGATGTGCGAGACGATCAGGCGCTGACATTTCCCAGAAGGTTGTTTTAGACCCGTCGTTAGGCCATTTGCTCGAGCGAGCTGGCGTCCGCGCTTCTGCACCACGGTGTCTGTCCACACGATCGAACGAGTGTGTACCGCCGTCACCCATGTCTCGTCCAGGCAGAAGATCTTTCGGCCATCCGCTCAGTAGCGCTCCACGTCACGGAGGTGGCGATTCCGCCGATCGGTGATGTCAACCCAGTCGATAAGCAGCGAGTTGCGGCTTCTCTTTTCGTGCTTGAAGCCGATCTCGGCAATCAGGCGACGCACAGTACACCGCCTTAGTGATGGGAGTTCCATACGCTCCGAGAACTCGATAGTGATCTTCTCGACCGTCGGTATCTCGTTGCGGCGAAAGAAATCGCGCACACATGACCTCAGCGCGCACAACGTGAAGCTGTCAAACTTCGCTCTGCGTCTTCTCTTCTCCGCATTGCGTGGGCGCTTTCGCGACGGCGTCGTCAGTTTGCCACCCGAAAAATGCGAAGCTTTAACTTCCTTCCTCACCCTGAACACAGTCCTTTCGCTGACACCGAGCATGTCATCGACAAACTTGCTCGTCTCCTCTACGCTGCGTTCAGGCTCCCTGTTACGCCAAAACGTGTAGCAGTGGAAGATCATGTTGCGTGAATCGCTGTTCAGGATGCGGCCGCTCTTGCTCTTGCCGAGGCTCCTTGGTGGTGTGATCATGGATGCGACACAAGGCTCGTTCGGCAACAAAGGCTCGCGTTCCGATGTCACCTCGCTGGGCTCCATGGCGGAAAAGAGGTACGGAATGCCGTGCGCGAACGTGCGTGCACTCACGAGATTGTAGGTTCGCAACCGCAAAAAAAAAAGAAACAAGTAGCAAATGAAAAATAAGCCTCACACATTAAAAAATAAGCTTGTGAAAACACAAAAAGTACATATGAATGCTATGCTATTGAGCCAGACTGTTTTGTAGTTACACGCCCGGTGCCGTCGATCTCGCTCCGTAGCAGACGCACAACGTTGTAGAAGGCATGGAGTTATTTTTCTCTCGCGATCCGGCATGTGCTGAAGCATTTGCATCATGATAGTTTTACTAAACCACTCATCAAGATACACAAATCTTATTTATACCGAGAAATACGCGTTTTAGAAGCAGTCACAATTTTTTGAGCGGGACTATTTCTTTAGTCGCGGAGGCAATTGTCTGCTGCGCTTCGGTCATCTGGGCGGGGCCTCTCCTGTCTTCTAAAGTTGTACCCGACTATAGTGTAGTCTGTTGTTACCAGGAAGAAAGAAAAAAAAAGTGCACAGGCCTGCTCACTGGCTCAAGCCGAGCCACAATCGCTACCACGTGCAGATAGTAAGAGAGTTGAAAGATGGGAAAGAAAGACAGGATAGTAAAGACTCGCTAAACAGAGGCCGATCCCGGAGGTAGTGCAATACCGGACCAACCGGTGGCGGGAGTGAAGCATCCTTCAAACTCTCCGCCACATTTCCAAAAATAAGTAACATTGGACCCGTAACAGATACTCTACGGGGTCCGGACAATGCAAGTTTGCAGCCCCTCATTTATAGGCGCAGACCGCGTCTGCTTGTTCTTCCCGCCAAGGCAGGCGCGCACATACACGCAGCTTTAACCGCACAAACTACTCCTTCTTCCGCCGGGCGCGCGACCCCATTGGTCGAGCGCGGAAACCACCTTCTAGAACAATCTAGGTCATTCGCGGCACGCTGAGTCATCGGTGCTGGTGCGAAGGGGAGGGGGGGGGGGGGGGTATCCTTTGGCGCGAAAGGTTACCCCTTTTCCGTCGACAACAAGCAAAAACTTCTCCAACATTCGAGAAGAATCGCCGCCGCGCGTGTCTATGTTTAATTTGGCGCCCCGACGGCGAGCTGAGTGAAAAGCACCGTGTGCTCCCGGGGGTTCTTCCCCGCTGTATTTTTGTTTTACTTTACCGCGCGCGGTCGCGATTGCTTAGGCGCAGCGCCGGTTTGTTTCGAACATGCGCCGAATTTTGTGACACACAGCAATGGGTGCATTGTTCAATACAGGTGGCAATCGCTGTCGAGAACTGTTCAAAAGCATTACTTGGGGTTCCTTCTTCAAGTGAGAATTCCAATCGATTCGACAAATCATTAGTTTAATTCTTCATAATTAAATGATGCCTGATTATAAATATTGACGTTTTTTTTTGTTTAGAACCTACCATTTCATTAGCATGGGTAACTACAGTTAGGAATCGGCCATTCTGGTAATGGAACTGTGTTTCTGGTGTTCTTCAGCTACATTAATATTGTTTGCTGGGAGGTTCAGAAAAATATAAATAATACAGAAAAATTACAGCAGGAGTTGTTACTGTCCGCACTACAAAGGGATGCTTCCTTCTTTTATTTTTTACTTCTTTTTTTTCTTTTTGCGACTTTTATTTCAATTTCGGAATTAGGATAGTTTTTGATATCGCACTGTACAGGTCGGATAGAAGTCGTATAAATAAAATGTTTCGCGCTTAAGGACCATTAGCCTCTCACACACTGGAAAAGTGATCTACGCATATCTATTGTCTATCTAGAAATGATTACGTTGTCTCAGATTTACACTTTACTGCACGTGAGTTCGACTTTCGCCTCCACAAGTTTCTTCTCCAGCTACTTGCTAACAAAGAGATAGAAGCTTCAGTTTCATCTCACACAGCCTAGAAACTTTTTGATCCTGGTAGCACATTAAAGTATGATCCACCACTCATGCCTTCTTGTATGTTGAAATGTTCAAATGTAAAACTAGCAGGAATGAGTGGTCTTTGTGGATTGAAATTCTCAAAGCTGATTTGTTTTTTTTTCTGTGTTCTGTACTTATGTAACACTTGGATTCATAAACGTTAAATGTTTAACCACGGTCCTTCTTGCCTTGGCTAATTCTGATGTACATTTCGGTTTCGCAGTCTACCAGTAAGAATTTTCGTGTGAAATTTGTCATAACAACCAACCACTAATTAATACAGTTCAACTGCTACACCCAAGGATCGACTTATTAACTACATTGAGTACCTGAAAAGAACGCACATAGCCTATTATGCATTCCATTACCTGGTACTTTGACACGGTGAACGTAGAGCATATTTTCATTTTTCAGCGTAAAAGGCTAACGCCGACCAATGATTTGGGTTAATAGATGACCTACGTTTCGGCTTCCTAACGGAACTCTCGTTCCCTGCGAACTAGGCTTGAGAAGCGCCGTTTAAATACTTTTTAATAATAGTGTAAGGCATCTTACTTACTTTGGCGAGAAATAAGATTAGTTGGGATTAACTGTTTGTAGACTGAATTACTAGTGACATAACGTATCGCCGCGAAAGGCCGTTGCTTTCCTTGGCGATGACGGAAGCTTTGTCGCATAAGATTTTTGTTCTGCTGATGAGACGTGCTCCGGAAGCGCGCTGGAAAGAACTTTCATGTTCTTCAGGTGGTTCATGTGCCCTCTGAAACTACTTTAAAAATCCCAGCTCTCGCCTACATGAAAATGGTCCAGAGCAGGGAATCTTGTACACAACACCTGGAAATTTTTCTTTTCTTTCATTGTTTTTCACGTTCAACAAAACTCATTCCCTGATCAGGCAATACTTCGTCAGAACTTAGATTGTTTTCGTAGAGCATACGTCTTCTTAGGAGTCGTTGAGAGTCGTAGATGTTTGACCGGGATGATTTATACCTTTCCAACATTCGTGTTAAATTACTACATTAATTACTTTTTCTACGCTTAATTCTTCCCTCTTTTTAGAGCTCTGAAGTGCTGATGGTCCCATAAGTCAAATTAGCTTACACTTCGAAGATTTAATTGACGCATTTTGCAAATATAAGTGGAGAATTCTAGCCCTAATGAAACAAAATCAACCTAATGGGTTTCAAACTTTCACTGCTGCAGCGATTTTCAAAGCTCTAATTCGGGTGCAACATGGTCCACCGGGTGGTCCATCCTTAAATTTTTTTCGGTGGGGCGCGACCCACCAATAAGCAAGCAGTGACGCCAGCTTATTTGAACTTTGTACAGTTGACAATAGCGACGTGGCACATGTGCTTTTCATGGGCCCTGTCAGCTGTTCATGGCTTCGTTGTCTGATTTAGTATTCACGGCTGCATTGCATGATTAAGGGAACTGACCCGACCGTGACCCACAACGTACTGTACATGTTAAGGTGTCATTATTCAGCTTGTTTTTTTATTTCTGTAACGAATATTCAGTTATATGATCAGCGACAGTCAGACCATATTTTTAGCACCGCCTTTTAAAGTACATCAGCTGCGAGAACTCTTTGCAATTTTATTCTATTTTCTTCTGTTTAATGATAGCTGTACAAGTTCAATGGCGCTTTGTAGTGCAAGCAAAGAGCACTTACTGAGCGCATTCATCAAGCTTTGTGGATCCTAGAAGTAGCTTTCCAGAATAATTTGCTTGGCAAAAAGGAAAAGCAGAAATGGAGTGCATTTAAAGCCATTCTTATAATCTTCAGTAAGTGCTCACGTCTTCTGCATGTGCATGTCTACAAAATTCTTAGGAATTATCTGCTACGAGAGCGACATAAGAAACGCGGTTGTCGAAGGGTGTATTGATTAAGCTTTACAGTATAGCTAACGTTTTCTTGCTCTGGCTGTTGATATGTTGTGTGAGCATTTAAAAAATTATTGCATTCTTATCGATTATGTTTTTACTTGTCAACTCCATGTTGGCTAATTTTCCAGGCACGGTAAGGCTGTGCGAAAAGACAAACACAGTATACGGTCAGGACGAGCGCAACTATGGTCATGCTTCCTAATCTCTGTTGGAATTGGGGCATTTTGTATTTTTTGGCGCTTACGTTACTCTCTCGTGCTGTTTTCGATCATTCCAAAAGCAGGCGATGAAAAGAACATCGGTGTCAGCCAAAATAAATTGACTGAGCATTACCGGACACGGCTAAAACGTGCAAGGGAAAAGGTTAATGCGAAAAAAAAGCGGTTCAATAAAATTGCAGGTAACCTCTCTGTAAGTACATATTTCAGATTCCTTCAGAGGCCGTGTAGTGATGCATTGCCCTTGTTGTGACAGGGAATGTACATATTGTCACATACAATAGGGAGTCTGATATAAAAGTGTGAACGAAAAAAGTTTCAAGAAGACGACGAGGATTGCGATACGGATGACGTGGATTAACCGAAGAATAAAGAAGATGAAGAAATATTCAGTGAGGTGGGAAGAGATGATTGGTGGAGAGGAGAAGAAGGAGAAGACGACGACAAGGATTACGCGGACTAACGTCAAGGATATAGAAGGGCGAGGGAGAGCGACGCACGGGGGAGAAGAACAGAGAAGCGGACGCTTCGGCGGGAAGAGAGCGACGCCGGCTACTGCTCCGTTAGCTCGCGTTCTACGGCTTCGCATCGTGGACTTCCTGCCGTTCCTGAGCCCGTTCCTAGGAGTTAACTGAGGACGCTACCACCTGCTACGGCCACGGATGTTTCCAGCGCTATTGCCGCCCATCCGGGTTGGGCCCCAACGCCAACGCCAACGTCACCGGCATCACCTCCACGGGCGCTAGCACCGGGAGCTTGTACGACGTAGGGTGCCTAAATGTCAGCGCCCGGGTGGAGACAACTTCAGTGGCGCCGCCATATTGAATCACACTGGATCAGCGGTGCTTGCTTCTGTAACGGCGCCGTTCATGCTCTCGGGGCGCTTCAAAGTGCTTTAACTTGAACGGCCTTTTGCAGCGAGAGCTACACTGGGCTACGAGTCTAGCATTTCGCGGTACATGGGAGAGGACGGTTGTGATTCAATATGGCGGCGTGGCTTAAGTTTTCTCCACGCTGAACTGCGGCGCTGGCATTGAGGCACCCTAGTACGATGCAACCAACGACGCCGCCAGCGACGCCAGCCTGAGCTCGTCGAAAGCCATCTCGACGTCGGCTACTGGACCCATGCAACATCGCATCCGCACCGAACCAACCGTGAGCACGAACGCCGACTGCTAACTGTAGAACGCTCTTAGTAGACGCTAGTGCAGTGTTCCCGGGTCGTGTGTATTGATATTATTTGTGTTTCGTGTTAGTTTTGTGTGCTAGCTAGCGTTTGTGTAACGTAGGATTTATTAAATGTGCGTCTGTGCGGGTACACGTGGCGCTTAGTCCGTTCTTTCGGTCTAGGTGTTCTGTGGGGAGATCTGTGGCAAAGATAAGTGGCGAGCCTGTGCCGGGACTCATTTCCTTTTTTCTTTTCGCTTTGTCTCGGATGTTTCCGACCGCTCGACGGCAGAAAGTATGGATTTAGCAAAAGCATTCGAACTGGCGCTCAAAATAGGGTTAAGCAAGGAAGAGGCGATGGGTCTCTATGAAGAAGAGGGATAGAGGCAGAGAGAGGAGGGCGCAAGCACGCACAGACGCTCGCGAGCAGAAGAGCGGGAGGATAAAAAAGCTCGCGAAGCAGACGAGCGAGAGGAGAATAGAGCTCGCGAGGCAGAAGAGCGAGAGGCTAGAAGAGCTCGCGAGGCAGAAGAACAGGAGAAAAGAAGGATAAAACGGTAGGAGAGGAGTTCATTTTGTGGAGACAGGCGCATGTCGCGGGAAGATATGAGATCACGGACAATGATCAGCGTTCCTTAGTGGGTACAGAAACTCTTAGACCGGCCAGAGTTCATCCAAGGAAGCTGATAGCTCTTTTCGATGACAAAAGAGATGATTTGGACTCATATCTGCAGCGATTCGAGTGGATAGCTTTGGGGCAAAGCTGGGAGCGTAGTGAATTGGCCACGGCGTTGAGCATGTGTTTAGTAGGGGGGGTCATTGAATGTGATTAGGAGGATGCCTGCTACTGATTCCATGGACTACGAGAAAGACAAGAAGGCACTCCTCCAAAGATTCAAGCATACGGCAGAGGTTTTTCGGGAGAGATTTCGCACCGCGAAACTTCATGATTCTGAAACCGCTAAGCAGTTTTCCTGCAGGCTGACCATCTACTTCGATACGTGGCTTGATATGTCAAACACAGAAAAGAGTTTTGGAGGGGTGCGTGACAAGGTGGTCACAGAGCAATTTTGCGCGTGTTGCAGCTCAAAGTTAGCGCTATTCCTGTAAGTACGAAAGTTGTGTTCACTAGAAGAGTTTGCCGACACTTTAGACCAATTCCTCGAGGCTCAAGGCCTGAGAAATATGAGAAAGGCAAGGGAGGAAACACAAAAAGTCCTAGAAACAGATGCGACAAAACCAAGAGCATATGGCGGTGGATCTAAGGCGCCAGTAAGGGGTTTTCTCTGTGGCAAGGTGGGGCACCGTGCAGTTGACTGTCGGACTAGGAGCGTTGCCTAAAATACACAGGTTGTGTGTAAAAGTTGTAAGAGGAGAGGTCATACTCTGAGTGAGGGCCGATACACAACGCAGTACCCAGCTGCATGCGTTGTCGACTCTCGCGCAGAACTTGTCACGCCACTTTAAGTTCCACAGCTGAAAGGAAAGCAAACGCCGCTGGGAAATGAGGCGGTGAATGGAAAACCCAAGTCGAAAGCAATTAGGGCAATTAGGGTACCGTCCTATATTGGTGCTTAGAGACAGCGGATCGAGCCAACACGGTTTTGTTTCGGAGAAACCTGGTGAAGCACGAGGATCTTACAGGGGAAGCGTCGGCTGTCACTCTTGTAGATAGCACAGAAAGGTACCTTCCTGAAGCCAGGATTCCAGTGTCCACGCCATATTATACTGGACAGGTAGTGACAAAATGCGCAGAGCAACCCATCTATGATCTCATCTTGGCAAACATTACGGGTGCAAGAAGTGTCGAGGACGCTGAACCCGAGTGGAGGATGCTCGAGGTTGAAGAACACCCAAAGGAAAAAAGACCCGCGACAGCTCAGACTGGTGAGTGATGAGGCAGTCAGTTTCTCGTCGGCAGTGGAGACAAGATCTCAAGCGACCGCCCGAGCAACACAGCGTCCGCTCTCTACTCCTGTTACGATGTGTCTCAGCGTAACACCGGGCGAAATTGCAATTAGGCAAAGAGATGACCCGAGCTAAAAATCTGGCTTCGAAAGAATCGAGGAAAAGTGAATAGAAAGAAGAGTCATACGTCATTAGATTATCAATTGATAAACGGTCTTCTGCACAAGGAATGAATATTTAGCTGCGGAAGGCGGGTCCCACAGCTGGTGTTACCGAGAGATATGCGAGAGACAATGCCACGCTTAGGACATGACGCCATTACGGCCGGACACCAGGGTGTTCTAAATATGCTGGCTAGGATCACCGAGGAGTTCTGGCCGGGTGTCCACAGTCACGTTAAGCGCTTTGTTCGCTCATGTGACTTGTGAAAGCGCACAGTTCCGAAGGGAAGAGTTGGTCCCGTACCTCTGGGCAAGATGCCTGCCATCGACCTATGTACCGTTTCAAAGAGTGGCTTTTGACATCGTGAGACCAATCTCTCCAGTATCTGCCAAAGTAAATACATATGTGCTTACTCTGGTTGACGTGGCCACTCGTTATCCTGAAGCTATTCCATTGAGGACTATTGACAGTATCCAACTGGCGAAGGGTCTTGTGGAAATGGTTTCGCGTTATGGGTTCCCGAAGGAAATTTTGAGTGACCGGGGCTCGAACTTCACGCCAAAACTAATCATGGAGGTTAATCGACTTTTGTCAGTAAGGCAGTTACTAACAACGCCATACCATCCCATGTGTAATGGTTTTGTAGAGCGATTGAACATTAACCTCAAAAATGTGATCAAGAAAATGTGCCAGGAGAGACCTACTGATTGGGATAGATATCTGCCAGCTGTTTTGTTCGCTTACCGCGCAGTACCGCAAATAAGTCTTGGTTTCTCTCCTTTCGATATGTTGTGTGGGAGAACTATTAGAGGTCCATTTAGAATACTCAGGGAGCTGTGGGCCAATAACGAGGTTGCGTCAGATCTAAAGGCAACATACACATACGTTCTTGAGTAGCGGGACAAGTTGGAGGAAAGATGCAGGCTTGCAGATCAAGGCCTGGAAAGGGCGCACGAAGGATGTAAGGTCTACTATGACAAGAAGGCCACTCACAGGAATCTGAAGTTAGGGGACAAGGTTCTCATCTTGCTACCCACAGTTCATAATAAGTTACTGATGCAGTGGAAGGGCCCTAAGCTTGTGATGCAGAAAAAAAAGACATGGATTATGAGTTAGTGATAAATAACACCAAGAAGGTTTTCCATGCAAACATGTTGAAAAAGCACAAAGAGTACCCGTACCGTGCACTCCCAAGGTAGCATGCTCGGTAGTTGTAGAGGAGACGGATGATGTTGCCGAGGTGCCCAAGTGCAGTGAGAGAAAAAGTTTAAAATGGGATGAGGGGCTAATAAAGCTCAATTTGAATAAAGACAGACGATCACAACTCTACTCCAAATCAAAGGGGATGTGGTTTCGGATGTGCCGGGCAAAGCGGAGATTATATGTTGCAAATTCGATCCCTATACAGGTAGCGCCAAAAAAACGGCTCTAGCTATCTCCGGGATGCATTTTTTGGTTTGGTTGTTGATTTGTTGGTGTTGTTATTGTTGTTATGTGAATATACAAGGGAGTGTGTTGTGGACATTACCATGTTTATTATGGACACCGTACGGACAACTGCAGTGTGCTAATATTCTCAAAATACAGTTTGTTGTGCTGTGTCAGTGGTGTGCTGTTGGTGTGTGCTGGACATCTGCGGTGTGTTGTGTGCTGGGTCCAGAATCGCCACAGGAGATAGTCGGTTGGCTGGAAGGCTCGAAGACGAAGATGATGGGAGCAGTTTTTCATGGAAAAACTCTTGAGAGAGGGGACCCTTGTCACATATAGTAGGGGGTCTGAAATAAAAGTATAAACAAGAAATGTTTGAAGAAGACGAGGAGGATGGCAATGAGGATGACGTGGATTAACTGAAGTCTAAAGAAGATGAAGAAGTATTCAGTAAGGTGGGAAGAGATGACTGGTGGAGAAGAGAAGGAGGAGAAGACGACGACAAAGATTACGGGGACTAAAGCTTATGCTATAAAAGGGCGAGGAGACGCAGGGCGGGGGGGGGGGGGGGGTTTAGAACAGAGAAGCGGAGGCTCCGGCGGGTCAGGGACGCTTCGGCTGGAAGAGAGCGACGCCGGTGAGCTCGCTTTCTACGGCTTCGCATCGTGGACTTCCTGCCGTTCCTGAGCCCGTTCCGGGGAGCTAACTGAGGAAGCTACCACCTGCTACGGCCAGGGGTGTCTCCAGCGCTGTCGCCACACATCCGGGTAGTGCCCCCAACGCCAACGTCACCGGCATCACCTCCACGGGCGCTTGGACCAGGAGCTTGTACGACGCAGCCAACGACGCCGCCAGCGACGCCAGACTGAGCTCGTCGAACGCCATCTCGACGCCGGCTACTGGACCCATGCAACATCGCATTCGCACCGAACCAACCGTGAGCATGGACGCCGACCGCAAGCAGTAGAACGCTAGCAGTAGACGCTAGTACTTGTGTTCCCGGGTAGTGTGTATTGATATTCTTTGTGTTTTGTGTTAGTTTTGTGTGCTAGCATTTGTGTCACGTAGGCTGTATTAAATGTGCGTCTGTGTGGGTACACCTGTCGCCTAGTCCATTTTTTTTGGTACGAGTGTTCTCCGGGGAGATCTGTGACACATACAAAAATGAACTGAAGAAAGGCTTATGCATTGCTCAGTTTCATAAAGCATAGGATGCTTCATCTGTGTAGGAAACATGAATGGCTATGAGAAAATGAAATATGCAGGTGTGCTTTTCACTGAAGGTCGATTACATTTACTGTGAAATTGGTGGCATTTATATGATAAAAACGAGTTCTCGCAAAAACATCAGCCTCCTCGTTATGATGCACTTACCGTCTTCGACGTTCACGGTCTGTGCTCCAAAGTGTAAAGCCCACTAATTATGCTCCTGGTGGCGTAATTATTAAATTTGTATAAAGTAATCATTTGTACAGTCCCCTGTAGATAATTAAAAAGCCTATCTATATGATGCATAAGCTTGTAAATCTTCAAGGAAACTCCAGCCTACCTTAGCATTTAAGTTTTTAAAGCTTTTATTTTATTCTGTAAAGCGGCAGACTGGGCCTAGTTGGTTTTTCATCATAATGAAATGGCAGCACGCAAGCAAACAAAGACAAAAAGAGGAAGACAAGCGCATGTCAGCGCTTTTCCCCTTCTTGCTGTCTGTGTTTGCTTGTGCGCCGCCATTTCATTAGGTTTTATTTTATAGGTTACTCATTTAAAACCGAGTAATAAAGAGTTGCAGTGATTTGCAACTCTGTCATAGCATTGTATGTCCTGTTACATATTCAGACGACTTCAAGGGTTTCGGATGCACTGGCACGCGAGAGGATTTTTTGCTAAGGTTGACGTAAATACTGGCTCGCTATATGGCTTTTCAAGAAATTCTGCTGGATAAAGGTGGAAGCAAGGTGGAAGCAAAGAATGAAAGCCAAGTACGCATATTTTGGCACACTGCGTAACTGAAAGAAGCACGGCGCAAACTCCTGCTTGAAATTCTAGGGTAGCATGAATGTTAACCTGTGGCATTTATCCTGCAAATTGTCCTTCAGGGCATCCTGAGTAAGTGCATTGAACGGACAAATCAGTTGAGGTAATCAAGAGGATGTCGAAACACCCTGATTGAGGCATTACGATCATATTATTTGGATCACTTAACGTTCTCTTGGTAGCCATTTTTTTCGATTATTGCGTTCATGTTTTTTGCGCTTAAGTGGTTTCAGTCATGCGGCCGCCTGCCAGTAGGCAGTTTTGTGCCATGTGCCATCCTTTTTCGCCAATAAGTTCTCTCTCTCTGCAGCGATTTTTTGTTTGCAAGTCAAACTCCCTTCCGCAATGCGCAAGGGAATGAGAACGGTCTACTTGAATAAATAATTAAATAGGAAGACCGCCAAGCGAAGTAGTCTCTGTACGCGATAAGGGCAGTGAGAGCAGAATAGGCGGCCATATCGGAAGTGGGCACATTTTCGGCTGCTGCAGCTTCGAAACCCTCCACAGAAAAGTTGAAAGAATCGCAAGGCAGAGGCGCCGCGAGATCCCCCCTTTGCTGGGTTGCACACTAATGGAGCTGTCAGCCGGGCAATCAGGCTCGTCGGCTAATCGAGGCTCATCAGCGACGCCGAACTCGCGGGAACCCTCGGCCGCCTGGGACCCGCCCCACCACCGAGGTGTTAAGGAAAACGTGCCGACCCGACGCCCAGGGCGCGGTACCGATAAATGCTCGACTGCCGCTCTGGATGTTGCGCTCTTTCCACCTGAACTCCCCCGAAGCGTGACGCTGCCGCTTGCGGGGAACAAGTGCAAGCGACTTTCCGAGCGATGCTGCCTTGGTTTTCTTTCAGCGATGTGGATTAATAATTTATTTATGTTCACTGTTTTTTTGTACTTTGAGTTCGAAGCAAAATTGTGGAAATGGAGAAACAGTAGCGGATGCGTGCTCTTTCCACAATAGCAAATACTATACCAAGTCAGATTACCAATCAGTAGCAACATTAGGCAATTAAGAGAAAACACTAATATGAGACGTGTCTCACGTTTCGTTATAAAAAGATGCACATAATAGAAAACCACATTACTTCTCAGAATTTTTCTATTTCTGCGTTTGCAGATCACAAATGGTGCGGCTTTAAGATAGCTGAGGTAAGAATCAAGCAAAGACTTTAGGGTTTTGCACAGGAATGAAATTAAGGGGAATGTATTTATTTTAAAAAGAGGGGGGGGGGGTTGCTTGGACTGACGCTTGGGCGAATTGGTATGCCATACTCAAGAAGAACAGCGCGAATTAGACAAGTACTGAAGGAAGACACACACAGGCAGGCGCTGACTTGCAACTAAAGGTTTATGGCTTGTAACGTGGAACTCAATAGATCAGGCTTTAAACAAAAATAAGAAAATATAGGGGTGGTACATGCTTGTCAATGCACACGAAAAGCGAGCCAAAATGATACAGCAGCATTGCTTCCCTGAAGATAGAAATTCTAATTCTTTGGCTGACAAGGCTAAGGGGGAATTGCTGACACATGGGCCTTTTAACAAGGCGATCTGAGAGACTTCAATAATTTCTCGAGTTAGCGTGTTTTGTTTGTTGGAAATAGTGCTGGCAAAATTTGCTTTCACAATCTCGGTAGTGGATGTTGAGATGCCCTTTAACTGTATTGTGAACATTGTTATTATGTCCTCTTAGACGCTCGTTTAGGCGTCTGCACGTCTTGCCGACGTGCTGTTTTTCGCATGAAAGTCTAATGGAGTAGATGATGCCTTCTTGGCATGCAACAAAATGATTCTCATGCTTTATGGTGCACTTTTGCGGTGTGAATTCGGCGTTAACTTGTTTGCAAGCAAAATTTCGAACAAACAAAAGTGTTGAGCAGGCACACAAACGCCCTAACTCGAGAGATCATTGAGGCCGCTCAAATCACCTGGTTAAAGGAGGCATGTGTCAGCAGTCCCTCTTTAGCGCTGTCAGCCAAAGATTTGGAATTTCTATCTGCAGGGAAGAAATGCTGATGCATCATTTTAGTTCATTTTTCTTGTGCGTGGCCAAATGTGCATCACCCCCATGTTTTCTTATTGTTGCTTGGAGCCTGATCTATTTATTTCCACGTGCCAAGCAATAAACATTTATTTGTAAGTCACCGCCTGTCAGTGTGTGCCTTCCTTCAGACCTTTCTAATTCGCGCTGTCCTTGAAAAGCGGAGGTTGCGTGTTCAGGCTACAGCAGGAGCGTTTGTTATTACTAAATGTTTATTTGCGTCGTTGATCTGTAGTGCAGGACTAACAATTATGACTCCAACACTCATAAGGATGAGGACAATAGATGATACGTTAAACTGCTCAGTCCAGGAACAACCCAATCGGCTCCATCCGGCTGCCAACCATTTACCGTTTAGTGGCTGCTGGTCTGCAGCCGACTAGATTGAAAATCAAGCTCGGCAACTGACCGATTGGTTTATGAGGGATTAACGCAACCAACTCAGGCTATGAGGAACGCCATAGTGAATGCCTTCGGAAATTTCGACCACCTAGTGTTCTTTACCGTGCGCTGACATCGCACAGTACACGAGCCTCTAGAATTTCGCCTCCATCTAAATTCTGCCGCCACTGCCGGAATAGAGGGTGTTGTTGCGGGCTAGTTGGTTTAACATTGCTTAAAAGGGAACAGCGCGAACACAGGACGAAGAGAGGAAAGTACACCACAGGCGCTGAGTTACAACTGATGTTTATTCGAAAGATGCACGCACATATTAAGTAGTCTCGAGGCAAGCTGTCAGCTGAGTCAACGGCAGGAGCGATGTAAAGGGCCGGATAAAAGCAATAAAATCTTAAAAGCTATAAAGTTTTTAAAAATGAACGATGCTTGTGGGAAGAGTGACATGAGAGAATGAAAACAACAAGATGCAGGTGAAGGATGGATAATGGGCATGCGGTTGGTTAAAAAAGGAACGTGGTTAGCACTTTTTTTAAAAGAGTTTAGTTAAAAAGTGAAATAAAATCACTTGTCCAGATAGGCAGTCTGTTTTGACAATAGGTTGATGGACGGACAGCTGACACATGTGTCGCCCCGATTTTGAATTAGATAAGCTTCGTGTATCTCACGTGTGCGCTTTCCGTGGTATCTTTTCAAAATCTTTTTCATGTCCAGGGCTGGCACGCAAGAGCATTTTCTGAAGTGAATGGGCAAGTGGCGGCCTGTGCCGGTCGTGAGTGAATTCGAGCGTTCCATCAGACGCTCGTTGATACATGCGTACACCTCAGCGACCACCAATGGCAGCCTACGGGACATCATCCATGAGATCTTCCGCGAAGAGCTAAGGCGACTGCTGCCATCCTCCTCACAGCTGCAAGCAGCGACTCTCATGGACATGGCACGCGAAGAAGTGCTCCAGGCACTTGGCACCCCGACTCCGACTGCCACAGAAACCCAGGACATAACCTACCCCACCGCTCCCCGCAATCCTGCGCCCCGGAGGGACCTCAAGTCCTCTTCAACAGAAACCAGCTGTACAAGAACGACGCTCAATAGCTCCGAACGCCCACTGTACGAGCTACAGAACGGCTATAAGAAATGCAACGAGTGGAGGACTTCCGACAACCGCCCACTGTGCTTCCATTGTTGCAATGCTGGCCACATACTTCGCCACTGCCCGCACATACGCATCGGCCTACGCAGTTTCGCCATCGACGCCCCACGACCGCTCCCTGGCCAGCCACCACGGGAAATTGCCAACTACCTGCGCAGAAGAAAGTGCATGTCGCCAAGCCGTCTGTCCCACTCCCCGTCGCCGTCCACCACCACACGGTGCGCGCAACCCGGCCGCAGCTAGGCAGAAGCTGTTTGCGGAGAGTTCCACGGCCCCCGGAGCGGAATCTAAAAAAAAGCAACAGTTGGAGGTGAGATTGCTCATCAGCGAAATGACGAAGATTCTTCACCGACCAAGCCGCATGAAGACGCGGCATCCGCCACACCAACGCCGCACGCAAGGAAAACCTCGACCACGACGCGAACCGCCTTCAAAACGATGCCACCTCCCAGGAAAGCTTCGACTACACGCCCTACCTACGATTCGCTCACGCTACGAAGCCGTGGTACGACGCCAATAGCGGCCTGCAACGCAAGAGCCAGGACATCAGACTTAGAAGTGAGAATCGAGGGCCGGAAACTTACCTCTCTAGTCGACCCGGGCGCCGATTATTCGGTGATGAATGGAACATTAGCCGCGCAATAAAGGAAATTCAGGACCGTGTGGGGCGGCCCACAAATTTGCGCCCCAAAAGGCCACCGCATAACGGCATCGGGGTGATGCACAGCGCGAGTGACCGTCAAGGGACACACCTATCCTGCGACCTTCGTACTACTGAAGCTATGCTCCCGCGACGTGGTACTCGGCATCGATTTGCTTAATGAGCATCAGGCGATCATTGACCTGCGCGCCAAGCTCATTATGCTTTCGACGGACGAAGCCATCCCTTCTATGACCATGAAACAGCATGTTGCCCTCAGTGTCCTGGGTGAACAAGCGAGCCTCCCACCCCGATCAAGCGTCATGGTCACCGTAGGTGCCACGGATGCGAACAACATGGAAGCTCTCATCGAGGGGAACATGGCGTTGCTTCTAGATCGAGGAATCGGCATCGGAAGAGGCCCTGCACATTTGCGCAATGGTCGAGCTGAAGTGCTGCTGACGAACATCAGCGAAGAAAACCGTCACGGTAACAAAGGAACGACGATTGCTATCCTCGACGAAATTCGAAGGTTCGCGACGCCTTCGCTCTCTCCGATCGAGTCCAAGAAGGTTCACCTAAGGGAGATTACAGGCAAGTTTTGCACGGAAACCCAGCCCTGCCCAGCAAGAGACTTTTTTTTTTTATTCGAGAAGTGTGCCATGAGGCATAAGTTGAAAAAGGAAAGGGGGGAAGGAATGCACGGGATTGAAAGTTAAAAGAAGGAGTGAAGAACCGTTGCGCTGAGGTAGTCGCAGAGGTTGTTAATGAAACGGTTGTCCATTGTCCACTTCACGAAGTCACTTTCGCGGTTCCACCGCAGGCCCACCTCCCTGAGGAGCCGTTTTCTGATAGCAGCCGTCGCTGGGCACGTCCACAACAAGTGCCGCACATCACATATGTCCGGTGCAGCGCCACAGTGAGGGCACCTGTCAGGTAGTGGCAGATCTTTGGCACGCCACCGATGACGGACAGATGGTGTCAGAGCCGCCCCTGCCCGAATCCGGCGCACGGATACCTCCTCCTGCCGAGTAAGACTACGGGGGAGAGGGTGCGAACACGGAGGAATTAGAGCGCGTGTTCGCTGGCGCAGAACTTCGGAATCGGAAACGTGGGACAGGAACGGATCTGGGGGAAGAGGGGAAGGTGGCGGATCGTCTAATGTATGAAGATGAGTCATAGCATCCGCTTGAATGTTATGTGGATCCTGGGCATGGCCGCGAATCCAGTGTATGCGCACAGGACATGGATACTTTGCGCAGAGCACATGAATAGATTGTGAAATCTGGAACGTTCGTCGAACAGCCTTCAGCTGTTTAAGGGCGGCGCGGGAGTCGGTGTAAATGTGAACTGTATTGAATGTTGGAACGAGCGGAAGGGAAGCAATGGCATTGTAAATGGCTTGAAGTTCCAATGCCAGGGGAGTGCACGTATCCGCAGTATACGTCGCGCGAGAGTTGAGATGCGGATGAGATGGACTATACACAGCAGTAACTCCCCTCTCTGCAGAATGAGATGCATCCGTGTATAATATGCACCCTTCAGGCAGATACGCTGCTGATACCGACGGGGAAACAGTGGGGCGATTGTCAGTGAGCTGGCAATAGGACCACGGTGGAAGTGTCTTTAAACGATGAAGTTTGAGAGACTGTTTGCGAGCTCTATTTGCCACCCGTTGGTCGATGATCTCACTGAGTGTATTAAGTTGGGCGAACTCCTGTAGCACAGGTATGGGTGTTAAACGAGGCAGATATGTTATGACGCGCATAGCCTCACGATTGATAGCTTCAAGGGAGTCCCACTGTCTGCGGGTGAGACGTTGAAATTGAGCCTGATATACTATCCGTGGCTGAAGGATAGAGCGCACAAGCTGGCGGGCCGTATGAGCACGTGCGCCACCAGAGCGCATAGCTATGCGACGAATCAGACCTAGAGTAGCGTGAGCCGATTTACGGGTGGCTGTCAGCCACGGGGTGCCAGTCCCAGATGTATGGAGGAGAAGACCAAGAATACGAACAGTTTCTACCTGAGGAATCGGAGAATTATGTACCGTAAAATTTAAAGGGGGAGCTTTCCGTAAGGCGGCTTTATTTCCAATTCGAATGAAACATGATTTAGTAGGAGAGAGTGTTAGACCCAAAGGTGGGAGGCGAGATGTCAATACATCCAGCGCGTGTTGAAGGACCGACTGATGAATAGACGCATCTGGATGACAGCACCACAAGGTGATATCATCGGCATATGCAAGCACGCGGATAGAAGGGATGGTCTCTAGGGCTCGAACCAGAGGAATTAAAGCCACATTAAATAATGTGGGGGCGAGAACGGAGCCCTGCGGCACTCCTCTATTGGAAGTGAAATTACCAAAGGGCTTTCCGTGGACACGCACGCTGAAGGTTCGATTTGCTAAAAAGGCGTGAATGGAGAGGAGGAACCGGTGAGGGAGACAAAGAGTTTGAAGGGAGGCAAGAATGGCAGAGTGAAGGATGTTATCATATGCCTTTGTTATGTCTGTAGCGATTACGGTTCGTACAAGGTGACTCTGTGGAGAGTGGTCAAGCACGTCAGCAGCCAAAGTAGCAAGGCCGTCCTCCGTTCCAATATGTGGGCGGAAACCAATTTGGGAATCTGGGTAACAATCATGGGATTCCAGCCACCATGATAAGTGTGCGGCTAGAATGTTTTCATAAAGCTTGCAGATGGTAGGGGTAAGGGAAATTGGACGAAGGGCCGAGAGAGATACTGGAGGCTGACCTGACTTGGGGATTGGAACCACAATAGAATGCTTCCAGTCTCCCGGCATGATGCCAGAAAGCCACACTTCGTTAAAAGTATCAAGTAGGGTTTCCAAAGCCCTCCCTTCCAAGTTACGGAATAAGGAGTTAGGTATGCCGTCGTGCCCGGGAGTAGTAGTAGTTTTTAAACGGTCAATGGAGGCCAGCAGCTCTGCCATGGTGAGGTCAGAAGTAATCCCATCGGGGGGCTCTGTTACCGATAAGTCAGGTGGAGACGTAGCGGGGCAGTCATGGTTTGGAAAAAATTGACGGGCCGCTTGTTGTGCAAATGTGTCCTCATCCACATTTAGCGCGAGGCGAATGCTCTCTGTGTAATCTGCAACCTGAGAAGGGCGCTCCATGGCGTGAAACACTCTCCAAAGATGTCGATTGCCCTGCGTAGAGGACAGGCGGGCACACCATGCAGCCCAGCGTTGCCTGCCTAGCCGCTTTGCATAGCGCCGCGCCCGTGCGGTAGCGCGGTGAAGAGTAGGAAGAGCCGAAGGGTCATCGGGGTGACGAGTAGCGTAAAGATCCGCCTGGCGACGAAGAGCCCACAGATTCAAGAGATGTATGTCCGGGTTTGGGTCATCTTCATTTACAGTAGTGGTAATAGTGTGAGTAGCGAGAACATCAGATAGAGTAGACAATGCTGAAGAGGGGTTGAATGTAGATAAATGATTGTCTGCGCGTACAGAATCCCATGATGTTATTCGTACAGTGCGGCGTATTTTCCGTAGACGCGTAGGCGTGAGGGAGATAAAAATAGGGCTGTGATCGCTACCCCAAGTATCAGAATCAACAGCCCAACGAGGGTTACCGGCGCCTAACCACCAAGTCAAATCAGGTGAATACGGGCCACCTCGTGGGCGGGTAGAAGTATTCGGGTGGTTTAAAAGTTGAAAGGAATGATCTGAAAAGCTCCCTTGGATGTGTGAACCCCTTGAGGAATCCGATGGGTAACCCCACGCAGTGTGTGCGCCGTTGAAGTCACCACCAACTAGAATAGGGATACCCGAGTTGGTAGAACGTAGAAAACAAACCCATCCCAGATTGGGAGATGCGGAGCCAGGACGACTATAAAAAGAAACTAGAATAAGGGGTGTGCGTGCAGGTTTTACGAGAAGGGCGACAACCTCTTGACGTGTGTTGCACCACCGTGAAAGGTCGAGCGGTGTGTGCGGAACTGAACTGTGAATATAAATTGCAGATTTACCTGGACTGAGGGAGGAGGCGGTGCAACGGCGATCAGGGATAGAAGGTGAATGGTATGCGCAGAAACCTGAAAGGCGTGGGAGTGCATTATGCTCTTGCAGTAGGAACGCCCATGCCCTCAGCTTTCCGTCGCGAAGGCGGATGTTCACTTCAGAGGCCTTATTAGCGAAACCTCGACAGTTCCACTGCACCACCACCGATGATGATGCGCTATCCATGACGAGGCCGAAGAGCTTCCACGATGAGGGATGTCACCTGCTTCATCAGCGCTAATATCTTGTCCACTGTCGGGGTAGTCATGGCTAACAGGTGGTCGGCACCTGATTGTGGGCCAGTGCTTACCCTAGGTGATTCCTCTGATGATTGCTCCCGAGTTATGAGAATTCTTCGAGAGGATTGAGAACGACGCTGTTCCCGGCGCTGGGTGAGTTCGTCTAGTCGGCGGCGAGCCTCCGCGATTGCATTGTCTAAAGCTGTGTCTTCATCTGTAGTATCCACATGTGATGGATGCACTGGACGTTTGGGCGTACCATTTGATCCGGGAAGGTGAGCCGCTTGTGCATATGTACGCTGGCGAGGAGACGTATGGTGAGCAGCAGGCTCAGATAAAGGAAGTTCAGGGAAGTCGTTGTCGTCACATGCGAGAGTTGCAAAGCGATTACTTGTAGGGACATCCATTTTTGCAGGCGACTTGTGAAACTTCTTCGCTTGCTTCTTCTTTGGACAAGCGGGGGAGCGAATGTCATGGTCCGGCGATTTGCACAGGGCACAATGAGCTGTTGGTTCATTCATGTCGGCCACAGCTGCTGGATTAGGGCAGGTATTTGACATATGTCCTTCTTTGTGGCAGTGATAGCAAAAAATACGACGAGGTCGGAAGGGCTGTGGTTTGACGATCGCACCGTAGTAAGTAAGGTACTTCGGGAGAGTCAACGGGCCTTGCAGGATGAGCAGGTATGAGCCCCGGTGACCCATAGGCCGTGCTTGCAGTACAACATGAGTTGAGCAGCGAATATTTGCGCGCACCTCCTCGGGAGGGCTCGTGCTGTCGACATGATAAACCATGCAGCGGAGTGTGTCAGGACCAGATGCAAAATATATTTGCACCGGGACATGCTTGCTGTCATCCAGGGGGATCCGCGTAACTGCGCAAAGTTTCTGGGCGTCCATCAAGGATGACAAGTTTACCGTGATGGTGTTCGATGGGCGATGGACGACAAACCCGCAGTAGTTCGAAGAGCCAAGGGCATGGTCAATTGTGGCTTGAACATTCCGGGCAGGGATGGCAGTCATATCAAAGCGCAATGTAGGCTTGATGGTAACGCGGAACGAGTTCGCAGCATGCGGAAGAGAGCCTTGACTCACGGGAGGCATCTGTGGAGGAGGCTCAGACGCTGGTGACGGCCCTTGGTGGGAATACTGAACTGGCGCGACGGGCACAGTTTCTTGAGGGAGTGCCACGGGCACGGAGGCGGTAGAGCAGTCCATGTCACAGGCCAAAGTCGTAGCATCGGAAGACGGCGCAGGCTGGAGGCCTAGAGGCGCTGACGATTGCGTGGACGGGGAGGCTGCGTCAGGTGGCAACACAGCGGGCAGCCGCGTAGCCGTCGTCGACAACGCAGAATCCATGCAGACGCGTAGCGCGGCCTCGCTCGGCAGCGCCGAGCTTAGCCTAGCTTGCCCCTGAGGGTTCCGGTTGGGTTTTCTCACTTGAGAATGCGCCCGCCGTGCCGGGAATTTCTCCGTAGGGGCGTCGTCAGCATTCGGTCGCACGGAGGGCACTGTCCGACCCACGCCACACACGAGAAGACAGCGAAAAGCGAAAACACAGACCTAGAAGCAGACACGTATCCACCCACTAGGTCTTCGTCTTCTTCTTCCCCCAGCAAGAGACAAGACCACGCAGACCCGCAATCTGCTTCGCAGCTACAGTGAGTGCTTCTCGTCAACGCCGCAGGTCCGACAAACGCCGATAGCCAAGCATCGCATTATGACCGACCTTTCCGCCGGAGCCCCTACCGTGTGTCACCGCGAGACAGACAAGCCATCCGGCACCAAATGAAAGAAATGCTTTGCGACGATACCATTTAGCCATTGAAGAGTACTTTTGGCGGCATCGGTTGTTCTAGAGAAGAAGACGGCGCACTTCGATTCTGGCGTCGAATCTTCGCTTGTTGTTCTAGAATGTTGTAATAACTTTGCGCGCTTTATCTCGAAAGTTCGCTATGAGCTTCAAGTTGAGCATGACCGTGAGCGGCGGTCAATCTCTTCGACGACCAGCAAGCACTCATGTTGCTTTCGCCGCCGCAGAGTCATTCAGTCCATTCTAGGCGCAGGTCAGCCCAATAAAGAGTTCACTTTTAGAAGAACTTTTGGCTTTCTTTCTTACTGCTTCGACTGCCGTCACCGCTACCTGACCGTATTGCAATATTTTTCATGCCTATAAGGTGACCTAAACCAGACTTAACGCCCCAGCTACTGTTCGGTTGGTGAAACCAAAACACCCTCAAGAAGAAATTCAATTGAATAATTAGCGGTCAAACAGAAATACCACCAGAGTGTGACATTTGCTTGCTAATGCGTAATCCATCGTTTCAAATTAGTAAGGAAGCAAAATTGTGGTCTCTATACTCATTTAAGTTAGCTGTATCAGCATGTGCCAAGGCGGTGTTTTTACGTGTTGTGTCTGGAAAATTACAGAAAGAAAATATTATCATGGCCTGCAGCTCTGCAACAGTGAATTTTAGCAGCTGTCAATGTTCTTTTTTATTCTGGTTAGTTTCGATTGACTTAAGTTTAATCAAGAAACAGCAAGAAAAAGGTGGTATCTCACATAAGACTGGCCTCTTCGTCTTGTGCAATCAAACATGCTTATACACTAAAACACTGTATTGGATGCATTAGGACTCGCATACAATGTGACGATTACAGGAAGAAAAGAAGAAAAACAGAAAATAATCACTCTAGTACTGTATGAACAACAAGGACAAATTATACCGTAATTTCCGAACTATAGTCCGCACACGGTGTATAGTGCGCAGAGGAAAATTTTGGCTGATAAAATTTTCTTTTTTAGACAGTCCGATCCTGGCGTATACTCCGCAGGTGCAAATTTTGGCTAAAAACAAAATTATTTTATTAAAAGAAGGCTCTTTATTTTTTCGGAGCCATTGCAACCCTTCTTAATGTGCCAGCCCTGGCGTTAATCTACATTTATGCGCCTGTGCATTCATAAATTAATGATTTTAATGATGATTTTGCACATGCGCTATTACCAAGCACTGGAAAGCAGCCACTCTTCGCTACCGCGACAGCATTTGCTTGTATATCGAAGTTGATTGCATATTGGAGATAATTTCACTGTTATTTAGCTGGTAACATGTCATTGGCGCCCGCCCTGGGCACGTTATTTAGCTGGTAACATGTCATAGGCGCCCGCCCTGGGCACCTTTCTTTTCTTTCATAGCCACCAGTAGGCTTCTCCAGCTCTGACAATCGATCTGAAAGCATGAAATGTATAGTTGGCCTATGTAGACAGTGCGCATGCAGCAAAATTTCAGCCTTTAAGCTTGTATATACTCCGCTGACTATAGGCATTTTGACGGCCTATCCTTGAACCAAAGCGCCTGTGCTGGCGTCCCTGGTGTTGAGAGTATCCTACCATAGTTGCCACCTCTCTCTAAGTTGTGGTATCGCGGACTCGCCCAGCAGTTCCACAGCCATGTCTCTGGCTTTTGAAGCACCGTCTTTTTTCTATCTCGTACTCCAATCGAAAATAATCTGGGGCCGATTCTCGATATTCGCCTATCCTCCCAGAGCGAGGCGTACCCTTGACGTGTACATGGAGGA
The DNA here is from genome assembly GCF_052857255.1 of Amblyomma americanum. NCBI lineage: Eukaryota > Metazoa > Arthropoda > Arachnida > Ixodida > Ixodidae > Amblyomma > Amblyomma americanum. The sequence goes on from NC_135504.1 coordinate 155,402,881, forward strand.
GGGCGCCAGGTACGTAGACGTAGCATAGGATGACGAAATTGAAAAATTAATTGAAAAATAAATACCGTCATCTGCTACTTCGCGTCAAGTACAAAAAAAACACCGATGTCCTAAAGCTGTTCCTGAAGTCGAGCAGCAGCGGCTTGTAGGTGCGTACGCGTTACACAGTAGCGCCGTCGAGAGGGACAGTGAAATGCGTTGCGGCGGCAGTCCCCGCGTACACGCCATAGACATTAGACACTTTTAGTTGGGTGTACGCAGTGAGCTAGCGTACGCAGCGACTGCGCGGGCAACGACTGCGCATGCGAGAACGATACGCATCTCGCAGTGCCTTACGGGCGTACACACGCTACAAATCATAGCGTGCGCAGGCAACGGGCACGTTACAGGATGCGTTGACAAGATGGCGGCGCCCTGCTCGCCCGCTTTGGAATAGACATATGTCGCCTCTGGATTCTCCGACGCACTAGCTCGATGGAATGGTAGCGGTTCGATTTTATGTCACACACTCTCACCCTCACGTAGCGGTATAAGTGAGATAATTTGGCGATTTTGAAGCTCTTATGCCTGTCTAAATGCAGTGTGGATGAATGAATGGAAGCTAGGAGCGTCCGCTTTGAAACGAGGTGATGGCAGTTACCACCATGCTCAGCTTTCTTCCCTTTATTTTTTTAACTGTGTTGTAAGTTATTAAAATTTGCCCTTTTCTTTAAATACGACTTCCTACACTTTTGACGTTATGTCACCTCTCTGCTTTCGAGCCAGCAATCTTCCAATCGCTTTGTGCGGATTTCCACCGCAGATTTATTTTCATGACTATAGTTATCTCTAAACCCTAGGTCCCCATGGGAAGAGTGACTGCGCCTGCATCAACATCGGATGGATACCATCGCATTTTAGTACGAGGTGTTCTATTGTTTCTACACATTTACCACACATAACACATGTTTCATCTTCTCCGTTCAATTTCTTTCTGTAGCTGCGCGTTCTAAGACACCCTGACCTTGCTTCAGAAAATAGAGCATTGCCTCTTGAGTTATGGTACTTACGCACATACATATATACATACAAGCTTTATTTTCCACAAAGAAGTGGAAGGAGGCGGACGGAAAAGCCGTGCATTTGCGGCTTGAGAAATTCCCCGGCCCCTTACAGTGTACATAGCAGCAGAGTGGGACAATAGACAATGTCACATTTTTTTTTGTTGCAAAGAGAAAAAAAAGAGCACTATATCGCGTAAGACAATAAAATAAGCATAAATAAAGTTTCAATAGAGCACTGTTTTTGGACGCCTGGAAAACTTTTTTTTTTCAAAAATAAAACAATGTACTGTAATTGAACATAAGGATAGACCTTTGCGTTCATTCACAAAAAAGAGTATGAGCAGCAAAATATTTTTACATATTTGGAAGAGACATCATGGATACATCAGTACCTTCTCTTTCTACAGCATTCAATAATCGCGGAAGATTACACCGGAGTGTTTGTTGTCCATAGGCAGTGCGACACTTTGAAACTTTTCATCGTTTTGGAGTTCTGGAAGTTTCCATCGTTCTGGAGTTCTGGTGCTGTAGGTGTGATACATAGGTTTTAGTTCTGCCATTTCAGTAAAAACTGGACTCTCTCGTTGGACACATAAACGGTACTGCTTGCATAATTTGTATTCGTATATATTTTTTCTTTCAATAAATTAAGCGAAGAAAAAATATGTGAAGACGGTGCTCTGTATTCAACGTTTTCAATTATTCGTACTGTTTTTTTCTGTAGCCTTTGAAGCTTCAACAGGTTAGTTTTTCTTGTTGTTCCCCAGACTAAATGAGAGTAGTTTAGGTGGGAGACAAAGAGAGCGTTGAAGACCATTAGTTTAACTTTTTTGGGAAGAGTATAGCGGTTGCGCTTTAAAATTCCAGTTATGCAGCTCAATTTGCTCATTAGGCTGTTTACATGACCATTCCATTGTAAAGTTGAAGTAAAATATACCCCTAACACCTTGACAGCTCTCACACATTAATGGCTGCGGATCTGAACATTACTGTTCCTTGTAACGAAATTTGCTTACCTTTTAGTAAAAAAACTAGCACCTTTGCTTTGTTTGCGTTAAGTTCTAATTGATTGCTGGAAGTTCACGAGTCCAATTTGCGCAGAAAAATATTTGCTTTAGCAATTCCTTCAGCTTCAGAACGTGATGACACCAAAGCACTCGTGTCGACGGCATATATAACGAACTTGATATCTGTGCAGGTGTGTACAATATCGTTAATGTACAAATTAGATAGGACAGGGCCTAAAATGCTACCCTGTGGGACTCCTGAAATTATTTTTTGTTTCCTGTGAGAAATAAAGCCATTTATGTCGACATATTGAAATCTATTTGATAGGTAACCTTTGAGCAGAACCGTAACATGTCCCCGTGTACCATAATGATGCAGTTTTTCAAAAAGGATAGTATGACTAATATAATCGAAAGGTTGGCTAAAATCAACAAAAATACCTATAACAATACGTTTCTCTTCGAAAATGTTTTAGAATATATTCCTTATGGTCCAATAGCGGCAGCTCTGTAGACCTATCCTTTCTGAAGCCATATTGCGAAGTAGTTATTATATTGTGCTTGCTGCAGAAGCGTGATATTCGGTTTAGGATGATTTTCTCGATGCCTTTCGAAAAGGCAGGAAGAATTGAAACCGGTCTGTAGTTAGATATATCGTTTTTGTCACCTTTTTTTATATAAGGCTATCACATGGGGGACTTGCATTTTGTCGGCAAAACAGCTGTAGAAATGCAGAGATTAAAAATATGTGCTAGAATGGGGCTGATAATACGTATCGCATACTTGACGGGTCTTATTTGTATACCGTCAGCATCAACACTATGAGAATTATTTAAACTCAAACAATGAGAACACACTTCATTTACATCTGTTGGTACAAAAAATATTGCGCTAGAATTTTTCTGCCCTGAAGTTTTGTACGATGTTGTCTGGTTTTTAGTAAAATCTCCGTTAACAAAGTAGTCATTAAAAATATTTACCATTTCTTCTCCTTATAATTTCTGTCCTTCGTGAAAAATTTCTTCAACTATCTGTTTTTGTCGCTCCTATTCATCAGTGCATTTAAGTTACTCCACATTAAGTCAGTGCGCTTTACGTTGGAACCGAACATATTCTGATAGTACAGTTCTCTTGCTTTTCTTAACCGCTTAGTCAAGTCATTACGAAATTTTTTGAACGTAGCGAGATCAGATGCTGTAAGAATTCGCATAAATGTTTTAAACAGACGTTCTTTCTTTTCAATCTTCTTCAATGGGTACTTTGTCACCCATGGTTTTCGGCATCTCTTATTACCCGTAAGGCGTTTGGAAACGAAGTGACGTTGGTATACCGAAAGAAACAAACTCAAGAAGGATCATAAGCTAAAAGAAGGGCTGAAAAGTCGCACTAAGCCCTCCTTTTCTAGCGGCCGTCTGTTGTGTTTTTATAGGAGAACTTTTGTTATTGGTTTTATCTTTTTACTGTTCGTTGTTTTTCGGTTTCTGACTGATTTGTTTCATTTATTTACTCTGCTTTTGCTACGATTGTTATTTGTTACTTTTTTACTGTCTGACAGCTTTTGCTTCTCATGTATAACTCCGCTATTGCTACGATTTTGTGACACTGCTTCTGCTATGAGATGGCCCCCTCCTTTTAGTTTTTGAATTCCTTTTATCAGAATCGTTTACTTTTTTCTGCAGGGGTTAAATTTTCTTGTTCGTTTTTTTGCTGTTGCTGCTTTTTTCCGCGTGCTGGGTTCGGAGCAATAATGCGATGTCACATGCTTGAGCTGAATGTATAAATATGCCATCTTTCCGCGCAATCAACAGTTGGTAGTGTGCGCATGTGGTGTCTCTTTCTTGTTAGTGTACCACCGCGTACTGAGATGTATGTTGGATTTGGAAAGAGGCCGTGCCATGGTGTTTACTTTACACAGAGTTTTTGGTCTGTTCTGTACCTGTTTCTTTCTGTCCGATTTCGTGACTTCTTTTACCATTTTCTTGCTCCTGCGGTTTGGAGATCACCTTATGTACTATTCGTGTCTAAATATTGTCTGGTGTACAAATAAACTTTCTTTGTTAGTGTCCTTGTTTGCGCCGCCGTTCATTTCATCTTTCCGTAGCTCGTCAAGTCAACCTTCTCCAGATGCAGCCCGCTCCCGTTGCTGCACCTTTGCGCTACGGTACAACCGTATCGATGCCTCCTGCCCCTATGCCTGCGCCTCTCACATATGCAGGAGTCGTTGCACGCCCATCGCAGCCGTAGGCCTTGGCCTACGTTCCAGCCCCAGTGCCTCCGCCTGTTGCTCTCCGATTCCACCTACAACCGGCTGCTCACAACCCTTGGCGCACGGTTGATAACTGGCCGATTTGCTACGCTTGCGGTCAACCGGGCCATGTCGTGCGCCTCTGTCGCCGTACTCTGCCTGCCCCTGTACCCCATTTGCCGGCCTACACCCCTTCGTACCGCACCTTTCGCCCGCCTTCAGGACCATCACCCCCAGCGCCCCCTTCGGACCCTGCTCCCGGCCGCCAACCATTCGCTTCGCACCGCTCACCTTCCCTTCGCCGTCGCTCCTTGTCACCCATGCGGCGTCGCAGCGTTCCCGCGGAACCGGAAAACTAGGAGCCTGTCATATACATTAAGGAGCCAAAATAAATTTCAAAGGAAAAAGGTGTGAAGAAGACGACGCGAATTAACCGAAGAATAAAGAAGAGGAAGAAGGAGCATTCGGTGAGGTGGAGGGAGATGATTGGTGAAGAAGCATTCGGTGAGGTGGAGAGATGATTGGTGGAGAACAGAAGAAGACGACGACAAGGCATACGTGGACTAACACCGAGGCTATAAAAGGGCGAGTGAGAGCGAGGCCCGGGGGAGAACAGCAGAGAAGCGGAGGCTCCGGCGGTTCAGGGACATTTTGGCTGGAAGAGAGCGACGCCGGCTACTGCTCCGGTGAGCTCGCGTTCTACGGCAACGCATCGTGGGCCTCCTGTCGTGCCTGAGCCCGTTCCGGGGAGTCAACGGAGGACGCTACCACCTGCTACGGCAAGGGGTGTCTCCAGCGCTGTCGCCACCCATCCGTGTGGTGCCCCCACGCCAACAACACCGGCATCACCTCCACGGGCGCTTGGACCTGGAGCTTGTACGACGCAGCCAGCGACGCCAGCCCGAGCACATCGAACACCGCCAGCGACGCCAGCTCAAGCACGGCGAACGCCGCCTCGACGCCGCCTACTGGATCCATACAACGCCGCAGCCACACCGAACCAACCGTGAGCACGAACGCCGACCGCTAATAGTAGAACACTAGTAGTAGACGCTAGTAGCAGTGTGCCCGGGTCGTTTGTATTTATAGTCTTTGTGCTTTGTATTAGTTTTGTTAGTTTTGTTTTCTAGTGTGTGTGCCACGTAGGGTGTAATAAATGTGCGTTTGTTTGGGTGCACCCGTCGCCTAGTCCATTCATTCAGTCCGAGTGTTCTCAGGAGAGATCCGTGACAAAGATAAGTGGCGAGCCCGCAGGATACATTTCGTTTTTCTTTTTGCTTTGTCTCGGATTTTTCCGATCTTTCGACGGCAGAAAGGATGGATTTGGCAAGAACGTTTGAACTGGCGTTCAAGCTAGGGTTAAACCAGGAAGAGGCGATGAATCTCTATGAAGAGGAGGGAAAGAGGCAGAGAGAGGAAAGGGCGCAGGCACGCGCAGACGCTCGTGAAGCAGAAGAACGTGAGGCGAAAAGAGCTCGTGAGGCAGAAGAGCGCATATGGCAAATTCTCGCAGATCATGAGTGGCAGTTTACCAATTTCCCTCAAGAGGAAAGTGTACAACAGCATAATCTTACCGGTACTCACCTACGGGGCAGAAACGTGGAGGCTAACGAAAAGAGTTCAGCTTAAGTTAAGGACAACGCAGCGAGCCATGGAAAGAAAAATGATAGGTGTAACGTTAAGAGATCGGAAGCGGGCAGAGTGGGTGAGGGAACAAACACGGGTTAATGACATCCTAGTCGAAATCAAGAGAAAGAAATGGGCTTGGGCAGGGCATGTGATCCGAAGGCAAGATAACCGCTGGTCTTTAGGGGAACGGAGTGGGTTCCAAGAGAAAGTAAGCGTAGCAGGGGGCGGCAGAAGGTTAGATGGGCGGATGAGATTAAGAAGTTTGCAGGCAAAGGGTGGATGCAGCTGGCAAATGATAGGGTTAATTGGAGAGACATGGGAGAGGCCTTTGCCCTGCAGTGTGTGTAGTAAGGCTGATGATGATGATGATGATGATGATGATGATGATGATGATGATGAAGCAGAAGAGCGCGAGGCGAAAAGAGCTCGCGAGGCAGAGAGAAGAGCTCGCGAGGCGGAAGAGCGAGAAGAGAAGAGCTCGCGAAGCAGAAGAACAGGAGAAAAGGATAGAACGGGAGAAGGAGTTTATTTTGTGCAAACAGGCGCATGTCGCGGGAGGATATGAGGAGATCACGGACAATGATCAGCGTTCCTTGGCGAGTATAGAATCTCCTAGACCGGCCAGAGTTTGCCCAAGGAAGCTGATGGCTCCTTTCGATGACAAAAGAGATGATCTGGACGCATATCTGCAACGATTCGAGCGGATAGCTTTGGGGCAAGGCTGGGAGCGATGTGAATGGGCCGCGGCATTGAGCATGTGTTTAGTCGGAGAGGCGCTGAATGTGTTTTGAAGGATGCCCGCTGCTGATTCCATGGACTACGAGAAAGTCAAAAAGGCACTCCTCCAAAGATTCAGGCTTACGGCAGAGCGTTTTCGTGAGAGATTTCGCACCGCGAAACCTGAGGATTCGGAAATCGCGAAGCAGTTTTCCTGCAGGCTATCCAACTATTTTGATAGGTGGCTTGATATGTCAAACACAGAAAAGAGTTTTGGAGGCGTGCGTGACAAGCTGGTCACAGAACAATTTTTACCATCTTGCAGCTCAAAGCTGGCGCTATTCCTGAAAGAAAGTTGTCTTCGTTGGAAGAGTTTGCCGACACTGAAGACCAATTCCTTGAGGCTCAAAGGCTAAGAAATTTGAGTAAGGCAAAGGAGGAAACACAAAAGGTACTACAGACAGATGCGGCAAAACCAAGAGCTTATGGCGGTGCGTCTAAGGCGCCAGTAAGGTGTTCTCTCTGCGGCAAGGTGGGACACCGTGCAGCTGACTGTCGGACTAGTAGCGCTGCCCAAAAAACACCGATTTTGTGTCAAGGTTGTAAGAGAAGGGGTCATACTCTGGATGAGTCCCGATACAGAACGCAGGACCGAGGTGCATGCGTTGTCGACTCAAGGGTAGAACTTGTCACGCCACCCGAAGTTCCACAGCTGAAAGGAGAGCGAACGCCGCTGGAAAATGAGGCGGTGAGTGGGACACCCAAGTCGAAAGCAGCAATGCCAGTGGTGGTTGGGCAAATAGGGGACCGTCCTATACTGGTGCTTAGAGACAGCGCAGCTAACACAGTCTTGGTTCGTAGAAGCCTGGTGAAGGACGAGGATCTTACTGGGGAAGCGTCGGCCGTCACTCTTGTAGATAACACAGTGAGGTACCTTCCTGAAGCAAGGATTCTAGTGTCCACGCCATATTATACTGGACAGGTAGTGGCAAAATGCTTGGAGGACGCTCGACGTCGCAGTACATCCAAAGGAGGAAATGCCCGCGACAGCTCAGACGGGTGCAGTCAGTTCGCGTAGGCAGTGGAGACAAGAGCTCAAGCGACAGCCCGAGCAACGCAGCGTCCGCTCTCCACTCCTGTTACGATGTGCCTGAGCGTAACACCGGGCGAAACTGCAATTAGGCAAAAAGAAGACCCGATCCTGAAGACCTGCTTCGAAAGAGTCGGTGAAAAGGTGAAAAGAAAGAAGAGTCGTACGTCCTTCGAATATCAATTGGTAAATGGTCTTGTGTTCAGGAAGGCGGGTCCAACAGCTGGTGTTATCGAGAGATATGCGAGAGACCGTGCTACGCTTAGGACATGACGCAAGTATGGCCGGACACCAGGGTGTTCAAAAAACGGTGTCCAGGATGACCTAGGAGTTCTTTCGGTCCGAGTGTTCTCCGGAGAGATCGTGTTCTCTGGAGAGATCCGTGACAAAGATAAGTGGCGGGTGTTCAGAGTGACGTTAAGCGCTTTGTTCGCTCATGTGACGTGTGCTAGCGCACAGTTCCGAAGGGAAGAGTTGGTCCCGTACCTGTGGGAAAGATGCCAGTCATTGACCTACCCTTTAAAAGATTGGCTATTGACATTGTGGGGGTAGGATAAGGTACAAATAAACCCCAATTTCAATGAAGACTAAGGATAGTGTTGAAGTGGTCTTCATGAGTACAGCCAACTGAACTGCTCTAGGTATCTCTGGCATGTATCTTGTTGTTGTGTTAATGTATCTCTGGGATTTATCTTGTTGTTGCTGCTGTTGTTGGTGTTATGTGATCATACAAGGAAGTGTGTTGTGGACACGAACATGTTTATTAAGGACTCTGTACGGACGGCGGCAGTGGTGTGTTAGTGTTCTGAAAACGCAGTTTGGTGTGCTGTGTTAGTGGTGTGCGCTTGGTGTGTGCTTGACGTCTTCGTTGTGGTGTGTGCTGAGTCCAGAATCGCCACAGAAGATAGTCGGCTGGCTGGTTGGCTTGAAGATGAGGATGACGTGAGCAGTTTTTCATGGAAAAACTCTTGAGAGAGGGGGCTTTGTCACATATATTAAGGAGCCTAAATTAAATTTTAAAGGAAAAAGGTGTGAAGTAGACGATGCGAATTACCCGAAGAATAAAGAGGAAGAAGAAGCATTCGGTGAGGTGGAGGGAGTTGATTGGTGGAGAAGAGAAGAAGACGACGACAAGGCATACGTGGGGCCCCCACGCCAACAACACCGGCATCACCTCCACGGGCGCTTGGACCTGGAGCTTGTACGACGCAGCCAGTGACGCTAGCCCGAGCATGTCGAACACCGCCAGCGACGCCAACCCAAGCACGGCGAACGCTGCCTCGACGCCGCCTACGGGATCCATACAACGCCGCAGCCCCACCGAACCAACCGTGAGCACGAACGCCGACCGCTAATAGTAGAACACTAGTAGTAGACGCTAGTAGCAGTGTGCCCGGGTCGTGTGTATTTATAGTCTTTGTGCTTTGTGTTAGTTTTGTTGGTTTTGTGTTCTAGTGTGTGTGCCACGTAGGGTGTAATAAATGTGAGTTTGTGTGAGTACACCCGTCGCCTAGTCCATTCTTTCAGTCCGAGTGTTCTCCGGAGAGATCCGTGACAGAGCCGCAGTTCCTGGGGCACGAACTGCGCATACTTCGATCAGCTCATGTCCACGCCTTTCGCCACCGAACTTTTTAAATGTGTTGGTTGACGGTGTTCGAGCACTCGCGATTGTGGACACAGATGCTATCGTTTCTCTTATATCCGAAAACTGCTTTCGTTCACAGCGTATAGTCAACACCGCACTTTCGGGACTATCTCTTTGCACCGCTAGCGCAGAGACTCTTCATCCTTCCGCTGCTTGCACAGCACGCGTCATCATCGCGGTCGTTTTGTATGTCGTCGAATTCTTAGTACTCAGTTCTTGCTCCCACGACCGCATCCTTCGCTGGGATTTTCTATCCCGCCATCATGCCGCCATAGACCGTGCTCGTGCTCATGTGGCATTCTCCGCGCTCCCCGATACGCTCGCCGACGCCCCTTCTCGCTCTGGTACCAAACTTGTTGCCGCGGACACCGATGTTCCCCCCGCCAGTGCCGTGCTCGTTCCCGTGTCCGCAACCGCTGGGTCCAGCGAGACTGTACTCTTCGTGCCTTCGCCTGTCCGATCGTTTCTCGCCGAAACCTACCTCATCCATTTGCCGTCCTCGACATACGCCACGGTGCCACAGAACTCGTCGTCTCGAATACCTCGACCCTAACCGTGTCTTGGAGTGCACGTCGCCTATGAACTATACCGACGAGCCCGTGACCCCGTCTTCGGATCACGGCTGTCGTGACCGCGAAATTGTTCATGTCAGCCGGCTAAAGCCGCATTACGACCCCCTTGTCATCTCTTCGCCCTGAGTCGCCAGGATGGCTCCCTCTTGTCGCTGTGGCAGTTGCAATGAGGAAGACCATAGAGCGCCGCCATCATCGACGATGCAGAGGTTTGGCAGGCCTCGGCGACCGGCTACCGCGCGCGTTGGAGAGCTCGAGCTCGCTCTGGAAGTGCGTTCTAGTGCCCGCGCTGCTGGGTCAGTTTGTGCAACGGTTACGCCACCAGCCTTTTCATCTCTACAATAAACCGCTCTTCAAGATATATATATATATATATATATATATATATATATATATATATATATATATATATATATATATATATATATATATATATATATATATATATATATATAATATATATATATATATATATATATATATATATATATATATATATATATATATATATATATATATATATATATATAGTAATTTTATAGTAGTTTATAGTAATTTTCTTTAAAACGAATTGATTGGCATTAGAAATTAAAAAAAAGAAAAGAAAACATTCCCCTATGCACCTTTGTTTCGGTGACTGTTGGCTTCCCTAATATGTTTGTCAAACGAGCCCCTAATTTCATTTTCCTTGTCTACTAATAGCTTAACGGGGGTCTCGGTTCTGGCAGTCTTGATGCCATAGGTAGCATAAGAGGGCTCTCGCACAGTTTCCACCCTCGCCGTTAGATGACGTTCTACGTCACACTTGCGGTGCTACAGGACGTGCTACGTCCACCGCTATGGACGAGGGTGGCGCTGGTGAACACTCTCAAGGTGCGCTTACTCGCAAAACATAAATACCCACGAAAGCAGCAGATTGGACAGCCGTCGCCGTAGCTCAGTTGGTAAGAGCACCGGACGCGATATTCGGAAGTCGTGGGTTCGGATCCCACCGGCGGCATGGTTGTTTTTTGTGCTGGTTTATAGTAATTTTCTTTAAAACGAATTGATTGGCATTAGAAATTAAAAAAAGAAAAGAAGACATTCCCTTATGCACCTTTGTTTCGGTGACTGTTGGCTTCATTTATATATATATATATAGCAGACAAGGTAAAGGAAATGAGGGGCTCGTTTGAGAAACACATTAAGGAAGCCAACAGTCACCGAAACCAAGGTAGATAGGGGAATGTTTTTTTAATTTTTATTTTTTAACTTGTTGTGCCAATATATATATATATATATATATATATATATATATATATATATATATATATATATATATATATATATATATATATATATATATATATATATATATATATATATTGTAGGGGTGTGTTTATTCGGTGAACCCAGATGATTCCAGCCGCTCAGGGGAGACTCGCAGCGAAGCGTCAGGCGTGGCGAAAGAGCAAGGCAGCGAACAACTTCTTCGTCCTTGAGAGCGGCAGCACGCGACGCATGTCAGTGGTTATATCGATGAAGATTACCACACTACAGTTTCCCCCCCGGGCAGAGAAGGAGCCATCCTGGCGACTCATGGTGCCGAAAGGACAGACGGATCGTAGTAGGGCTTGATTCGGTCCACATGAACTATTTCGCGTCCACGGCGACGCAAGTCCGCAGATGGCGTAACGGGCTCAACTACGTAGTTCACAGGAGATGTTTTTTGAAGCACTCGGTATGGACCGTGATACCGAGCAAGAAGCTTCTTTGACAGGCCGGCGGTTGTGGCAGGAACCCAGAGCCACACCAGGGAGTTGGGCGCATATGAAGGCGCCTCACCAGTGTCACGATGGTGTTTTTGTTGCCATTGATTTTCCTTTGTGAGCGAACGAGCGAGCTGACGGCATTCTTCTGCATACTGGGCGGCGTCCGAGAGTGGCGTCGATTCAGAAACATCAGGGCGGTAGGGAAAAAGCGCGTCCATTGTGCAGGTTGGCTCGCGCCCGTAAAGAAGAAAAAAGGGAGAGAATCCAGTGGTGGTCTGTATCGCAGTGTTGTACGCGTAGGTTACGAAGGGAAGAACGTGGTCCCAGTTGGAATGAGCGTCGTTGACGTACATGGCCAGCATGTCACTCAGAGTACGGTTGAAGCGTTCTGTCAGGCCATTCGTCTGAGGGTGGTAAGAAGTAGCGGTGCGATGAATGATGCGACATTCTTTCAGTAGGGCCTCGAGAGCGTCGCACAAGAAAACGCGTCCGCGGTCACTGAGCAGTTCCTTCGGAGTCCCGTGGCGAAGAATCAAGTTGTTGAGAATGAACAAAGCAACGTCTCTTGCAGAGGCAGAGGGTAACGGTGATGTTTCAGTGTAGCGAGTCAGATGGTCTACTGCCACAATAATCCACCGGTTTCCAGCAGGAGTAGTCGGAAGAGGGCCATAGAGATCTATGCCAACGCGGTCAAACGGACGAGCAGGGCAGGGTAACGGCTGCAACGAAACAGAGGACTTCTGAGGAGTTTTTCGGCGTTGACAAGATTCGCAAGCGCGCACGAAATGTCTTACGAAGCGGTACATTCCACGCCAGTAAAATCGCAGACGTAGGCGTGTGTAGGTTTTCAATACGCCACCGTGAGCACATTGTGGGTCACCATGGTACGCAGCACAAATGTCGGCGCGGAGATGACGCGGGATGACTAGAAGCCACTTCCGTCCATCAAGCAAATAATTGCGGCGATAGAGAAGACCGTCACGAATGGAGAAGTGGTGTGCTTGGCGGACGAGCGCTTTGGAGGAATGACCGGGAGTAGGACTTGAGAGAAAATTCAAAAGTGCATTGATCCAGGGGTCATTCCGCTGCTCGGTAGCCATGTCGATAGTTGTAAGAGTCGACATATCGTAGGCACAGACGTGGTCAGACGAATTATCTCTAGGCAATGGCGAGCGGGAAAGAGCATCCGCGTCCGTATGCTTCAGCCCTGATCGATAAATGACATGAATGTCAAACTCCTGGAGACGAAGAGCCCTGCGAGCAAGGCGACCGGATGGGTCTTTCAGAGAGGCAAGCCAGCACAAAGCGTGGTGATCGGTCACAACGTAAAACGGTCGACCATACACATAAGGACGAAATTTTCCGATAGCCCAAATAATGGCCAAACATTCCCTTTCTGTGACTGAATAATTAGATTCTGCCTTTGTCAATGTTCGGCTGGCGTATGCCACAACATACTCGCTGTAACCAGGCTTACGTTGGGTAAGGACGGCACCAAGCCCAATACCGCTGGCATCAGTGTGGATCTCCGTAGGCGCAGCCGGATCAAAGTGGCGTAGAATGGGCGGCGAAACCAAAAGGCGGCGTAAAGTGTCAAAGGCTTTATCGCAGGCTGGAGTCCAGGCGGAAAGGTCGGAGCTGCCGGCAAGGAGCTGGGTCAGAGGAGCGATGATAGAGGCGAAGTTCAAGATGAAACGTCGAAAGTAGGAGCAGAGGCCGATAAAGCTCCGAAGCTGCTTCAGGGAGGTTGGCTTCGGGAACTCTGCAACTGCGCGAAGTTTGGTGGGGTCGGGAAGAATGCCGTCCTTAGAAACTACGTGGCCTAAAATTGTGAGTTTTCGAGCGGCAAAGTGGCACTTCTTCAAATTCAACTGAAGCCCAGCGCCGGCGAGACACGTGAGGACATCCTTTAGGCGGAGAAGGTGAGAAGAAAAGTCGGCAGAAAAAACTACGATGTCGTCCAGATAACAAAGACAGGTCTGCCACTTGAGTCCACGAAGAACAGTGTCCATCAGGCGCTCGAAAGTAGCCGGGGCATTGCAGAGGCCAAAGGGCATAACGTTGAACTCGTATAATCCATCCGGTGTTATAAAGGCAGTTTTCGAGCGGTCATTATCAGCCATCGGTACCTGCCAGTAGCCGGAGCGCAAATCCAAAGAGGAGAAATACTCGGCTCCCTGTAAACAGTCCAAGGCGTCGTCGATTCGCGGCAAAGGATAGACATCTTTGCGCGTGATTTTGTTAAGCCTACGGTAATCGACGCAAAACCGGATGGAACCATCTTTCTTGGTGACCAAAACAACCGGAGAAGCCCATGGACTGTTAGATGGCTGTATGACGCCCCGGCGAAGCATGTCGTCCACGTTGTCAGCAATGACTTGGCGCTCAGAGGCCGACACGCGATAAGGACGCTGTCGTAAAGGTGCGTTTGTACCAGTGTCGATTGCGTGCGTAACGACAGACGTGCGACCCAGAGCAGTGTGAGGAAGGTCGAAGGCAGAAGTGAAGTTCTGTAGAAGAGCAGCGAGTTGATCGCGTTGTGCGGGTGGGAGATCTGCGTCAATAGCTTGTTGAAGAACATCGGGTGGTGTCGAAGCGGTCGCTGTATCGCAAGAGCTGAGCACATTAACGTCTAATGAAGTAGGCGTTGCAGGAAGAGTATTTACAAGCGCGGGATCAAGTTCTTCAATACGACCGAGACACTCGCCGCGTAGCAGGACGGACGGGCACGAAAATGGATTTGAGACGTACATTGCACTAAGGCCATCTTCGATCTTGAGGACCGCAAATGGAAGCAGGAGGCAGGGATGGCGTGAAGCGGCGTCGGAAGGTGTGAAGAAGACAGTCGAACTAATAACGCTTTCACAGGAGAGTGGAACGAGGGCAGCAGAAAATGGAGGAATGTCTGTGTCACTGGCGACGAGGAGTTTTGCAGGCCGGGTAGGGACGTCACACAAGACGGTATCACAAAGAGGTAAAAAGGAAACTTCCGCGCGGGCGCAGTCAATAACGGCATGAGGAGTGGAAAGGAAATCGTAGCCCAGGATGATGTCGTGTGAGCAGCGAGACAGTACAATAAACTCGATGGTGTATAAGACGTCTTCGATGAGAACACGGGCCGTGCACGCCGCTGAGGGATGAATGCGCTGTGATGAGGCGGTGCGAAGCGAAAAGTCGGAAAGTGCGGTGGTCACCTTACGAAGACGACGGCAAAGAGCTTCACTGATGACTGATACGGCAGCGCCCGTGTCGACTAGAGCGAGTACTGCGACGCCGTCGACAAACACTTGAATTACGTTAGTGGGAGAACACCGAGGACTTGAAGAGTTCGAACCAAGCGCAGTTCTTGCCCCGGGAACTGCGACTGTTAGTTTCCCTCAACGGTGCCGGTAGAACGTCGGAGTGGGGACGGGGAACGGCGACGAGGGGAAGGTGATCGGCGAGCTGTGTACGTTTGATTGTCACGAGATACAAATTCGGAACTGGGCGGATTTCTCGGCGAGGGCTGGTCCGTATTGTAGGAGTAGTTCCATAGTTCAGGTCGAGAAGGTGGAAGGCGTTGGCGGCAAAGGCGTGCGACATGGCCCGGCAGCCCGCAAGAGTAGCAGATTGGTCGGTTGTCCGCGGTACGCCAAGGGTTCGTAGGGCGTTGGCGTACCCTTGGAATAGGGACATGGAATGCAGACCCAGGCAAAGGCGAAGGAAGGTTGGAAGGAGCGGCCTGGTAGGAAAGAGATGCTGATGGCATGAGCGGCCTGGCCGCAACTTGGGCGTAAGTCAGTGGTGCCGTTACTTGCGCTGGCACGGGGCTGGGCGGCAGCACAGGGCTGGGCGGGAGCATGGAGCTGGGAGGAAGAACGTCAGCGATGTGATCTTGAACGGCACGCCGTATGGTAGGGGCCAAAGACGGAGCCATGTCAGGAACAAGGCGGCCACTATCCTGTAACTGAGGGACCAGCGATAGCTGGCGGGCGACCTCTTCTCGAACGAAGGCTTTGATTTGCTGAAGTAAAGGGCTGTCCTCTGATGGGGTAGAACCGCCCAGCGCAAGTGTAGAGATGGCGTCGTCTCTAACACCGGACCGCCGGGTAGAAGCGCGCTTCTTACGAAGCACGTCGTAGCTCTGGCAAAGCTTGATCACGTCACTCACCGTGGCAGGATTTTTTACCCAGAGCATTTGGCACGCGTCGTCAGAGATGCCTTTCATGATGTTCTCGATCTTATCCGCTTCAGTCATTAGCGGATCGACACGCTTGCATAGGTCCACGATGTCCTCTATATAACTAGTGAACGACTCATCGACTTGCTGAGTGCGCTCACGCAAGCGTTGTTCTGCCCGGAGCTTGCGAACTGCAGGGCGGCCGAACACTTCTGCAAAATTCTTTTTAAATGCAGACCAAGATGGCAGGTCTGCCTCATGGTTGCGAAACCAGAGGTTCGCCACGTCAGTCAGATAAAAGATTACATTGCTTAGCTTGATAGCGTCGTCCCATCTGTTGTAGCTACTGACGCGCTCATATGCCGCCAACCAATCGTCGACGTCCTGGTCGGCTGTGCCACTGAAGAAGCACGGATCACGCTGCCGTAGAGCTCCAGAACACAGCACGGTGGTTGGGAGGGGCGACGATGTCGTGGCAGTGTCATCCGGCATGCTGGAAGCAGAGGGTAACGTGCGGCTTCTTAGTTCCAGGGTGGACGGGAACGTACCCAGCAGCACCTGCACCAATTGTAGGGGTGTGTTTATTCGGTGAACCCAGATGATTCCAGCCGCTCAGGGGAGACTCGCAGCGAAGCGTCAGGCGTGGCGAAAGAGCAAGGCAGCGAACAACTTCTTCGTCCTTGAGAGCGGCAGCACGCGACGCATGTCAGTGGTTATATCGATGAAGATTACCACACTACAATATATATATATATATATATATAGTATTGATTATTACTGCTTTTGAATGATTGATAAATTTTCGAATTCTGGCTGGAACACAGGAGTTTGAATCCAAGGAAAAATATAGAATAGTTCATCAGCCGGCCGACCATCCTTACTGCATCGTTGGACCGTTCGTTCCGCGAACTCGGCGAAAAGTTTTGTTTCGTAAAATTGTGTAATTGATTTTGAATAGCAAATTTTCTGTGAGAAAGGCGAGTCGTTGTACCGCCGAGACAGATATCAAAACGCACGTCCTGTCCTTCGGGCCCTAGTGCATAGCAATGACAGCCCGCAACATTTACCACAAAGTACAAGTAAACATGTCGCTCACTAGCTCTAGTCACGAAGATCACTAATTTAACGAAGTGTCTTCGGACGACGAGACCAGACACAGGGTTCTTCCATATCACTTCGAGCCTAGCATAAGCGACTCTAGCGAGCGCAACAGGCGTTTCCAGCTTTCGCCGTCGGTTCCAACGCCTACCTTTGGTCGAATGGTGAACACGGCCTGGTACGTATTCATGCTTACACGTGTTGCACTGTTTCGTTTGATAATGAACGTGCACGCGCTTATCGCAAGTGCAGCTGCGCAAGATGCATAATAATGCCATCGTGCGCTGAAAGTGTGTGCCGCCACGAAGATCTCCAAATGGTGCGGAAGATAATGAATGGGCGGATGTACGTCGCTGAAAACTCCCATTTCATTACATACTGCCATACAACATTGACTGTTGACGCCGAATATATAAAGAGCTCAGGCACTACCGTCCGCGTTCTCACGATGTATGGGAGGTGAGTGCGTAAGATATTTGAGAGGTCTTTTCAGTGGCATAGAATAGGTAATTTGGACTATATTCTGCATTATTTCTCGGTCAATCCATACAGACTGCGTACCGGCAGTCTGCGTGGTGTGCGTACAGTCGCCTGGATTCCGGAACCGCATCGTCTTGCCCAGATGTGCGGTAACCCTGCTACGGAAAACATTCCCAACACTTGAGTACATGGGCTTCAAGTTGTTCTAGATAAGTGCAATGAAAAACGCACCTCGTATGCGGTACACTGTTGCACCCTGCTTGCTAAAATTAAGCTCATTCTGCGCAGTGGCATGTATCATTACCCAGATAGATGAACCTGCCTATCAACGGCACAAGATTCGTTTGGTGATCAGGAAATACAGAGAAGACATCTACAATTTACGCTGAACATTTCTGCGACTTCCATAATCAATTTGCACCCATTGCTGTCACAAATCGCCTCACGTTCTTTACGCCTAATTATATTTTCGATTCACATGGATGGAGTTTGTTCCTGATGGGGAGAAATTTAGAGTTAAAGACCGTGCAAGGTTCTTTTTTATTGAAACAACGTCCGCAGCGCACTCAGGTACATGTCTTCCTGTAGAAACGACTTGAAGATGCACTCTGCTATTTAAAGCCGCCGCGGTGGCTGAGTGGTTATGGCGCTCGGCTGCTGGCCCGAAAGACGCGGGTTCAATCCCGGCCGCGACGGTCGAATTTCGATGGAGGTGAAATTCTAGAGGGTCGTGTGCTGTGCAATGTCAGTGCACGTTAAAGAACCCCAGGTGGTCGAAATTTCCGGAGCCCTTCCCTACGGCGTCTCTCATAGCCTGAGTCGCTTTGAGACGTTAAACCCCCATAAACGAAACGAAACGAAACGCAATCTGCTATTTGCACTCGGGCTATATTGGATTATGATTCATATTTGGATGGTGTTCAAACTTTGTACAAGCTGGAATAAAAAACTGCCAGGTGAACAACATTTATTAGCTGCGCGACTCGATGGTAGCATAACTTTTGCCGACATTAAAAGCTTTCAAATTTATTCACGTAAACTTTCTTCGACGCTTTACCCTAATATAGATATTCAAAGGTTCGGTCATGTGTTAGTTCGGATATAAAACTCAGACAAAGCAAAAGATGCATGCGCAACCGGCATCGGAGCTTTGCATCAGCCGCCACAAGCGGACGCCTCTCCAGACTTCCTGTCTCAAACATGCCTCATTTGTGGAACGCGCTAATGCGCCCATTATTCCAGTTTCACTTTTTGAAACGCCGCTTTTTTTCATGCCGCTCGCGCCCTAACCGCTGAAAATAACATTTGTGGTGTTAGAAAAATTTCGGTCAAGTAGGCCCTTAAGCCCCTCGTAACCTACCCACTGTGGCAAGGTTCGCAAACGGCCCACGTGCAACTGCCTAAATGCTGCTTACTCCTTCTTGCTCAGTTTCCTGTGTGGCTCTGGATATTCCCCTCTGCTAAGTGGGTAGAACTTTGTGATGTCTCGAAAAGAGTGTATCCGCCCATTTTCTGAAATGTGGGCATCCTCAGAGGGAGTCGCCAGGATCGGCCGGAAAGTCAGCCCTCGGGCGAGCTCATTACCTTGAACGGTTTGGTGCGCAGGCGCCGAAATCAAGGGGGTTGGATTCTCCATTTTACCGTGCGACATTATGCGTGCTGCCGCTTCCGATGCTCTGCTAAATCAAAATTGCGTATCGCTACCTTAGAGTCGCTGATGACCACCTTTATGCATTTTGGTGTGGCGCGAAGCCATAGGCCTCCTCTTGCTCGGTTGTTCACAGAGCGATCGTTCGGAGCGTCGTGGATGTCCCTGCTCGCTGCTGTGCCAGATGGTTCCTCAACCTCCTCACCCTTCTCTTTTTTCCTTATATTCTCTTTTTTCTTTATATGTCTTTAAATGCGTTATCGGTGTCATAAAACGGTCCATAAACGGAAGGATGCCTCAACAAAGCTTGTTGCTGGGCTACTTGTTGACGGATACTTGAATAAAAAGGTAGCGCATAAAATAACGACCAGAGGAGGAAGACACCACAAACAAGAAAAAAAAATATTTGGATGGATGGATGGATGGATGGATGGATGGATGGATGGATGGATGGATGGATGGATGGATGGATGGATGGATGGATGGATGGATGGATGGATGGATGGATGGATGGATGGATGGATGGATGGATGGATGGATGGACGGACGGACGGACGGACGGACGGGGCGTCCCCTTTGAAACGGGGTGCTGGAAGGTGCCGCCATTCTCGACTTTTTTATTATTATTTCTTTAAGGGTGTTATATAGCGGTGAAAAATTTGAAGATTTTCTCAAACTACGTTTTCAGTCCTAAACTTTTATCCTTTTGTCATCTCTCTGTATATGAGCCACCAGTTTCGGTTTGCTAATTTTCACCGCAGATTCATTAACATTAGCAGTGTTATCTCTAAATTCTAGGGCCTCAGGGAGAGCGAGTGTGCTTGCATCGATACCCGGACGGGTACCATCACATTCTAGTATGAGGTGTTGCATTGTTCCTACACATTACCACACACCGAGGCTTGTGTCATCTTCTTGGTTATATTTTTTTGTAGCTGTGCCTTCTAATACACCCTGATCTAGCTTCAAAGAGTAGGACACTGTCTCTTGAGTTATCATAGTACAATTAGTTCTGATCTACCTTTTACAATTTCGTTATATGTTCTGCTTCTTTTCCATTGAGCTAATCTAGTTTTTACCTTCTGCGTTTTTTCTTTCTCGTTCAAAGCTTTACACTTTTCGTCACTCTGCCCTGCATGCTTACTTATTTACACAGTACTGCAGAGCTGATATGGCTTAGGCAGGATGAGCACAAACTAGGCAGACGCAATATTCGTAAAGCTAAATAATATATAATACAGTAAACATAATTGTTATCATATAAAACTGGAAATAAAAAGTTATCAGAAGCATGAAATAGAAAAACAGTATTTACACAATGTTGTAAGTGCATTTCCGAAATCTCAATTTCCGAGCACACCCTGAGGTAATGAATTCCACTCTGTTATAGCGTGCGGAAAATATGAATATTTATATTGGTTAGCCTGTGCAAGATGTGGGCCAAAATGTAATATTGTTTGTGTCTGATTTTCCGAGTTACGGACAGCCGGGCGTAAGGTTCTGGTAAAATTCCATTAGGTTTATTCACTAGTGAATGAAGAATGATCAATTGACAACCTTAGTCTGATGTGAAGGGTTGTATTTGACTGGCTACAATTAGAGCAGATGGAGACTCAATACTTCTGTATTGTTTATAAAGCTAACTAGGCGACTCTGCACTTTCTCGAGTTCCATAATGTCTTCTATGTCAGGTGATCTCAGGCTATGCCTGGGTAATCGAGGTATGGCCTAATGAGTGATGTATACGCAAATTTTCTAATGCTGCTGGGTGCTCCTTTCAGCTTGTCTACAGAGGCTTAATTTTGTTTTTGCAGATGACGTTATATAATTAATTTTTTCCGCCCAACTAAGATGAGAATTAGTTATAGCATCTAGGCACTTGTAACATTTACCTCTGGGAATGGGTCTGTAAATTATACAGTGCCTACACCTCAGTGGTATTTTCTTTCTCATTGTGCACATAAATATGGTTTTATATGCATTGATCGCCATTCCCCATTTGCTGCACGAGCTCAACACATCAATAAGAGCATTATTTGACAACGCTTGATCCGAAGTGAGTGGATCTGTTTAACAGCATGGAGTCGTTAGCAAATGTACCTATTACAACGCTGGGATCAGTGGCAGAAAATACATCTTTTACACAAACGAAAAACAGTAATGGGTCAAGCACGTTCCCCTGGGGAACACCTAAGGAGACATATATGTTAGAATGGGCAAGAAACAGAATGATGAATATTAGTGCCCTGGAAGAGTTGAAGACCGAACGCCACCAACTACCAACATCCACAATATGCGTAGTGCTGTGAATGGAGGTTAGTTTCTTTGTCCTGTTCCGCCATTGTGATTCAACACTCGGTCACAAAGTTCGTGCCTGCCTGTCCGCCTTTTACTTTTGCGGCAGCGGTAGCCACGGCACCGATGTTTTTCAGAAATATGTCGCGGCGCAGTGCCGCCGACTTTCCCCCCCCCCCCGCGCGTGGGAACGGCTGACTCATCGCGACACTGCAGGGGCTACTCATAGCCACTCCGCCCCCTCTTAGTGTTGTCGCCTTGAAGGTTGAAGGTAGGGAGCGCTTGCGAGTTGGGGAAACAGGCAGAAGCGGGTTGAATACCCCGCCACCCTTCGCGACCCCCACAAAGTCCCATCGTTAGGGTTAGGGCATTTTTCCGAGTTCTTTCAACATTCCTTCGTGTGTCTTTTTTTTCCTTTCAAGATCTGCATCTGTTCCGTACGCGGCGCCTCGAGAGTCTGTTTCTCTGCTGGTTTGTCTCTTTCCCATGTGAACGCGGCAGCAGGACCACCGCGCCCTAGACAATTGATCTGGAGATTTCGGTGCGTGCGGTCGTGATTGAGGTCAGCCAAACACGTGGTCGGCAAGCGAGCCCAGGCGGTGGTCTGACGCGTAGAGCACGGCGACGGCGGCCCCGAAGACACGAGGCCCAAGTTCGCCTTTATCCGCAAGCTCCCATCAGCCCCGCGACGAGCAACCGCGACCCGACCTTGCCACTTCGCAGCTAAGCCACCGTTTCTCACCACTCTCTTGAACTTTTTTCCTTTCTGTCTTGTTGCTTGCTGTGTTTTTCGTTCTAATATCTTGTATTGTATTTCCTTCTCTTAGCATTGTTGTATAGTAATCACCCTGTTGTTTACTTCGTTGTGTTAATTTTAGTGTTCGCGTCTTCATTTTGTGCTTGTTATTTTCGCCGCGTCCATGTACGGAGCTACTTTGTTGGGCTTGGTTTTGTAATCTACTGTTATTTTTCTTAGCCCAAGTAAATTTATTTGTTACGAAACTAACATACGCCTCATGCCTCGCGTTAACGGCTAATCACGCGTGGCCCCTATCGCCGGTCAGCAGTCGAACCTCATCTTTCTCACGCGGGGTGGAAAAGTTTGTCGCTCTCTCCCCGCCCCCCCCCCCCCAAAAAAAACAAACAAAAAACTTGCGGAGAGTGCAGCGGTGGGCAGGTTGGCCTGATTAATTATAATTTCGGCGCCAAGCATCCATCAAGCTGCCCACAATATCTTGACAAACTGGCGTCCGTGACAGGACCGCTTCAGACGAATGCCAAATGACATGTAAGACGGTCAGGAAGGCGTTTGATGCCGGCGAACGGGATGACGGGCAATGCTACCGCAGGGAAGAAGCAGAATTGGCACCGGCAGCAGACCTGGAGGTTTTACCTACGCCTCCCGAGCATGGTGAGCCCACGTTCAAAGGGAATGTCCCTAGTATCGTCAAGGGACGAGGTGGTGAGCTCGACTATGCAATCGGGGTGTGAAGGCGAGAACGGAAACGCCTGAACTGATAGAGCGGTTCAGCCGAGTGCAGGTACCACCCCCCCCCCCCCCAGACATCACAATGGCGGCGAGTGTATACCGCCTGACCTGGAAGATGGAACACTGGGGCAAACTTTCGAGAAACGAAAAGATCCCGGCGATATCGCGGTTCCCGAGCAGCTGACCTGGCAACGAGCTGTGGAATGCCCTCAGGATGTCGAGGAAACGGAGGGGAACAGAACACCGTTTTCTGTGCTGCCAGCAGCACAGCCATGCGCAGGGGTAGAGCGAGCCGGTTGCTTTCGTCTCCGCACAGCCAACCGCACAACCGGCAAATGGCGTGCAGTCGTCAGCTGCCCGCGAATTATGTTATTTCCTAGAGTCGCCACTTTACACCACCTGTGCTATGAGCAGCTCGTCGAAAGTAACTGAGCACTCAAGCCATGTCAGGCAGCACTCGTTTCATATTGCTGCGCATCGAGAAAGAGAGCGAGAACCCCCCTCGGTGCTTCTTATCAGCCTTAAGGATGCAGGACAGCATGAGTCCTATGGGGGTAACGCAAAGGGCAGACGGCTAGAAACTTTTACACGTCAAGGTGAAAAGTTGGTGCGACGCTCGAACAATCTCTCGCGCTGACTGCCTTAACATTGAGGTAGGACAAAGAAAATTTGTGTGCTGAAAGTTCCGCACCAAGAGGTACGGTGAAGTCTCTTTCAGTGCCGTAGTAAAGGGAGACACGAGGCCCCCACTTATCCCACTTATTACCTCTGCCGGAACCTAGATAATCATGAGCTATGAACGCTCCTCTGCCTTAAGGTATTCATTTCTTTTTTTCATGTCACGTGGTTTCTTTCTCAGTGTTTCGAACTGTCATGCAGCGCAAAATGTTTGTATGTTGTCGCGTGACAGTTTTGAACTGTTCGGACTGAATGTGCAGTCTCGAACTGTTTTGATCGACTGGGGCATGACGGCGTGAGGCGTTGTGTCAGTGCGCGATCCTGCGACCCTTTGTGTTAAACTGATGATGGGACGAGGTAGTGCGCGCTCGTGACTGTGAAGTTCGCGGCTTTCACCTGCGTTTGTGTTCCGGCAAGTTGGTTTGGGCATGCAAGACATTTGTGTTTGAATGTTATTGAGAATATCATTCCTTTCGTGTGGTTTGTGTCACAAAGTTCGTGCCTGCCTGTCCCTATTTTACTTTTGCGGAAGCGGTAGCCACGGCGCAGATGTTTTTCAGAAACATCTCGCGGCGCCATGGCGCCGACTTTGGCCCCAAACCCGTGGAAACGGCTGACTCATCGCGACGCTGGAGGGGTCACTCAAAGCCACTCCTAGTATTGTCGCCGTGAAGGTAGAGAGCGTTTGCCAGTTGGGGAAATAGAAAGAAGCGGGTTGACGTCCCGGCACCACGGCGACCCCCACAGACTCCCCTCGTTAGGCTTAGGGCTTTATGCCGAGTTCTTTACATTCCTTCCTGTGTCTTTTTTTCCCTTTCAAGATCTGCATCTCCTCTGCACGCGGCGCCTGAACAGTCTTTTTTTGTTTTGGTTTGTTTCTTTCCCACGAGAACGCGGCAGCAGGAACGCCACGCCCTGGGCAATTGGTCTGGAGATTTCGGTGTGTGCGGTCGTGAGTGAGGTCAGCCAAAGACGTGGTCGGCAAGCGAGCCTAGGCGGTCGTCTCACGCGTATAGCGCGGCGACGGCGGTCCCGAAGACATGAGGCCCAAGTTCGCCCGTATCCGCAAGCCCCTATCAGCCCCGCGTCGAGCAACCGCAGTCCGACGCTCCCAGCGACCCGACCTTGCCACTTCGCAGTGTTGCAAATGGGTTGCAAGCCCCAAGGGTAGCGTTGGCCTGGCGGCCTGGGGCAAAGCTGGAAACATCCGAAGGTCCCGGCAAAGGATGAGTCGACTGGCAACAGAACAACTTGTTTATTCTGGCATCGCAAAAGAGCAGCCGGTCAGGGCGACCGCGTTACTCGAAGGAAGAAATCGAAGTCTCTCTTTGGCGTCCGGGGCAGCGGCTTTTATACCCTCGGAGTCGAGGGCAAGAAGGTACGGCTCTGGATGAGGCGCCCGATACGGCGACGCTCCGACATGTTCAGACGTGACGTGCGCGTCCGCCGGGCCGGCGCCGGTCAGACCTCCTCGCCTCCCAGTTGGGGAGCTCCTCTGCCCGGCTGCCGCACTTTGACAACCGTGGGCACCAACATGCACACACACACACGCACACACGACGACACGTGGCATTGAAACCTGCCTGGACGCGCTTGGCGGGAGGCGTTACGGCAGCACTGAACGGGCCCAAAATGACCGCCACTTTGAACGAAGCCCCGGCGTCCGTTGCATCCGCGCCGGCTATACCGCGCGTCGTAGGCGAAACGTAACAGACCGCCCCGCCGGGAGAAGGAGATCCCGATGGTCAGGGGACTGCATCCGCTGTCCAGAGGGATGTCGCTCGATGATGCTCGTAATCGAAACCGGTCGTCCCTCGACGTTGCTTGAGCGCAGCGCACAGAGAAGGCCTCGTTCTCAGGTTCAGGATCACACAGGACACTGCAAAGTCACTTCGGGAGAGTTGCCATTTTTGTGCTCGTTCCCAGCAAGCGTTAGAACTACGCCGAAACGCAACCGCTCAGTTAGCAAGTACGAGACAACCCTCACTAAGCTCTGCCAGGCTCTTTCCCCTTTTATACTACTGCCTAGTTCCTTACAGTAGTCAAGCAGCACTCAGAACGCGTCCACAAATTGGAAAATTGCACTAGAAAGCACATAATCACTTTGAAACACTAAACAAAAGCAATATGTTAAAAATCCTGCCTCAGGAAGAAAACATCAGTAACAAACAACTTTGAGGCGGATTCCTACGTTAGGGGCTTCGACTTAAGCCATCGGCGTTACCGTTGAGACTCCCCTTTTTGTAACGCACCTCAAAGGAATATTGTTGCAAAGCGAGGCTCCAGCGCAGGAGGCGGCCATTTTTGGGAGAGATGGTCTGCCGCCATTGGAGAGGGCAGTGATCCGTCTCAATGATAAACCTCGAGCTGGCTAGGTAGCATGACAATTTCTGAACGGCCCACACGAGACACGCACACTCTTTCTCGGTGGCGCTGTACGCCTGCTCACGACAGGTCAGCTTACGACTAGCATACAGGACGGGGTGTTCCACTTCTCCATTTTCCCTTTGGCACAGTACAACGCCCATGCCTCGCTCACTAGCATCGCACTGAACAACGAACCCTTTTGTGTAGTCTGGCGATCGTAGCACAGGCTGGCTTGTTAGGGCGCTCTTTAGGGCGCTAAAAGCTCTTTCCTTTGTCTCGCCCCAGACGACTGTTTGGGGCTCTGTTTTTCTTAGAGCATCCGTCAGGGAAGCCGCGATATCGGAGTACCTGGGGATATACCTCTGATAGTAGCCGGCGACACCTAAGAACGACCGAATATCGGTCTTCGTGCGCGGTTGCGGGAAGTCTCGCACAGCGGCCACCTTTATTTCAGAGGGGCGGCGACGACCCTGTCCAATCACGTGACCGAGGTATACAACCTCGGTCTGTGCTAATTGGCACTTGGGAGCCTTGACTGTCAAGCCCGCTTCGCGCAGGCGGGTTAGCACTGCCCGCAAGTGTGCCATATGCTCAGACCAGGATGCGGAGAATATCGCTACGTCGTCTAAATACGGTAAAGCGAATTCTTCCTGTCCCCGCAACACTTTGTCCATAATGCGATACAGCGCGAATAAAGACGGGGACGAAGCGAGACAAGACACCACAGCGCTGTGGTGTCTTGTCTCGCTTCGTCCCCGTCTTTATTCGCGCTGTATCGCATTATGGAAAATTACCAACTAGCCCGATCTGCCACTCTTGCAACTTTGTCCATGAGGCTTGAAAAGCAGTATGGCGCGTTCTTCAAACCAAAACTCAAAACTTTAGGACGGAATGTTCCCATTGGTGAAATGAACGCCGCATACCTACTAGCCTCTTCTGTAAGTGGAACCTGCCAATAACCCCTGACAAGATCTAGGGTGGAAATAAACTGAGCGCTACTAACTTTCCAAAGGCGCTCCTCGATGTTAGGGATCAGATAAATTTAATCCTTAGTGATGGAATTAAGCCTGCGGTAGTCGACGCAAGGACGAGGTTCCTTGCCCGGTACCTCAACTAAAATCAAAGGGGAGGTATAATCACTCTCACCCGCCTCAATAACTCCGAGCTGTAGCATTTTCTTTACCTCAGCCTCCATAATATCGCGCTGGCGGGGTGACACCCGGTACGCCTTGGATCGTACTGGCTCTGGGGAGGTAAGTTCTATATCATTAGTAAGGACAGAAGTCCTACCAGGCCTCTCAGAGAACTGACCTTGAAACTCTTGTAAGAGTTGGTGTAGTTCCGTTTTCTGCTCAGCCGACAGCGGTGCTTTAATGATTAAGTCACTAATGACCTGATCAGTGTCTTCCCTGTTCGTCACTGAGCCTAGTCCCGGAAGCTCTTCTAACTTTCCCGTGTCGAGCATTTCCTCTCCAGTACCTGGTGCCTTCAACGCTACAGGCTCAATTTTATTCAGTTCGGACGTGCTCTGAATATCAGCTTGCTGCGCCTCCGACCCTTTCTCATTGTTCGACAACGTCGGCCTCTCAACTACCGCCTTTGCAGCGAGCTCCCGAACTCTCGATCTGGTTAAGGCCTGAACGCTAGCCTCACCAAACAAAAGCCCCTTCTCGCGCAGGAGGTGATCGGACCTGTTCGAAAATAGGTACGGGTACTGGGGGGGGGGGGGCAGCATAGATGACACTACGGCCTCCGTCTCAAGTGCTCCGAAAGGTCCTTCAATAAGCACTTTTGCTACGGGCAGACACACGCTGTGAGCTTCCACGGCTTGCTTGATCCATGCGCACTCGCCCGTGAACATATCGGGTTCTACGTAAGAGGGGTGAACTACATCCATTGTAGCTGCGGAATCACGAAGCACTCGGCACTCTTTCCCGTTCACGAGGAAGTCTCGCATGTAAGGCTCGAGAAGCTTCATGTTCTCGTCAGTGCTACATAATGACAAACACACGACTTCTCTTTTTGTTTCTGGACACTGCGCCGAAAAGTGACCCGGCTTCTGGCACGAATAACACACGCGCGCTTGCCTCGTCTCGAACCGCTTTCTGCGTTCGGCTTCGGCTTCGGCTGCCGCCGTCTCCTTACGTTCGGTCGGACTGCTTTCACTCGCATCCGCACTACGTGTGTCCCCCCTTGCTCTCATGGGTGTGAACTTCGGCCTCTCAGACTTGGAGCGAAATTCACCCTTTTGACCGTCCTTAGCTCCGCGAGCCCGACGCGTCACAAACTCCTCGGGTAGCTCGGCGGCTTTAGCCACTGTACTAACGTCTGGCCTATCCAAGACGCAGTACCGCACGTTCTCAGGTAAGCGACTATAAAACTGTTCCAGCCCGAAACACTGCAGAATTTTCTCGTGGTCACCAAACGCTTTCTCTTCTTTGAGCCACTCCTGCATGTTTGACATAAGCCTGCAGACAAACTCTGTATATGACTCACTTCTGCCTTTTTCATTTTCCCGAAACTTCCGACGGAACGCCTCCGCTGACAGCCTGTACTTTTTTAGCAGACTCGATTTCACTTGGTCGAAATCCTCTGCCTCCTCTCTCTTCAAGCGAGCGACTACGTCGGTCGCCTCGCCGGGTAACAAAGTGAGCAAGTGCTGTGGCCACGTTTCCCGAGAGAACCCCTGCTTCTCGCACGTTCGCTCAAAGTTAACCAGGAACAAACCAATGTCCTCTCCAAGCTTAAACGGCCGCATCAGGTCAGTCATTTTGAACGATACCCGTTCTCCTGCACCGTGTGCCTGACTTCCATTTCGAGCGCGTTCCATCTCTACCTCGAGACGCTTCATTTCCAAAGCGTGTTGACGGTCGCGCTCTTCTTTCTCTTTTTGTTCTTTACGTTCGCGCTCGTCTTTCTCTTTTTGCTCCCTCTCCTCAATGGTCTCAAGGCATTCCGACAGCTCGTCATCCTCAGCCTCCAACTCAAGAATAGCCCTTAGCAGTTCTGGTTTTCTGAGTTTGTCTGAGACATCCAGACCCAACTCTCTTGCAAGCTCCAGCAATTTCGATTTGCGCAACGACTTCAAATCCATGGCTGCTCCGAATGCTGCTTTCTCTACTGCCTACTATTGTCTTGCCTCAAACTAACCCGGCAGCAACGACAACACAATTACCAGCTCTGTTTCTGACACTAACAAAAGCCTGGCAAAACACAGAAGAAGGAAGTCCCGCACTCACCAAACCTCGCAGCCAAGAATTCAGCGCATTCGTTCCGCTGCAGGCAACCAGTCATCACACAGGGCTCGTTGCACTGCTCCCGGATCGTCGTTGTGCTGCTCAGCATACAGTTGACGGCATATCTTCGCTGCTGGCCTCCGTTGTCGGGATCTCACCGCTGGCAACCAATTGTTGCAAATGGGTTGCAAGCCCCAAGGGTAGCGTTGGCCTGGCGGCCTGGGGCAAAGCTGGAAACATCCGAAGGTCCCGGCAAAGGATGAGTCGACTGGCAACAGAACAACTTGTTTATTCTGGCATCGCAAAAGAGCAGCCGGTCAGGGCGACCACGTTACTCGAAGGAAGAAATCGAAGTCTCCTTGGCGTCCGGGGCAGCGGCTTTTTATACCCTCGGAGTCGAGGGCAAGAAGGAACGGCTTGGGATGAGGCGCCCGATACGGCGACGCTCAGACATGTTCAGACGTGACGTGCGCGTCCGCCGGGCCGGCGCCAGTCAGACCTCCTCGCCTCCCAGTTGGGGAGCTCCTCTCCCCGGCTGCCGCGCTTTGACAAGCGTGGGCACCAACATGCACACGCACACACGCACACACGACGACACGTGGGATTGAAACCTGCCTGGACGCGCTTGGCGGGAGGCGTTACGGCAGCACTGAACGGGCCCAAAATGACCGCCACTTTGAAAGAAGCCCCGGCGTCCTTTGCATCCGCGCCGGCTATACCGCGCGTCGTAGGCGAAACGTAACAGTACCTATTTTCGAACAGGTCCGATCACCTCCTGCGCGAGAAGGGGCTTTTGTTTGGTGAGGCTAGCGTTCAGGCCTTAACCAGATCGAGAGTTCGGGAGCTCGCTGCAAAGGCGGTAGTTGCGGGGCCGACGTTGTCGAACAATGAGAAAGGGTCGGAGGCGCAGCAAGCTGATATTCAGAGCACGTCCGAACTGAATAAAATTGAGCCTGTAGCGTTGAAGGCACCAGGTACTGGAGAGGAAATGCCCGACACGGGAAAGTTAGAAGAGCTTCCGGGACTAAGCTCAGTGACGAACAGGGAAGACACCGATCAGGTCATTAGTGACTTACTCAGTAAAGCACCGCTGTCGCCTGAGCAGAAAACGGAACTGCACCAACTCTTACAAGAGTTTCAAGGTCAGTTCTCTGAGAGGCCTGGTAGGACTTCTGTCCTTACTCATGATAAAGAACTTATCTCCCCAGAGCCAGTACGACCCAAGGCGTACCGGGTGTCACCCCGCCAGCGCGATATTATGGAGGCTGAGGTAAAGAAAATGCTACAGCTCGGAGTTATTGAGGCGGGTGAGAGTGATTATACCTCCCCTTTGATTTTAGTTGAGGTACCGGGCAAGGAACCTCGTCCTTGCGTCGACTACCGCAGGCTTAATTCCATCACTAAGGATCAAATTTATCCGATCCCTAACATCGAGGAGCGCCTTGAGAAAGTTAGTAGCGCTCAGTTTATTTCCACCCTAGATTTTGTCAGGGGTTATTGGCAGGTTCCACTTACAGAAGAGGCTAGTAGGTATGCGGCGTTCATTTCACCAATGGAACATTCCGTCCTAAAGTTTTGAGTTTTGGTTTGAAGAACGCGCCGTACTGCTTTTCAAGCCTCATGGACAAAGTGTTGCGGGGACAGGAAGAATTCGCTTTACCGTATTTAGACGACGTAGCGATATTCTGCGCATCCTGGTCTGAGCATATGGCACACTTGCGGGCAGTGCTAACCCGCCTGCGCGAAGCGGGCTTGACAGTCAAGGCTCCCAAGTGCCAATTAGCACAGGCCGAGGTTGTCTACCTCGGTCACGTGATTGGACAGGGTCGTCGCCGCCCCTCTGAAATAAAGGTGGCCGCTGTGCGAGACTTCCCGCAACCGCGCACGAAGACCGATATTCGGTCGTTCTTAGGTGTCGCCGGCTACTATCAGAGGTACATCCCCAGGTACTCCGATATCGCGGCTTCCCTGACGGATGCTCTAAGAAAAACAGAGCCCCAAACAGTCGTCTGGGGCGAGACAAAGGAAAGAGCTTTTAGCGCCCTAAAGAGCGCCCTAACAAGCCAGCCTGTGCTACGATCGCCAGACTACACAAAAGGGTTCGTTGTTCAGTGCGATGCTAGTGAGCGAGGCATGGGCGTTGTACTGTGCCAAAGGGAAAATGGAGAAGTGGAACACCCCGTCCTGTATGCTAGTCGTAAGCTGACCTGTCGTGAGCAGGCGTACAGAGCCACCGAGAAAGAGTGTGCGTGTCTCGTGTGGGCCGTTCAGAAATTGTCATGCTACCTAGCCAGCTCGAGGTTCATCATTGAGACGGATCACTGCCCTCTCCAATGGCTGCAGACCATCTCTCCCAAAAATGGCCGCCTCCTGCGCTGGAGCCTCGCTTTGCAACAATATTCCTTTGAGGTGCGTTACAAAAAGGGGAGTCTCAACGGTAACGCCGATGGCTTAAGTCGAAGCCCCTAACGTAGGAATCCGCCTCAAAGTTGTTTGTTACTGATGTTTTCTTCCTGAGGCAGGATTTTTAACATATTGCTTTTGTTTAGTGTTTCAAAGTGATTATGTGCTTTCTAGTGCAATTTTCCAATTTGTGGACGCGTTCTGAGTGCTGCTTGACTACTGTAAGGAACTAGGCAGTAGTATAAAAGGGGAAAGAGCCTGGCAGAGCTTAGTGAGGGTTGTCTCGTACTTGCTAACTGAGCGGTTGCGTTTCGGCGTAGTTCTAACGCTTGCTGGGAACGAGCACAAAAATGGCAACTCTCCCGAAGTGACTTTGCAGTGTCCTGTGTGATCCTGAACCTGAGAACGAGGCCTTCTCTGTGCGCTGCGCTCAAGCAACGTCAAGGGACGACCGGTTTCGATTACGAGCATCATCGAGCGACATCCCTCTGGACAGCGGATGCAGTCCCCTGACCATCGGGATCTCCTTCTCCCGGCGGGGCGGTCTGTTACGTTTCGCCTACGACGCGCGGTATAGCCGGCGCGGATGCAACGGACGCCGGGCCTTCGTTCAAAGTGGCGGTCATTTTGGGCCCGTTCAGTGCTGCCGTAACGCCTCCCGCCAAGCGCGTCCAGGCAGGTTTCAATGCCACGTGTCGTCGTGTGTGCGTGTGTGTGTGTGCATGTTGGTGCCCACGCTTGTTAAAGTGCGGCAGCCGGGGAGAGGAGCTCCCCAACTGGGAGGCGAGGAGGTCTGACCGGCGCCGGCCCGGCGGACGCGCACGTCACGTCTGAACATGTCTGAGCGTCGCCGTATCGGGCGCCTCATCCCCAGCCGTTCCTTCTTGCCCTCGACTCCGAGGGTATAAAAAGCCGCTGCCCCGCACGCCAAGGAGACTTCGATTTCTTCCTTCGAGTAACGTGGTCGCCCTGACCGGCTGCTCTTTTGCGATGCCAGAATAAACAAGTTGTTCTGTTGCCAGTCGACTCATCCTTTGCCGGGACCTTCGGATGTTTCCAGCTTTGCCCCAGGCCGCCAGGCCAACGCTACCCTTGGGGCTTGCAACACATTTGCAACAGTACGGGTACTGGGGGGGCAGCATAGATGACACTACGGCCTCCGTCTCAAGTGCTCCGAAAGGTCCTTCAATAAGCACTTTTGCTACGGGCAGACACACGCTATGAGCTTCCACGGCTTGCTTGATCCATGCGCACTCGCCCGTGAACATATCGGGTTCTACGTAAGAGGGGTGAACTACATCTATTGTAGCTGCGGAATCACGAAGCACTCGGCACTCTTTCCCGTTCACGAGGAAGTCTCGCATGTAAGGCTCGAGAAGCTTCATGTTCTCGTCAGTGCTACATAATGACAAACGCACGACTTTTCTTTTTGTTTCTGGACACTGCGCCGAAAAGTGACCCGGCTTCTGGCACGTATAACACACGCGCGCTTGCCTCCTCTCGAACCGCTTTCTGCGTTCGGCTTCGGCTTCGGCTGCCGCCGTCTCCTTACGTTCGGTCGGACTGCTTTCACTCGCATCCGCACTACGTGTGTCCCCCCTTGCTCTCATGGGTGTGAACTTCGGCCTCTCAGACTTGGAGCGAAATTCACCCTTTTGACCGTCCTTAGCTCCGCGAGCCCGACGCGTCACAAACTCCTCGGCTAGCTCGGCGGCTTTAGCCACTGTACTAACGTCTGGCCTACCCAAGACCCAGTACCGCACGTTCTCAGGTAACCGACTATTAAGCTGTTCAAGCCCGAAACACTGCAGAATTTCCTCGTGGTCACCAAACGCTTTCTCTTTTTTGAGCCACTCCTGCATGTTTGACATAAGCCTGTAGGCAAACTGTATATGACTCACTTCTGCCTTTTTCATTTTCCCGAAACTTCCGACGGAACGCCTCCGCTGACAGCCTGTACTTTTTTAGCAGACTCGATTTCACTTGGTCGAAATCCTCTGCCTCCTCTCTCTTCAAGCGAGCGACTACATCGGCCGCCTCGCCGGGTAACAAAGTGAGCAAGCGCTGTGGCCGCGTTTCCCGAGAGAACCCCTGCTTCTCGCACGTTCGCTCAAAGTTCACCAGGAACAAACCAATGTCCTCTCCAAGCTTAAACGGCCGCATCAGATCAGTCATTTTGAACGATACTCGTTCTCCTGCACCGTGTGCCTGACTTCCATCACGAGCGCGTTCCATCTCTACCTCGAGACGCTTCATTTCCAAAGCGCGCTCTTCTTTCTCTTTATCTTTTTGTTCTTTACGTTCGCGCTCGTCTTTCTCTTTTTGCTCTTTACGTTCGCGCTCCTCTTTTTGCTCCCTCTCCTCAATGGTCTCAAGGCGTTCCGACAGCTCGTCATCCTCAGCCTCCAACTCAAGAATAGCCCTTAGCAGTTCTGGTTTTCTGAGTTTGTCTGAGACATCCAGACCCAGCTCTCTTGCAAGCTCCAGCAATTTCGGTTTGCGCAACGACTTCAAATCCATGGCTGCTCCGAATGCTGCTTTCTCTACTGCCTACTATTGTCTTGCCGCAAACTAACCCGGCAGCAACGACAACACAATTACCAGCTCTGTTTCTGACACTAACAAAAGCCTGGCAAAACTCAGAAGAAGAAAGTCCCGCACTCACCAAACCTCGCAGCCAAGAATTCAGCGCAGTCGTTCCGCTGCAGGCAACCAGTCATCACACAGGGCTCGTTGCACTGCTCCCAGATGGTCGTTGTGCTGCTCAGCATACAGTTGACCGCATATCTTCGCTGCTGGCCTCCGTTGTCGCGATCTCACCGCTGGCAACCAGTTGTTGCAAATGGGTTGCAAGCCCCAAGGGTAGCGTTGGCCTGGCGGCCTGGGGCAAAGCTGGAAACATCCGAAGGTCCCGGCAAAGGATGAGTGGACTGGCAACAGAACAACTTGTTTATTCTGGCATCGCAAAAGAGCAGCCGGTCAGGGCGACCACGTTACTCGAAGGAAGAAATCGAAGTCTCTCTTTGGCGTCCGGGGCAGCGGCTTTTATACCCTCGGAGTCGAGGGCAAGAAGGAACGGCTCTGGATGAGGCGCCCGATACGGCGACGCTCCGACATGTTCAGACGTGACGTGCGCTCCTCTCCCCGGCTGCCGCGCTTTGACAAGCGTGGGCACCACCATGCACACACACACACGCACACACGACGACACGTGGCATTGAAACCTGCCTGGACGCGCTTGGCGGGAGGCGTGGCGTTACGGCAGCACTGAACGGGCCCAAAATGACCGCCACTTTGAACGAAGCCCCGGCGTCCGTTGCATCCGCGCCGGCTATACCGCGCGTCGTAGGCGAAACGTAACAGCAGCTAAGCTACGGTTTCTCCCCACACTCTTGAACTCTTTTCTTTCTGTCTTGTTGCTTGCTGTGTTTCTCGTTGTAATCTTTTGTATTGTATTTCCTTCTCTTAACATTGTTGTATAGTAATCGCCCTGCTGTTTTCTTCTTTGTGTTAATTGTAGTGTGCGCGTCCTCATTTTGTGCTTGTTATTTGCGTCGCGTCCGTGTACGGAGCTACTTTGTTGGACTTGGTTTTGTAATCAACTGTTATTGTTCTTAGCCCAAGTAAATTGATTTGTCACGAAACTAACATACGCCTCATACCTCCGGTCGACGGCTAATCAGGCGTGGGCCCTACCGCCGGTCAACAGTGAAACCTCATCTTTCTCACGCGGGGTGGAGAAGGTTTTCCCTCGCCCCCCCCCAAACTTATGGAGAGTGCAGTGGTGGGCAGGTTGACCCGATTAATTATAATTTCGGCGCCAAGCAACCACGAAGCTGCCGACAATATCCTGACACAGTCTTTCTGTATAAATACTTAGATACCTTAGCTACCCACCCTTAGAGCCTAATTTCCTCATGCGTTCTTCATATAATATTTACCTGTGAGCTTTCCTTGCTTCGAATGATGCCCATCTTATATCCTCTTGTACTGCCTCATATGTGGTTTGGCCGTGGGCACATAATACTAATCTTCCAGCAGCTCTCCGATTTAGTTATAATCACTGCTGAATTTCTGCCTCTATGCAGAAAAACGTATTCAAGAAAGAAAGCCCTGGAACCATTATTCCTTTCCAAATACCCCTCTGTACTGCATATTCGTTGAAAGCCTATAATTTTCTATGTCTCATTATCCCGGCGTGACTTCACCCTTTCATTCTGATAGATTCCCGTGCTTTTCAGTGTACATCTGTCCTTCGTATATGCATACCACGAGATATTTTTAGTCGGCCACATTTCATGTTTGTATTGTAAGCATCTGCTCAGTTGTGTGGTTGAATTTTTTAAACCCGACTTAAATGCGCTAAAACTGAAACCTGGATCGTCTTCACAATAATTAACTAGAGTTTGCGTATCTTGCCGGCTACCTGCTAACGATGCAATATCATCCGCATACATTAAACCGGAGAGCCGTTTGTCAACGTCCTTTGCGCCTATCTGCACGATATATTATGACCTAGGCTACTTTCTTGCAACCTTCTTTCCATATTTATCCCGTAAAGCATGAAAAGCATCAGTTATAGAGGAAAACCTTGACTTAATACCTCGAGAGTTGTATTTCTTATCCTTTCATGCCTAATTTAAACTTTAATATCTCGGTATATATCATGTGGTAATCCATATATATTATCACCGATACCTTCAGCTCTTAATACCTTCCACAGGAGTTCTCTGTTCACGTTCTCGGTTGCCCTGGTTGTGTTCATGAAGGCTAAATACACAGGTCTAATTTCCGCTGCCGCAAAAATTCACCGTACATTCGGAGGACCCAAGCGGCCCGGAAGCATTCTCGGCAGTGCGAGCCATAGAGAATTCTTGGTCACTGGATAAAGGAACCCCGGAGAGAGTCTAAAACTCGTGGGCGTTGCTGCGCTCTCCACTTCGCTCGCCGGCGCTGCCCAAAAGGAAAGATGTCCGCGCGCGGTCGAACCTTCTAAAAGTTTGGAGTAAATCCTACTCATTGCCGACGAAGAAGGCGTAGCCTTGAGATGATCAGTGATGCCCTTTCCACTTCGCTCGTGCGGGGTTGGGGGGGGGGGGGGGGAGGGGCCGCCGGGTAGATTAAAATTTTATGGAAAATGGTCTCGACGCTAGACCAATGGCGAAGCGCGACTACCACGAGGATGAGGAGGAAATTGTACAGTTAATACTGTGGATAAGTGTGCGCTGGCTTGGTGCGAAGAACGAGCAGATGCGGCACGCGCCTATACAGGGTGTTTAACTTAAGACCATACAATCTTTAAAGGTAGGCGTTTTAATTAGAACGCTTTTACGACATAGCGCTGTCAGGGCTGTAGTACACCAGCATAGAGCTAAGACGTGCTTACTACAAGGCTTGTTGACTAATCTTGAATAGTTATTACTGTCACTATTACTATTACTGTTAGGCTCCTTAATGACTCAGAGGAGTGTAGCCCACAGTAATGCTACTCATGTCAGTTACCCTCGGCGCTGTCCACCACAAACTTTGGCCATTTGGACAAGTTACGTGCACCGGAGAGGTTGCTTTGCCTGTAAGCTTCTCGAAAGCACCAGTTGGTATTCTGGTACGATGTAGAGAAAATTTGTTGGGCCACAGTGCTGAAAGTAACAGCGTTTTCAGAATTCTAAAAACTGATATGGATATTATTTACGGTGGATTGAGCGCCTCTCAGTAATTAAGGAGGCTAACAGTAATGATTAGAAAGTTAAATATTCAATATAAGTGAACCAGCCAGTTAGTTAGCACGTCTTAGCTGTATCGCTTACAATTCAATGCCGAAAAAAGCGCTCTTCTATATCAAAAAGCCTAATTATAAATATTGTGAAACTTAGATGAAGCACTCTGCATATGAAGTACGTTGAGAGAGAGAGAGAGAGAGTTAGCCCGTACCACCATTTAAGCTTCAATGAAGCGCGCCCGCTTGGCACTATAGGTCTAATACCTTTCTTGTACTGTAGCATCTCGAGCTTAACTTTGCATGCGCTATATCGTTTTGTAGACCACTTTGTATACGTTCTTAAGCATGATTACAAATTCCAATGTATTGTCACTTTCCTGCATAAACTTTGTTTCGTTTGTGAACCTTTGGCTCCGGCCCATTCTGTGGCTTGCAGCCGGTGAAAGCTTAGCACCAAACTAGTAACCCCCTCCCTCTTCATTTAGTAGCTGGTTTCTGGCTGAGCTTGCCACGCTTCGTCGAGGACATCTTCTTGGATACCGAGACCACCCTCACACGCTCTAAGGGTGTCCGGGAGCGCTCACATAAGTGCGCGAAGTGAAACCCGCTTTAGCTGCTTCTATGTATGGGGTAAGCGCATTCAAGCTGTCATATAAGTCCCGCAACCTTCTGAACCCGTTCTGAAATCCTCCGAGTGTCTTATTACTTTCTAATGATGACTGCGTTTTTATTTTAACCGCCTACATTGCAGCCTGTATATAACAGATAATATCCTAATCGGTCCGATGGACTTTATGTGCATCGTATCTGTTTTCACTTCGTAAATCAAGTTTATATTACTCTGTTGCCTCCTGGCCGAAATTTGCTTACTTGTTATGACTGTTTACCATGCTTTTTTCAACCTTGCCTTGCTTCTTGGGCTGTGTTCATTGAACAACTTGATTAGAATTCCGTCTCTCTCCTAGGATGTGCATTTAGTAATATTAGCTTCCGCCTTTTCCCAGTTTGGATTGGTCAATTCTAGGCTGCTTTGTACTATGGTTTCCTTTGTTGCTCTCTCATTTTGCGAGGTTATCCTATTGTTGCTCCTAAATGATTCAGCAATAAATAATGGAGCGTAGTTCAGAACGTCGCCTCCCTATGAATATTTTTCTTTCAGATCTTGAATGCGTTCCTGGTTTATTTGTTTGTTTTTAGCCAGTCAGCTTATATGGGTCCAGGTTTTTCGTCGCCCATAGTTATTTGCACCGTGAACTTCAACCAAGCAGCGGTCAGTGGACTGCTTTATTTTACACTGGCTGGAAACCTGTTGCCTAAAGCGTAGCACGTCCTCATGAATGGATGGATGGACAAGGGTGAACCCTTTAAATCAGGCGGTGGATCACGCCAGCTAGCTATGACTCGTGAAATTTCTCTTTTCTTTTAGCCATGAATGAGATAACCTTCGCTTGGCTATTTCTACCTGCTTGAAATCAATTTTTATTTCACTGCCCTTAAACCACAATGCTTTGAATAAATCAACCCCGCTGCTCTCATCCGTAGAAACCACTTTACAGAAAAGTACCAAGTCTTCAGCCGTTTCCTCCTCCTCTCCGCACGCACACCAAAACATGTCTATCTTGCGGTACCTGACTCGGTATGCCTTATCTGTTCTGGCCAAGAACAACAAGGAGCTTCGCCTAGAATTATCGTAGATATTTCCATTGGCTATTTCCTGCTTTTACGTTCTGTATGTTCCCAGTGCCAATTTCCTCACCTTCCTTGTTTTCCACAGAGCCCTCTTTCTTTTTTTACCCTTAAGCCACAATTCTTGATTTGGCCGCCAACTGCTGCCCACATATTTTCTTATCACTTTTCTTGTTAGCTTTCTCCATTTTGCGTCGAACTTTCTCATGTACAGGTATCTGAAAACTTTCCTAGCCAACTACTTTCTCCCCATTTTTCTCAATCGATCCTCAAATCCTATCTTACTGCTAGCTTCTCTGCTCACGAAGGACGCCCATTTCATATCACCTGTAACCCCTAATTTGGTGTGTTGCCGTGTGCTCCCAAAGCTAGCCTCCCTGCTCCGCGTTGTCTGATTTCTAACATTGCTTGAAGCTCTGGTCTCATGCACAGGACCGCATTGCCGAAAGTCACACCAGGAACCGTCACCCCTTTCCAGCTCTTTCCTTCCACTTCGTACCTATTGCAATTCCACAATGCATTATTTTTTTATGACAGCAGCATTGCTACTGCCCTTAGACATTACATATTTTTATGCTCAGTCAGGTGCTCACCACCGTTGTTTATCCACACACCAAGATATTTGTTCTTATCCACTACTCCTAAAGTGATCTCCTCAGGTCTGTGCTCGCCACCTTCCACTTTTAATGTCTCAACGTGTCTCAACATCATTCAGACAATAAATTTAAACATCCTTAATGCATAAACATGTTACCCGGGGAGCCCTCTAGCCGCGTTATGTGTCCCAAATGGCAGAATCCCATATCGCTCTCAAGACGCATGAACCCTTGAACGCTCAGTATCGTTAATCTGCGACGCAACGCTTCTTCGCAATGTGCTCATTGATAGGTGGAGTTTGCATACGAAGTTGAAGTCGAGGGTTGGACAAAGTCTGTCCCGACAAGAAAACTGCTATATGCGCTGGTTAACGTCAAAGGCGTTCTTCCGAAGGAGAAGTACCATGACGTTGCTTACACCATCCAACATTCCCGCTGTGACAGCGTCTACATGGGCGAGATTGGTGATTTCAAAAGGCGCCCTAAAGAACACTGTAACGATGTTAAAAACCAAAAAAT
This sequence comes from Amblyomma americanum, assembly GCF_052857255.1. NCBI lineage: Eukaryota > Metazoa > Arthropoda > Arachnida > Ixodida > Ixodidae > Amblyomma > Amblyomma americanum. The sequence goes on from NC_135504.1 coordinate 155,442,953, forward strand.
GAACTGTAATGCTATCACCGAACACTCCGAAAAACCGGCCACGAAATCGACCGGGGCGGGGCACTAGTGCCGGCAACTGAAAAGAATCGATTTCGGCGCCTTCACCTCGAATCACTATGCGTTCAAATGACTAATCTCACCGTAAATAACAACGCTAGAAATCTAACCCCCGTATACGCACGCTCTCTGCGCCCTCTCTTCAAGCGTATTTACTCCCGATGCGCTACCTAATTCATCTCATTGTGAGCAACGCTCCAGCACGGGAGCAAAAACGTCGTTTTCTGTTTGTTGTTTTTCCTTTTCGTCGGCATCCTTTTTTAAGTTTTATTATCGCATACAAAGTTTTGTGCACCCATACTGTCAGTACCCAGCGATTTCCAACCATTTCAGCTGTGGCCTCTTCTTTAAGCATCGGCTTCGTATGCAAATGGCGCAAAGACGAGCCGGGCACCCACCAGTTTTGAAATTGGCGGAAGAGTTTCCTTGGCTTGGTGCTCGGATTCTCTGAGGTAAAATGCTTTGAAATGTGTTCTATCACTTCGTCTTCTTGAGGTTTATGGGGCTTAACGTCCCAAAGCCACGCACGATATAAGGCCGCCGTAGTGCTGTGCTCCGGAATAATTTCGACCACATAGAGTTCTTTAACGTGCACTGACATCGCGTGTAGAGGAGCCGCTAGCATTTAGCCTTCTTCAAAATAAATCCGCCGAGACCGGTATCGCACTTGCGTCTTTTGGGTCAGCAGCCCAGCACCACGACCACTCAGCCACTACTACGGCTTCGTGCGATAAAAAATCAGAATCATCGTCGTGGTTCCTTTCCTATCAAACTTCTTAGCAACACTGTGAAGAAATGCGAAGGAAAACAATCTGCGCATGCGTGGCTCTCAGCCCGTGTACAAGCTGGGGGTCCGCTCGCCTTTCAATACCTCACAACCAGTGCAAGAAAGCATAGCAAGCAATTTCTTGGATAAGAAGTTGTCTACTTTACCCGGGCGCTCCATTTGGTATTTCACACAAGGAAAGGGTGAAAAAAACGACCCAAATATCGATTTTACCGAAATCGTAACGCACTCAATTCTGAAAATTCATTGACATTACGATATCATTTTCATATTCGCCCCTGGGTACACACCAGATACCAAATTATACACGTCAATATTTTTTCAGCGCTAGCTCTTATTACCCTCAACCTCAGTATCGTGCCTTTGTCGTCGGCGCAGGAGTGGTTGTCAGTGTCGGCAGCGGCACCTGTTTCGGCGTCCACTGCGCCACCTGCCACTTGCCACCTGCATTGGTTGGCAGCTGGCAAAGTGGAAAACTTCTTCATCTTTACGCTTCCCTTCTCTTGGAATCCATTCTGTTGCTCATAAGGACCATCGGTTATATCGTCTTCGCATCATATTTTCTGTTCAAGCCCATTTCTGCCTGTCATTTCGACTAGGATGCAATTAAGTCGCACTTGTTCCCTCACCCTGTCTTCCCCCTTCCTGTCTCTTAATGTTACACCTATCATTTTCGTTTCCATAGCTCGCTGCGTTCTCCTTAATTTATGTTGAACCCTTTTTGTTAGCCTCCATGTTTCTGCCCCATACGTGAGTACCGGTAAGGTACAGCTGTTTTACAGTTTTCTCTTGAGGGATGTTGGTGAACTGCCATTCATGGTCTGAGAGAGCCTGCCATATGCGCTACACTCCATTCTTATCCTTCTAGTAATTTCCCACTGACTTTCTTTTATAATCCAGTGCTCAATGACGCGGTGCTATTACTTGTACATATGATATGTGTCGCTGATTTCAGAAATATTTTAATGCATGTATGAAATGGCCGCAATAAAAATTCTGATATACGGACATTACGCCCGTGCCATATACACAAACTTTTTAGGGAGCTACTTTGGGCTTTATTAACAAGAACACTTTAATGTGCCCGAAGCATATCTGACACGCCAGCACATCTATGCACATCATCACTGCTAACGAATAATTATAAGGACTATATGTGTAACTTTACACCTCATCATCGAGCGTGCAACAGAGTTTGAAATTAAATGCGGCTATTCTCTCTGTTCCTGTAAAGCATCACGCTCTCTGCGGTCATCGGATTACCTGCCAAGGGCACATTTGATGCACAATGAAGACATACAGGAAATAAGAAGAGCGAAAAAGAAGCTTCACCGTCGCTGACTATCTCTTTTGGGGCCACAACCTAGTTGGCTTCGGAAGAATCGCTATCTATGGCCAAGAAATAAAGGCGGACTCTGGCGCTAACAATGGCTCCGTCGCTGCTGTGACCGGCACCGCCACGGGAGCGGACAAAGAGCAGACCTTTGGACATGGCCTAGCCTTGTCCGCCATTTTGGTTTTGGTTGGCTTGCGCCCCTCTATACCGTCCCCAGACACCGGATGCGAAGAAAGGACGTATCAGAGGACCGACTTCCTGTCACGTGGGGAAGCCACTGTTTTTTCCGTCTTTGTTTAGAAACCCACTTGTGTGTCACTGCTCTGGCGGGTACTTCGGTTGCGCCTCACAATCTGGCTGCAAAGCCCCGAGAACTATAGCCTTCCTTCCTGGAGTTTGTTGTTTCCCTTTTCCTGCTTGGATCGCTGGTTGTTGGCTTTATGTTGATGATCGCTTCGTTAGAAAGCAAGGATAAGCGCACTGGCAGACTTCAACTAAACAGCCGTGCATTGCTCAGACTATTGGTCCTAATAAACTGTGAACACTATCTTATCCAGTGTCAACTGTGTTGCTTAGCTCAGTAAGTGCGCAATAAATACTAAAGCTCTGGAAACTATTCTCGTCCAATCTTTCCATTTCATTATCTCTTGCCCGCAGCAAATGTTTCTGGTGTCCGTGTTTCATCGCGCTGTTTCTTCCATTTAAATGTATTACCAACTAGCCCGGAACCTTGCTCTTCTGGACTTCTAGCAGTTTTTCACAAACATTGCGCAGGAGTTCTTCGGGAAATCCTGCGCATGCAAGCCGGTCGAGTCGAGAGAAACTTGATGCTGGCACGACCGGCAGAGTGCATTCTTCATGGTAGGGATGGATATGGCTCTGTTTACTAGCTTAAACTTCGCAGAGGAAAATGAGAGCAACCTTTTCTGTGAGCGGGGCATGTAGCTGCATCAAACATGTTTTTTTTTAAAAGGTAAGCAGCACATCCACGAATCGAAACTGGCTATCCACAGGGAGTTCTTTGGTTAATGGGAGATCTTCAGGGCAGGAGGAAAAGACTGCAGTCATGTCCTGCATTTCTTTCGATGCGCTGCCTTTGGTGCTTTTGACGATGATGAGGTAGTCATCCACAGACCCGAAGATACAGCATGCTGCTGTGGTTTGCGAGCTTTAGTCCTATCTAGCTAAGACCAGGTCGCTCAGCCCAGGTACCAGGCAAGAACCAATACAGACAGCTTCCTTTTATGTGTACATGGTAGGTAATCGTGCAAGAATAAAACAAGGACAAGGAACCACAAGGACCAGCCCTAGTTCGCAACTGAATGTTTATTACTGAACATGCTGGTTTTAAAAGGAAGTGGCGACAGAACAAAACAAAAAAACATAAAACCGGCACTCAGAACCAATTGTCAGTGAAGCCTCACCAATTGAACATGAGTCAAAAGCACCACCGTAGATGCCACGGGGTCGATTCTCTCATTGACACTCTAGTGAAGTGGCTAGGAAATCATACTCCCTATCAGCCAATCTGATCGACGGAACCGATCATGGACCGCCTGACCTGACCTTCTGACCCGACTCACATTGATAATTTTCTCATATAATTTACCTGGTCATTCCTTCTCATAAATGCGTCAAAAACGACGCCAAGAGTTAAATGTTTCAACATTTTCTTTCTAATCATTACCAAGTAGGAGTGGAGTGTTAGCAATAATTTTTTATGGTTTATGGGGGCACAAAATCCCAAAGCGACTCATGCTATGATGGACGCCATAGTGAAGGGCTCTGGAAATTCCGACCACCAGGGTTTCTTTAACGAGCACTGACATCGCACAGTACATGGGCCTCTAGAATTTTGTCTCCATGAAATTTCCGCCACCACAGCCGGGATCGAACCTGCGTCTTTCGGGTCAGCAGCCAAGCGCCATAACCACTGTGCCACTGCAGCGGCCTATTAGAAATACATGAAAAATTAACGGCCTGAAAGAAACCGTTTTATTCTTTTTGGTGTTTACTCTTAAGCCGTTTGCTTTGGAACATTGATTCAGGCATGCAAGAAGAATTTTACCTTTGAGAGGGAAGTCTTCTGGAGAAGGGCGACTAAGGAGAAGACTGGTACATCAGCATACAGAATGCATTTTATGCCTTCTGCCACAATGATTATATCATTAACATATGCATAAAAAAGGAAGGGTCCAAGAACACTGCCCTGAGGGACGCCAGAGGGAGTAAGTTGAAAGCCGGATGTTTCAGTCAACAGAAGCTCCCTGTTGACGACGTTCTGCTAGATAACGAAATATATTAAAACAGGCATCGCGAACAATATATATTTAAAAAAAAGAGGAATATATCATGATTCTGAAAATCAAATGCTTCAGTAAAGTCAACAAAAATGCTGAGTGTTGTGTTCTTTTTTAATACTTTGTAGTATTATTTGTTTTTGATCTAATAAGGTTTATTCAGTAATTTACGTTTACGGATTCGAGTTGAAAAATTGTTATTATAAAATGTTCAATAAAAACCTCAGGTCGTCTGAGAATTTACTTTTTCTAATGCTTCTGAAATGATGGGAAGATTAGAAATCGGACGATAGTAATACGGGTTGATTTTTTTTCCTTGCTTTAAAGATAAAAGAAACATTAGCATTTTTCGTTCCCTTCGTAAAAGTGCTGAAATTGGTTTTGTTCCTCTCGTAATGGGATGGCATGAGGAACAAAATGCTGCTTTCAAGCTCGTTGGTGCAAATACTGCCTCGGCTACTAAGCGCCACGCGTATCTTGGTACAGTCAGAACATGGACCACGTAATTGATATCATGAGCCACGCCCTGAGGACCATCGCAATGCACACCCTCCACACCGTAATGCTTCCTCTGCCGGAACCACGCAATAGAGAGCTCTGGAACACAATGTGCACCACTCCTGTTCAGAGCCGTCCCCCACTTGTCTGCGGTGTGCTCAATCGCTGACCTACGCATTCTGTGCAACCAATAGGGATTGTCCCGCAATTACTCGCCACGATGCAGCGCGTTGCCATTGCGGCTCATATTGCGCTTGGGGTCTCTCTTCCCCTGTGCTTGGAGCTTCGGCGCTCCGCTTCTTCAAAGACACCTTTCGGGTTAAAATCAATGGTTTGTTATCTTTCAGCTCGGTGTGTCCGCGGCTGTGAGTGGTCGTTTGACTTTCGTTAAGTCTGAGGTGGCAGACAGTCGTAGGCAAGATGAAGGATGCGCCGCCCTCTGGTTCAGTGTACTTGCAGTGGAACGGAGATGAAAACTTGTCAATGCGGCTCGCCTGGCAAGAAGTTTGACACTCCTACTGTGCTCCATTCGTCATTAGCAGAGCGTTATTGCGATTTCGCTATGCATCTCGTTTCATAACCGAACGTTTAGTTTAAACGCTCTTAGCGAAAACATACGTTTGGAATATACGGTGGGATACTTATAATGTATTTTAAACATATTTTGTATTCATTGATGCAGTAAAAATATTCCGGAAGCCAAGCCAAGTAACCCGCTTGGCGCAGCTGTTCCTGTTTGATGACGTGCATTTCCGTCGGCCTTTCCTGTGTTGCGGCATCTTTCCCGTTCAGGTCCTGTCACGTGACCTTCCATTGTCGTCAAGACTTCTTGATGACAACGCGTTTTCTCTGTGATTTGCTGTTTCCTGATGCTTATAACCAGTACAGTCATTACTTCTGACAACATTGATCAGAACAATGCAGTGAATTGGACTAGCTGATCTTTATTTAGTATATTCTTAACGTATAAATCTATATGTTTAGTATATTATTAATGTAATAATTGTATAGCTTAGTGTATTTTTAATGTAACATAATGCATTTATTGTATATTTTTAGTATATATTTAATGTATTATAATATACTCAGCAGACAGAAAATGTATTTTTGATGCATTTGTAAGAATATTCAAAAAGTTTCTCCTAGCATACCTAGAAAACATTTCTATTGCAATTTAAACATATGTGAGCAAAAGAATGCAAATATAATACGAAATTAATACAATGGGTTCTAAATGCTTTGTGCTCTGGCTCTTTTCGCTAAGGGCTGTGATAATTCAAAACAAGTTGGATCGAAGTCTATATGCTGCATGGCTTCTTATTATACTTCTGCTTCCTCTTAAAACATGACACTTACATACATGGGAGAATAGGCCAAGGTGTACTGGCATAAAGAAGAGAATTTCCATAGGCGCTTACGACAAAATATTAGGCCAAAGAGACGGCTTCTTCCTGTTTATCTTCTGTGCGTCCATAGCGTTACTTTATTGTGAAAATATTCTGCAGGTGATACCTTACGCTTACGAAAGATATGCAAGCCACTAATACATTGCAACCTTCTGTTGTATTTTCACTACAGGCAAACCTGCCAATTCTCAATCGACTCACCTCCATACGTGTGCGTTGTGGCTTACGTGTGCATGGTCTTGTCGTTTACAAAGATGGGTGTGCACATGGTGATAGTAGGCCCAAAACGCTTCCGCTATCGATGGCGCGGAGCTTGAAAAAGTTTGCGCCGGGGCAGACGACGCGTGTCGGGCTGGTTTTGATATGGCAGCGCTGCATGCGAAGCATTCTGCCAAGCCTTTGATAAGGTGCCGGTGCAGGCGACGAGCAAGCTTCCAGTGGTTCTTACTTTTTCTTGGGGTAACTGATTGCTCTAGAAACGTGCCCTCTTTAAACAGAAATTGTTCTGTGGCTAAATCGCAGTGTTGCCCGAACAACAAGCGTTCGAAAAACCGTGTATACATCGAGAGGAGTGCGCAAGTTGCACCACTATTGTCTAATCACAACCGCATGACCCGATAGACCATGGTAGGAGGTGCGTAAGGCAGCAGGACAAGAGACCAGTAGCTGGGTGAATTGGTTTTGTTCTGTGAGTTGGTTTTGTTAGTTAGATTAACGCTGCTTGCGATCTGTGAGCGCACGAGGCTTTAGGCACTGAATGCACGGTGTTCTTCTCAAAGTCAGCATTGAAACTGTGTTCTTAAAAAGCAAAAACGCTGAGCATAATAGTCATCTCGCACCCTCACCTGAAGGATCCGCTAAGAATTCTGGAATTTTTTTATAATTATGCTTGTTTCGAGGTGTCTTAGACCTCAGTTAAGTACTACGAACCTCGATGCGACTAAATTTTTAATGCAGATTTTCGCCACTCGCACAATTGTGCGCGGAGAAGCACATCTGCGAAAAAACGAAAGCCTGGAAAAGGAACCATGCTGCAGGCCAAAGCAAAGTGGTGGGCCAAGGTGACCACACGCCACTACTCTTTGCCTTAGGGTAACATATTGAGCGTCGCCCGGTTAACCTCCCTGCCTGTCTCTTCATCTTTATCTCTCTAACTCTCTTAAACAAGGGGTTGTCAATCAAGGAAAAACAAGCACATGTTTTGTTTTTCCTTGATTTACAACTGATTTACAACCTTGATTTACAAGCGATTGATTCGAAGCGCTAATAATAGTTGTGGCCTAAACTGTGGGAAGAGGAGCATTGTGATGTCATAGTAGCATTACTGACTGCTGACAATGGGTTAGCTCTTCTTTCCTGACTCAATTACATTACCTTGTAGATTAGACGTATCGCAGCCTATAAATCAAGACCTGAACAACCGAACTACTGAGGCATAACAAGAGAACCATTATGGGCATCAATGCGAAACAGTCTGTGAACACAAAGTAGTGAGGCATCCTATGCTAGAAGACATGACATATACCTAGGCTGATGAGCAGCAAGCGCAAACTGAACCATGAAAAGCCAGCACAGCAATCAATAACAGGGACCCTTGATAGCGAAAAACAGCACGACGGGATTCATGAACTCAGAAAACAAAATGAACAAGGGTCGAGGTGCCACCTCTTCACAAAAGGCGCGGTTTTACGCATCCGTTTCCACCTACCTGTCTCGTTCTCCTTCCTTCCCTGGCTCTTTCATTTTTTTCCTATGCATACATGTCTAAAAGTACTCAGAACTGTTTGGGCCCGGAGCCAGAAGGCTAGAGTTGCGCCCAATACAGATTATGGCACATGGGCAAGCAGACACAACAAAGCAACGGTTCTTACAATGATTTTAGGTGATTAGTACCAAACAGTAACATTCGACAGACAATCTAGTGGCCAAGGAGCAATATTTTAAACGACATTCCTACTCCTCTCCACTCTTGGCGTGTTGGCGCCGTCTCACTCGACGGTGGATTTTTGCCCTCATAGATCCTCCTGTGCTTCCTGCACTAAAGGATATGTAGAATGTGTCGATCAGCGATGAAGACTAAAGGCTGAACAGGACGTGCGTAGTAAATTTGTAATTGGGACTCACAGAAAGGCTTGACGTGAAATAATGCGGGGTTTTCAGCAAGGATTGGTTAATTTTGAGCGTTAAACGATCTAGGAGTACAATATAATGGGCGTTTTTCCTAGGTCAAAATAAAAGAAAGTAAATTAGTTCAAATTTATTACAGCCCTGCGTCCTTATTGAGGCTATGGCTGGCACAGGGTAAGAGGCACAATTTTTTCGTTAGTACGCCATGTTTATCTAAATGTGTGATGAAATTTTCCCATTTTTTTTATTTCGGGGGTATGTTAAATTAACACAATCAGAGATTGTCCTCTAAAGAGTGTAGCGAAAAAAAAATTAATGAACCAATTTTAGCTCGCGTTACGAGGCGAGAAAGCATCGCCCTTGTAGCAGGCTCCACGCCGTAGCTCGGTGGCGATGGGCGCCTGTGACATCAGGCGCTCTACCCTGTGCTCTGGTTCACACTGCTGACATAACCTGAAGCCCAGACGGGTGGGCCGGCGGTATCGCCGCCAGTTTCGTTTCGCTTCTCGGAATGTTGCCGAGTGAGTGCCCAAAGTCACGACGATTGAAACCCGAATTTAGAGTGACTATGCGGTCCTTGTCGTTTGTGGAAGCGGCATTGGCGCCTGTCGCGTGTTGAAGCATCGGCCACGGGAACCAGTCGCAGAGGGAAAGAAGGTTATCCACAGAAGAAATAAAGACACTCGTTTGTCGCATACGTAACCTTAAAGCAGAACAAGCTACAGGCGGCGTAGTTCTACGCTTCCAAGCACCCAAGGCGCCGGCTTCCAGAGATGGCATCGTATGGGTGGATTTTCTACGAATTTGCTTCTACAGCTTCTGTGGCGTCAGCAAAAGGAGGCCAGAAGCGTATGTTCTGCGCGAAGAATGTGAAATTAGCTTGCTTGCGTTTGTAAGAACGAAGCCAGAATCCAGCATTTGACGAATAGCCGAGTGTGTTGCTGAGAGCATACAGACAGTTTAGACAGTCTTTTCCAAGCACTGCATGTATCCTTTTGATGTTAGTCTGTACCAACAGCTGAGTGCGACAGACTCTCAACGAAGGAACTATTTCAACAACTGGGCCCTAATTCGGTTAGACAAGGGTCCTGGCTTTTGTTAGAAGTCGATCTGGGCGAATAAAGCACATTTTTGCCGCAATTCGCCTGTGAACCTGCACAATGCGCACTCTCATCATCAATGCCAATTTACCCTATATACGCCGGCCGCCTTTGCTCCAATGCGGCGTTTCTGCAGCAGTGTTGCCGCCAACGCGCACTGCTCTAATGCCGTGTTTCTGCCACAGCGTTGCAGACGACAACGCATGCCGCGAACATCTCTTTGTAACTGCCAACACATAGCTCAAAGCGTGAATATTAGTTTGGTAGAGATATTAGTTGATGAGGAAGACGATGTGCAATGCTTATGCACTTCTGGATCGGAGGTATACTACATATGCCAGCCGTGCGCGAAGCTCTGTTGCTGATATACCGACAAGTTTGACTACTTCAATAGTGTCCTCAGTAGAACAGGCTCTTTCTGTGGTGGTCGAGCGAATGCTGGGCAGTTTCACCGAGGCTCTATCTCAACTTGTTGCTGGCCAATCTCTGCCTACTGAATCACATGTTTCGGCGGCTACGCCGGCATCACTCCCAAGTGCTGCTAGTAAGAGTCATTCCATGTCGCCTCCTACCGTGCCCCAAGTACCGCCTGCCAACAGCGCTCCTGACAGTGTCGCTCACGTAGATACTTCTAGCATGGACGTTGATATGCTCACCACTTCCCAGAAGCGTCGAGCTTCTTCCTCACCCTCGAAGTCAGGTGTTCCGCAAGTCAAAGCAAAGAAAGGACCCCCCAAATTAATTCCCCAGACTGATGTGCTGAAGGAGGCTGTTGATGCCTCTTTAACCAGTCGATAATCATGGCGGGTCTAAAAGTTATGCAGTGGAATTGTCGCTCCGTACTTTCTTCTTTACCGGATCTTGAATTACTTCTTCATAAACATAATCCAGATATTGTGATTTTACAAGAAACGTGGCTCTCTCCACCTAAACATTCACATTTAAAAAATTTCGTGTTTTCAGGGTAGATCGCGTTAATGGCAGGGGTGGTGGGTTAATAACTATGATCTCTACGAAAATAAGTCACCGGGCATCAATCTCGCAGACAGTTATGCGCCCTGACTGTGAGTTGTTGGCGGTTGAAATCTCCCTTCCACAGTGCGGCAAAGTCGCTATTGCTAACGTCTACTTCTCAATCGGTGTTCACAGGACAGACTGTTTGGATACCTTACTGAGCGGCGCAAACAGCACAGTCAGCGCAGGAGATTTTAATTCGCACCACAGTGCCTGGGATAGTCGCTCTGACTCCTGCGGCCAGCTTCTGTGGTCCTGGATGTCAATGAATGCAGTGCGCTGCTGTAATTCCGGAGCAGTAACCTTTATGCGAGGAGGATCCCGTTCAATCATAGATTTAACATTAGCATCTCGTGGGGTTGGCGTATCTGCATGGTCAACTGAAGACTCAGGTACATCTAGTGACCACTTTCCAATAACCTTTTCTATTATATCCTCGCCTATCAGAAAAGGTGGTGCAACCATGAAATTTGTAAACCACATTATGTACAAAAAATTGATATCTGCCTCACTCCCCCCCATAGTTAGCTCAGGTCGAGCACAAAGAGCTCAGCGGACAATTACCTTTCTGCAAGATGCTGCTGAGAGCTCTGTATTCTCGGTGTGCACTACTGCTCCTGCCAGACAGACGTCTCCTTGGTGGACGGAGGAGTGTGAGAAAGCTTATCGTCGTAGAAAAGCAGCCTGGAAAAGCCTTTCCTATAATCAGAGCCCAGCTAATTGGATAAATTATAAGTTCTCTGCATGTTTCAAAAGAACTGTTAAAAAGGCAAAGGAGGATTATAATCAAAATTTAAACACGTATCTCTCAAAACCCCAGAATAAGAAGGCTCTCTATAGATTCATGGCGCAGAATAACAGCTCTCCGGCCTCCAATCGCATAAGGTCAATGGTAATGTCTCCGCAGGAGGCTAAGCAAAACCTTGAACGCATCGCGCAGGGGCTGGCCTTACGTTTCCAGGTACAGAAAGCAGAACCTTTGCACACTCTCACCCCCAGCTCGGACTATCCTGAGGTCGACGTGTCGGAGCTCCTGCAAATTGTTTCCTCGATGCACTCTGCTGCTCCGGGATCTGACGGGATTACTGTGGGCATGTTAAAGATTTTAGAGCACGACTTTCCAGCTCACCTTCTAGATATTGTAAATGCGTCATTGGAAACCTCTTGGATTCCTCACAGTTGGAAAATTGCAAAAATAATTTTACTTTTAAAAAATGAGACAATGGATATCAATTAGACAATATTCGGCCGATTGCTTTAACCTCAAATTTAGTAAAGCTAATAGAAAGAGTAGTACACAGTCGCCTCACAAAGCATGTGCATCATATTAACGGCCTCAGCCCCGCACAGATTGGCTTTCGTCGCGGTTGTTCCATATGGTCCGCGCATGTGGATCTCGAGAGCAGAATACGACTCTCAATGCGCCAGAGAGAAGTTTCGGCCTTGGTGACGCTTGACGTTGCGAAGGCCTATGACAGTGTGGAGCACACAGTCCTCATTAACAATCTTGCTCAACTACAACCACCGCATTACCTCTACGCCTGGATTTGTGAATTTCTAAAAGATAGATTTTTCTTCTGTACAGACGGATCTTTTTGTTCTAATACCTATGGTCAATCAAGAGGTGTGCCGCAAGGCTCTGTTCTTTCTCCGCTGCTTTTCAACATACTAGTTCGGGACATCCCCATTCATCCTAACGTTACAGTTTATGTATACGCAGATGATATAGCTTTTTTCGCATCAGTAAAGGATATTCATGTGCTCTACGGGTATTTGCAGGCATATCTGAATGCTCTTGAAGTCTGGTTGGACCAAATCAATTTATCACTTAATGTCAGCAAATGTGGCGTGCTGGTATTTCCAACCGACGCTCCTATGTACATCTCGCTAGCCTACCGCTCCACTCCAATTCCGCAGGTGGAGTCGGTTAAATACCTAGGTGTTACTTATGACCAAAATTTGGACTTGCGACACCATATTAAGAATAATGTTATTAAAGGGGAACGTGCACTGGGCCGTTTGACCCGAGTTGGCAATAAAAAGTTTGGCATGTGTCGTGACACGCTACTGTTGCTCTATAAGGCTTATATGAGACCGATTCTGGAATTTGGTTGCCTTTTGTTCTCTGGTAGCGCGAACTACAAGCTGCAGCCATTAGCCTTACTGGAAAGGCGTGCCCTACGGCTATGCCTCGGGCTCCCAAAATCAGCTTCCAACGCTGTCCTTTATCTGGAAGCCCGTATCCCCAACCTCTATTCCCGCTTCCAACTTCTAACAGTGCGTACTTTCCTCAAGTCTTTTGACCCGGCCCCAGGCGTTAGTATTCCAATTTTTGTATCCCAACCACACCTTTTCTTGACTAATCACTGGCCGCGTTATCAGCTTCCGCAAGTTAGGTTCACGCAGAATCTGTTAGTTCCGCTTCAGGTTGATCTGATCTCCTTGCAACGAGTTGCTGACACGCAGGCTGATCCCGTCTTCTATTACGACTTTATTTTCCCGTCCCATGCGAAGCATATGCCCGCACATACCCTAAATGGTCTTCTTTCTGAACACCTACACAATTTTCCACATCATGCTGTTCTCTCCACTGATGCCTCCGGCAGCTGTGAGAAGGCGGCGATTGGCATATATTCGCAGGATCTAGCTTGGAGCTACTCCGTTCGTATTCCTCATTATACTCCTATATTCTTCGCAGAGTTTTTGGCCATTGGTTTGGCTCTTCTCAAAATTCCCAGACATGTGGCACGGGTTCTTATTCTTACAGACTGCCTTTCAGTAATTGACTCTCTCCAAAATTCGGAAAAATCTTTCTTGACTCGTTCACTTAGGTTTTTTGTTCCGAGCACAGTGCGCGAGATCCGTTTGGTCTGGGTACCTGGGCATTCAGGCGTCTATTTTAACGAGGTGGCAAGGTCAGCTCTCAGCGCACCTGTAATATATCCCGTCCCTCACCTCATTCTGTTAGCAGCTTCACGTTTCCAGCGGTTCCAACATATTTCAGCCACTTTGAGTGATCCGTTGCTCAATACCGTGGACTTTCAACACCTAAAGTACCCATGGAATATCCGGTGGTGTAAGTCAAGGCTTTGTGAAGTGTCCATGACGCTCCTGCAATGTAGAATCCCACACTTAAACTTGTACTTATGCGGGTGCGGGTTCGCTGCGACAAACCTTTGTGTATCATGTGGGCAAGTTGAATCAATCGATCATTTTCTCCTCTCTTGCCGGCGGTTCGCGGTTCAGAGAAAGCAATATCTGGAGGTTCCTCTTTCGAGACAAGGACTGCCTCTGTCTCTTACAGTTCTTCTATCGTTCGGTGCGAGCGCCAAGGGATTCCCGTTAAGCAGTGTATGCGGCTACCTTCACGATTACATAAGTGCAACTAATCGATTATCTTGTTAGCTATATACAAAATTTTTTCGCATGTCCAAAAAAGGCTAGATTGATCTATTCCGGATGACTCATACCTCTTGAATTCATTTTATTTTTCCAATTTTTTTATCTTGATTCAGTCTTCAGACGTTTCCTTCCCCGCGCAAATGCTTCATTGGCATTCTACTCTATACCTTGGCCAATCCCCCCCACGTGGGTATGCGCCATATTACTTGAGGAGAAGAAGAAGAAGAAGCGCGAGAGTGTTTCAGTTTAGCGTATGGCGTGTCTGGAAGGGCATTGAGATAGTGCTGTAAACAAAGTTTCTTGCGTGGCCTAAAAGACTCCGGGATTCTGTGCGATCTTTTAATTATGATTGGACTTTTCAGCCTGTCGAGGAGCCGGATGACGGATCGACACGTAGAACGACCTCATTCATCTAAGTCTGTGTGCAGTGAACAGTGCGCCTTGGTGGGGGGAGTTGGTGCTGCGCAGGACCGGCCGCCTGAAGGGTTGCCGGCTCTTGACGCATGTGTATGTCTCCCGCAATTTTGATGTGCAGGGGGAAGGCAGCGTACGAAGACAGGAGATTGTGCGTCTGCATTGCGGAATTGTGTACGCGTACGTAAAGCATTTGGTAACTCAGCGGGATGGATTTCAATTCAATAAAAGAAAACAACTGCAGGGATAGCCTTGCGCCGCGGCCAGCGAAGCTGAGCCTTTCGTGCAGCCGCGGGTTCAAATCGAAGTCACAAATGATTATTTGATCTCTTTTTATTTACTTATTTCTTCTAGCACAAACCGACAAACATCGCAAACCCACACATCTCAAGATCTTGCTCGGCCTGACAGTGAAGAAGAAAGTTACGCCAGGATGGTTGGTTTGTGCGTGTGTTGGGTTTTACGTCCCAAAGCAACTCAGGCTATGAGGGACACTATAGTAGATGGCTCCGGACAATTTCGACCACCTGTGTTTCTTTAACGTGCACTGACATCACACAGTACACAGGCCTCTAAAATTTCGCCTCCATCGAAATGCGACTGCCGCAGCCGGGATCAAACCCGCGTCTTTCGGGACGGCAGCCGAGTGTCACCTGTCGTGAACTTCAAGGCGTGCCTTCCCAGACACCCTTAGAGCGTGTGGGGGTAGCGATCTCGGTCACAAAGGAGATGCCCTCGACTCAGTGTGACAAGCTCAGCCGGAGACCAGCTACCAAGTGACAAGGGGGTTGCTCGTTTCGAGCCCAGCTTTCGCCGGTCGCTAGCCAGAGAATGGGCAGGAGCCAGAGGTTCACAAACAAAAGAAGTTTACAAAGTAAAGAGGCGATGAAGGATAATTTCCAATAACTCATACGGACACATACAAAGTAATTTACAATACAATGCAAGTCGTGCAAAGTAGCGCTCGATAGAGATTACAATACAACAAATAGATTGCACTTAAAGAGTACTATTACAATGAAGAGACAAACAAAACAACTTGTTCATCAGGCCCTGCGACAGTCCGACGACCTGAGGTACACGACAGAGCCGTCCCGCAGCTTGGCGCACGCTGCCCTCTGGTCCGTGGCTGGGCGAGTGGTGTTATCCCGGGAGTCGAGCGGGCGCGTTTCTCTGAAGCTTGAACGGCGGCTCGGGCTGACAAACAGCGGTCAACGCCCTTCATTTATAGGTGCGCTCTGAGTCTGTTCGTTCTTCGCTTCAAAATAGGCGCGCACATAGACATAGTATCAACTGTACAATTAACTTCTCCGCAACAAACTTGAAGCGCAAAACCGAACGAGGACGGTGAAAGAAGACGCGAGACACAGTAGCGCTCGTGTGTCTCCCGTCTTTCACCACCCTCGTCCAGTTTCGTGCTTCAAGTTTATGTCATGTCTTACCAACGTGCCCAAACAACCACTTTGTGAAAGAAAAAGGTAAAGGGCATCACTTAGCGCGGTTAAGGCTACGCCCTCTCCGTCGACCATGGGTAGATCGAATGTTCATTCCAACATTCTGAAACAAACCAAGGCGCACGCGGCCACGTTCCTTTTGGCCCCGAGCCGGCGAGCAAAGTGGAAAGGGCAACAGCGCACTCAAGGCTACGCGTTCTCCGGCGTTCATTCTCTGCTGTTCATTTTCTCTAAAACTCGCGCAGGAGATTGTTTCCGCGCTGCGCCGGTTTTTTTTTAATATGCGCCGAATTTTGTAGCACCAAGCACCATACCCGCAGAGCCACCGCGGCGGCCACTTTATGCGAGGATCATCATTGCATGCGCTTCAGTTGAGCCTGCAATCCTGAGACAGCAAATTCATTCTGTGGGCGAGTGATCCTTGATGGGTGTTGCTGAACGGCACAGAATTCCGCGCATTTAATTTAAAAGTTCCGTTTGCTTCTCTTACTGCTCCTCAGTTTCCATGTGTATCCAAAAAATGTGTTTTGGCAATAAACTAACACTTTATTAAAGTGTTTCTGCCAAATATGGACGTGTTGCTTAACTAGTGGAAGGTAAACTATCAATTCGTTTTCGTATGTGTTTTCAGAATTCTGTGTTCTGTGTTCAACTTTTTAGTGAAGGTATTCAATGCCTGAATAATGCTACCTATCTATTATGATGGAGACATGCGTTTCGAAAAAGGTAGCACCAGGTAGGATTTTTAAATAGGAAGTTTGCTGTTGCAAGCGAATGGCAAAAACAATTTCAATTGTCAAATGTATCAGGCGCTGTCAACAAGCTAGTCGTGAGCCCGGAAAGGATCACTTTGAGCTCCCTATATTGCGTTGACATCGAATGACAGCTCAATTATCGAGAGATTTTGTATTTATTTTCTATCGAGCGGATTGCGCGCCTTGAGCAGAAAATAGAATATAAATCCTCCTGGAGGTGTGCTCAAACCGCTGTGCGCAATAATTATTTTCACAGAAGGGCTTCACGCTCCACAATTTTTCAACACTGATGTCAAGAACTAACGCACCCAGAAAATAATATCTAAATCCTCCTGGCGCTGTGGACAAACCGCTGTTTCTAATAATCATTCCCAAAGAGGGCATTATACATCTAAGATGCTTGTTTCATTGTGAACAAAAAGCTTTGCCGATAAAAGCAGCTGCTTAATTCGCGCACTCAGAAGTTTAAAACGATGTGAGCCCTTCATTTTTCACGCTTTAACAGACGGCATTGACCACGCCGTCTAGATGTCGCATTGGAAATGCAATGACAGCGTGCATTGGGTTCCGACGCGGCGGGAATAAGCGAAGCCGCGGAGCGTAGCGAAGCTGGCAGCGATACCGACGGCCCGCGCACCTGGGCCTCAGATGGTGCCAGCAGTGTGATCAAAAACGCAGCACGCAGTGATCGACGTCAGAGTTACTCGTTTTTGCTGGGTTACGGTGTCAAGTCGTCTGCCACTGTGGCTTATTGTTGCCTTGTAACTCGCGTTAAAAATGTTCCAATTTTTTTTATTTAGACAGTTTGGAGGATGTCCTCCTACTCCGTTAATACAAAATCCCTATAATAAACATTAAAAGAGTTATCACATTTACCTAATTCACGAACTAACTAAAGCATTCTTGTTAAGTGGTGCACGCTGTAGTCCCTAATGTAACCCCAGAGCTGAAATAAAAGTAAAGCACGTTATTTTGTTTTTAATTTTCTGACATTCTAATAAAATACCGGGTATATGCTAAAAGACAGCATCGAAGACACTTGCCGAAAATCTGGTGGTAAATAATTTTTATATTATGTTGTGCTATGCTACCTGGATGAATTTAGGCTACCAGAGGTTCTATAGCATCCCCTGACATCGTACAGCACGCTCCTCTGTTTTTATTTTTCCTTCATCGAACTGCAGCCGCAGCAGCCGGAAATTGATACAGCGTGCTTAGGTTCAGCAGTCGAACACATCAAAGAGTACCGCGGTGGGTGGATGATAATTAAGCAACCTGAGAAAATCCATGTCAGCTACTTCTGCACAATTGTTTGGAATATCTTTACATTATTTTATCCATTTTGGAATGTCAGCGCCTGGCACAAGGGCATAACATTTGAAGACAGATAGATCAAAAATACTTTCCACCATTTGGCCGGAAACGTTTTTTGTACACTTCACAAATTTGGCCCAGGAGCGCTGAACAGCTTGATGTTGCCCAAAACTGAGTTTTCGCAGGCTTGCAACGATGCGTCCATGCGTGCTATCAACTGACGCATCTTCATCACGGCTGCCGCAAAGGTATGGTGGAAATTTCATGCATCAGGAAGGCGCTCGATACGAGATGGGTATAGGCGCCCACCCGTACAGACTCGGCATGACTGCGTAAACACAGCGCACGTTCGCTGTGCCCGCCAAGTGCGTATGCACGTCTATCGATTTACGCGGATAAACTGCACCGACAGAGCCGCGCAACAGCTGCCGCGTCGCACACGGCCCGGCAGCGGATCCGGCTTCCTGTCTCTCCCCCTCTGCCGACGCCGGCCCATTGGGAATAATGGCGTAATTTGGATCCCGCTTGTGGCGCTCTCGGCCTCGTCATCGATTACCCGACGCGCGCGAGAGGCACGCCATACGTGGGGAGCGGCGGCATGCTGTAGAGCCACAGCACGGGATGCGTGCGCGTTCGCAGGGCTGAAATGCACAGAAAACACAAAGCAATAGCAGGACCGTCTACGGGACGAAGATGTAAGACCGTTAGGTGCAAATCAATGCCTCTCAAGCTAAAGGACTACGCCCACGTGAAGCCCCGCGTGACTCCATGACCACACGAGGCGTGTCGTCCTCGGCGGTCGGTAACACTTCGGGTCGAAGATACAAGGCGCAAGAGTAGACCGGACGAACAAAGAACGAACACGGACAAGCACTTTGTCCGTGTTCGTTCTTTGTTCGTCCTGTCTACTCTTGCGCCTTGTATCTTCGAGTCATGCACCAACTTGCCCAACAGTCGATCCTTCTGAACACTTGGGGTGATCGTAGCGCGGAACTTCAACATTACTGATAAACCTGAGTAATGAAACCGCAATATTATTGAAGAACGTGATAAGACCTTGAGAACACGTAAAACCTTTTGGTCGCCCGAATTAACGACTCAATTGAACATTTCGCCAGCCAATGAACACTGAAAACAGCCGTGCCGCTCATTTTGACGAAAAGAGCTAAACCGCGTGCGTCCAACGACAGGACACGAGCGCTGACTTCCGGTTGTTTATTTTTAACGCGAGAGCATTCCAGCGGAAGTTCGGAGGAAAAGCCAAGCGCGTTGTCATAATAACCCAGGAATGGTCGAGACAGTTGCGAGGTCGAATGTTCAGCTCAGGAAAGAACATGATTAAACCGCGATTTATGCAGTGATTATGAGGTCATAGAATTACTCACGAGACCATTTGGCTGTGATTCAGACAAGCTGCCCCTAGGACATTGAGGCACGTCCTTTTGACGTTGGTTAACGGGAGATGTTTTGTGTCTTGAGGTGCGTCACTTGGTCTAGTATGCCTAGTGATGTATGGTAATGGGCATGTGTAATTAAAAGGAGGTAATGATTAAGAAAGTAGCAAATAACCATTACCACTGTCAAGTCAGACACTTAAGTTGAAGATAATTGTCGTCCTCGTTTTTTTGCTTTTGAGAGGCATATGTACAGCATGGCTGGGCACAATACTTCAAAAAAATATCTTCGATGTCAAACGCCATGTCCTGAAAGTCTGTATTTCTGCTTCCGATAGAAGATACATAACCGGAATTGATTTCCGATAGAGATGCTTCATGCTGTATTGTCGATATTTCGGTACAGCACTGAAATCGCCAGTATTACTAAAGCGGCTAATACGATTAGCTAAGGTGAGAAAACTCTCCATGATTACTGAGTCTTTAGTCAACACCGTTACCAGCCTGACGAAGCTCTGAGCACCGTATTTTTTCAATTAACCTCATCATGTCCTAGCTCCGAATACCTTAGGCCCGCCAATATCTTTACCTCACTCGCCCACCGAACTTTCTGCGGCCCCCTGCTACGATTTTCTTCTCATGATATTTTCTGCAATGTCCGTTACACATAACGCCCATCGGTTATCTTGCCTTCGAATTACAGGCACTGCATAAGCTCATTCATTCTCATTGACTTCGACTAGGATGTCGTTCACCCGCGTTAGTTCCCTGGTCTACACTGTTCTCTTCCTGCCTCTTAACCTTGTACCAATCATACTTTCCTAAGCTCGGTACATTGTCCGCAATTTGAGTTGGACCCTTTTCAATAGCCGTCGCGCTTACGCACTGTTGTATTGCGTGGTTCATGCGAGGAGCAGACAAGTTTCCAGGGGCGAAGCGACGTTTATTGCCACATGTTCGTCGGTGCGTGGCTGGTCGAGATAAACCCGCGCGCTGGTTGCGGCGCGTGCCTTTTATTCGTTTTGCGCGCCTGCGCATTAAAGACTGCGGCGATAGGCGAGACACCACACGCCTCGTACTGAGTACAAGTAAGATGCAGCTGTTATACATCTGTACATGCTGCACAATCTAAATACCAGAATGTATGACGAATAGGCGGAATACCAAACACCTTCCTTGTAAGGCATGCATGCCAAGCAGGAGCCAATGTACAGCGCAAGACACAAACACAACGGGTAGAAACAGCGAAGAGAGACACGGACGCTGACTTGAACTGAATTTCAACGCGACAGGGTTAAGGCTCCTGTTCTGCTAAAAATCTGGCGTCGTGGTCGTAGTGGGCGTCGTAAGCGAAAAAAACCCCGGAGAGGCAACTTAGGTGGGGCACCTAGATCACAAGAGTCCGTGGCATCATCACAACCTGCCCACCGGATTGCTAGCACACTGCCACCTTGTAAGGTGGCATTTTAATTACTGGTCGTAAGAGGTTGTTAGGGAACAGCAACTTGCGTCTCACGAGCCCTACCATTGGCAGCAGCGGCCATCGCAGGGCAGTGGCGCATCGCTTACCTGCTGCAGCGCTGCACCAAGAGTGGTATGAAGACTCCCAAGGATCTATGGATTTTAAGTCGAGAATGAAGAATTCCGCATACAGTAGAGCCCACTCATAGCGAAGCTAAGGTAACGCTGATTACTTTCTTTTTACCCGATATTCGTATTAAGCGGGTTCGCTGTATTACAGCCAAAATAACAAGTCCGCCAATTGTGAGGCTTATTGCCTAATACTGTGCCATGCGTGTCTATTTGTTCAATCATGAATTGAGAGGGCAGCGCAAAGAAGGCACAGAACACAGTAGAAACACAAAAATCAGGACGGGTACGTACTATCTGAAGGACAGCACCCACGATAAGCATGTGGTTATCCCTTACAGAAATGGTCTATAGACAGTCTATAGATTTCTTATAGACTCTGTTTCTTTCCTATAGATACTTCTTTTTAAGTATTCACAGTCTATAGACTGTCTTTAGGCAACAATCTACTGAAAATGTATGGCCATAAATCTCTAGATTGTCTATAGACCGTCTATGAGATTTGTATTGCACATAGACTGTTCTCTAGGGTTTGTCTATAGAGAGTCTATAAACTTTATAGACAGAAGTGTATGAAAAGTCTATAGACGGTATAAATTTTTTTTTATAAGGGGTGGCCAATAGGTTGACCAATTTAATGGCAGCCTTGTGCTCGGGTGGTCTACATAGAAAAGTGAAACGTGGAAGAAATCCTTTAGACTAACATTTGTTGGGGCTAGTTGGTTCATACTTGATTCATTAGAGGGCAGCGCAAAAAAACAGCACTAACCACATCAGCAACAAAGAAAACGTGACAGCGCCCGTCCTGCCTTCTGCATTTCTGTTGTGTTCTCTGCCGTTTTTTGCGCTCCTGTTCGTTTGCCAGGCGAAATCCGGCCAGCTATGCGTAAACGATACGTTTCCAGAGACGGACATGCACCTGATCAAGTGGGGTTTCGACAGCGGCCTCTACGGTACTTCGGCCCTTGCAGCCACGAAAGGAGCGCAAGTCCTAGTGTGCCCAGAATGCACCAGCTGCGCTGTCCGATAACTAGCACTGCCTGCACGTGGCAGCCAGGTGGCAGTGGCACAAAAGGTAGAGCCAAATGGGTACGCGACGCATGTCTCGTGACATATTGCCCAGCAGCGCAGTAAATCTTCTCAAGTCGCTGCTGTTATCTCATCTATGAACATACGCATGAGCTTACCTTTCGACGCTGCCACTGTCTTCCACCCACATGGTCTGCTTTGCCCACTCGACCCACTCTTAGGCAATGATTGGCTAAGCGTTGAGACGTTTTGGAGGGTACTTTGTTACGAAGCATCATGATGTAAACAGCGCCGTCCGAGACACACACAGAATACA
Organism: Amblyomma americanum; assembly: GCF_052857255.1. Classification (NCBI taxonomy): domain Eukaryota; kingdom Metazoa; phylum Arthropoda; class Arachnida; order Ixodida; family Ixodidae; genus Amblyomma; species Amblyomma americanum. The sequence goes on from NC_135504.1 coordinate 155,465,246, forward strand.
TATAGCATTTGGTTTGGCTCTTTTTCTTCGTGACATTGAAGGCGTCGCCTTCCAGGGAATGGTGTCCTGGAGTCATGGTCTCGCCCGACGAGCGACACCCAGTCAGCACGAAAGAGACCGGTTTATTCCAGACCAAAAACAACGCTTCAAAAGCGGCACATCATATAGCGTAGTGAAGCATGCGCTACAATCTCGAGGCAGCCGAAGGCCAAGGCTACAAGAAAACAGGCGCAACACCTGAGTGCGGCAGAACAAAAATAAGGGATTGGAAGCGCGTTTCAAGAGAACTCGTTTATGGGGGTTTAACGTCCCAAAGTGATTCCGGATATAAGGGACGCACTTGTGGAGGGCTCCGGAAATTTCGACCACGTGGAGTTCTTCAATGTACACTGATATTGCACAGCACACGGACCGCTAGAATTTCGTCTCAATCGAAAATCGACCACCATGGCCGCGATAGAACCTGCGTCCTTCCGGTCAGCAGCTGAGCGCCACAAGCACTGGCCCACCGCTGCGGCTCTTTATAAAGAACTAAACAGAACGTTCAGTGAGACGCTGATGGGACAAAGCGGAAACGATAAAGGCTTGAAACAGTACATGAAACCTGTAGACTGCGTAGCAGCCACTCAAACCAAAAGGGCTACTCCATCCTCGCAGACACCACTTCCATCTTCGCTCTTCATCCCGGCACGATGCCGCCCCTCCTACCGTGCAGTGCATCCTGCTGGGTTGTGCTGACCGCCGAATGAGTTACCGCGCTCTACGATCCACCACAAATCCGCCGGCGCGCCAATTCGCTGCCCTTTATCAAGCCTTCACCGCAGCTATCGCCATATCTGGCGAACAACCCTTCGGTAGTGCGCAGTTGTGCTGCAGAGCGCGTAAAGTTTAAACGACTAAAAAGGGGCCGTAGGGCCCTGCACTCCCCCCCCCCCCCCCCTCGCTTAAGTGACACCTCCCGAAGCATGCAAAAAAAAACGCGCAAGTGGTGAGAAATGGGGGACAAAAATAAGAAAGTCGTGCGGTTGGACAGGTAACGACTGCAGGCATCCGCTGACTTTAGGAAGGCCCAGCCAGTTCACGGTAGGTTGGCCGTGGTAGTATCCACAGTTCCAGTACGAGCTTTACATCCTCCTGCTGGACCACGTGCGCCCACGTGGTTGATGACCGGCCGTGGTACGCTCCGACGTCAGCCACGTTCACCGGCCCGATTTGACGGACACACTGTGCATTGCGAAGCCGGTACAGCAGCCGAGACACACGCTTTGCCACCACGTAAGGACCGCTTCATCACGGAGCGGAGCAGGCTGCAAATCCCTTCTACCGCATCACTGAGTGGGTGCATGCGAGGGAGCACCTCGTCGCCGACAGAGAACTCTAATGGTCGCCTGCCCTTGTACTGGTTGCAGTGTGTTAGGCGGGCGAGGCCCAAGTTCTCTCTGGCCTCTTTCAGGATTCCGGCCAGGCGACTAAAAATACCCTGGGAGTGCTTAGAATAATTGCGAGCTGGCAGCTCAGCAACACGGAAGAAAGCATGCTCAATAAGAAAGAAGAGCTTGGAGCTTGTTACCGAGAAAGATAACTTCAGGTGAGGAACCAGCGGACTGGTTTAACATTGGCCTTGTGTTAAAGCCATCTCCTGGATACTCGAGTCCAAGTCTTTATGATGTTCCGTGACAGCTACTAGGATCGTCGTAAGATTTCTGTTGACAAGCTCTCTGATGTTGACTTGAGGATGGTAGGGCGTCTACCTTTTGTGCTGTATGCCTAAATCCATACAGGTGTTAGCGAAGAACCTGCCAGTGAAATAAGTAGCGTTGTCAGGGATAAGCTGCGCTGGAAAACCAAAACGAGGGAATGTGCCTAAAAGCTTATCCCAAAATGCCTTAGAGTCCACTTTAACGCAGTGGGTGCAATTGTGCCCATTTATAGAAATGGTCCGTGGCCGGTAATAGCTGCCGGTTTCATTTAGACGTTCTGTGTTAAGAAAAAAATTATGTCGCACGCTTTGATTTTCCACGAGCATCTGCTTTCCAGGGGTTGCATGAAACCCGGCGGTTTCCCTTCCTTCGGCTTTGCATCTGACTTGTACCACAAGTTGGAATGTACTTCAAGACGTCCCTTCTCATCCATGGCTACGTAGCGATGAAGCACAACTTCTCGTAAGTTTCCGTCCTGACGCCATAACCCGCACGACATGTGTCGGGTAAGTACTGCAGGAAGGACTTGCGGAGCCTCGTAGGAATGACTAGCCGGAATGAGGACTCACCACTGGCCGCGTCGACAGCAGGTATATATCGGAAAAGAAAGCCGTCCTCTGCTTCTATATAGCAGTCGTAGTTCATGTTAACTGCTCCGCTCCCGGCAGGGTTGGCGCTGTTGAGACTTAGGCGTATCTGGTTACACTGGTCGTCGCTGGTTTAGGTGTCGAGCAGATGCTGACGAGACAGCAGTATTCCCCAGGTGTCTGCGAGTGTTGTCACAGCCAGGACCACGGCTGTCGGCTCGCAATCACCAGGAAGTGGAGCTCGGGACAGGACATCGGCTAGTTTGTTGGAAGTTCCTGTCCTGTAATCAACCTTGCATCTGAATTTTTAAGAACAAGAGCCCTACGGACTAAACGACCAGCCGGGTTTTGCAACCCTGAGATCCTCGATAATATCTGGTGGTCGGTTTGAATTGTGAATTCATAATAACAGGGTGAAGTTTGGGTCACTGACCAAGTCAAAAACAAACAAAAATGACGTTTCGGGTCCTGTACGGGACCCTTGTTCACAATAAGACTGTCAAAGAAGAAGGCGGGATTATATAGTCTTCAGGATTGTTCCTAATCTTTTTGCGTAGATATGATGAAGAGAGCCTTGATTCCTGTTCAAAGTATTTTTCGTCGTCTGGATGACTAATGATTCTAGATGCAGTCTTTTCAAATTATTTCTTTCTGTGGCTACAATCTCCGCCTAGTCCCAGGCTATCTCGTGGCCAGTGGTCTGCACGTGCTCGGCGATTGCGTTCTTTGATGCGCGATGGTTCCTTACGTCGCCTTGATGGTCTTTCATTCGTCGCTGGAAGTTCCCGGTTTCGCCGATATAGACGGATGTGCAGTCTGCACATCCGTCTATATCGGGAACATAATAAAGATGTGGAAAAGGGGGTAAAAGGACATATAGCAGCCCACATAGGAATTTGCAGTGCTTGTCAACCTGAATTTGAAAACTGCAAAATCATAGGATGCCACTCGGATCAAATAACTGGGGAAGTGATGGAAGCCTTCAACATAAAATCTAATAAATACACTTGCGTCAGTGCGTCATCTGTAGTTTTATCAGAAAAAGAAGTGGCGTACCTCTCAAGAAAAGAAAAAAGAAAACGGATGAATGTGTGAGTTATGCGCCTGATTATCTGTTTCAAGCGCATGTCAGTTGTTAAATTTGTTCACACAGCTTAAATCCTTGTCACCTTCACATGCCTTCCACCTGTTGATTGTATTCGGTTTTTTTGTTATTCATGACACTGTATGTGTTATTGACGTGTCTTAGCGTTTTTATGGTTCCTTACACCATGGCTTGTCATCTGTTGAGTTTTATCTTGTTTTATCTTCACCCCTTACGGTTTTATCGATTTTATCGGCCATTTACACCTCTTTGACGTTGACTGCCTCTGATTGTATCTGCTACTTCCTTCCTATATATATTGTTCACTTTCCGCTCAATAAAATCAGTTGTAAGTCAGCGCTCGTGTCGTCGGTTCTTCCCTTGGTCCCTGTCCTGTGTGCGCTGTTTTTTCTAGAATATATATATATATATATATATATATATATATATATATATATATATATATATATATATATATATATATATATATATATATATTGTGTTGGGACTGACAGGCGCAGCGCAGCGAAGAAGCGGACGAGTTCAAGCGGGACAACGAAGAAGCAGACGAAGTGCAGTTGGGTTTTTCGAACGACGCCTGTGAGTGTGCCCGTCGTGTCGCCGGTCAACCAAGACCAACCGACCTGTGCTTCAAATAAACGCCTTGACAATATTTATATATATATATATATATATATATCAAACCGATCAGACCGACCAGCTTCCTTTTCCTCTACGCTTCTGATCTCCTCACCTTCGTCGTCTACGCAAAGCACGTTACACTTCCCCCTCCGCAGACGAAGCCTCCCACGGCGAGCTAAGCAGTGTCCCGAGGGCTGAAGCGTTTGAGCCGAGCAATATGCACCACATGGGTCTTTCGTGAGCATCGGCCGCTGTCAGTAAGGCGTGAGACGACGTAGTTCAAATCACTGATGCGCTCAAGCACAACAAAAAGGCCAGTGTAGTGGGACAGGAGCTTCTGACACAAACCGCGCTTCCGGAGCGGCGTCCACAACCACAATCGATCGCCAGGGTCATAGGAGATAGGCTGGTGACGAATGTCGTAGCGGGGTTTACAGCGCTGCTGAGAGTCCGAAATGCGGAGGCGGGCAATTCGAGGTGCTTCTTCAGCTCAGCAGAGTGTAGTGGCGATGGAAGGCTCATCGTAGATAGAGAAAGGAAGGATGGTGTCGAGGCAGCGGCGGGGAACGCGAGCATACAGGAGGTAAAAGGGGCTGTAGCCAGTTTGTTTCATGCCGTGCAGTGTTGTAGGCATACGTAATAAAAGGAAGGACATCATCCCAGTTCTTATGGTCAGAATCGACGTACATGGCTAGCATAGTGGTGAGCGTGCGGTTTGTGCGTTCGACGAGGCCGTTTGTTTGTGGGTGATACGGTGTCGAGTGACGAAAATTGCATTCGCAGCGACGAAGATGTGCTTCGACAACATCCGCAGTAAACTGGCGTCCACGATCACTGATGAGAACGCGAGGAGGTCCATGACGGAGAACGAGAAAGTGCAGGAGAAAATTAGACACATCGGAAGCAGTGGCAGACGGTATAGCTGCTGTTTCACAGTATCGGGTTAGGTGATCAACACACACGATCGCCCAGCGGTTGCCATTCGCAGACCGGGGAAAAGGGCCTAACAGGTCGATGCCCACTTGCTCAAATGGAGTGGTCGGAGGTGTGACAGGGTGCAGCTGGCCTGGCGAACACGATGCAGGGATCTTGAAACGCTGGCACTGAACACAGCTGGCTACGTATTGTTGAATCGTTTGACGCATTTTGGGCCAGTAAAAACGTTCTTGTGTTCGGTGAAGGATCCGGACAACTCCCAAGTGGCCTGATGTGGCATCGTCGTGCATCAGTTGAAGATCAGGGATGCGAATGCTTTCCGGCACGACGAGAAGGAACCGTGCACCGCCGGGCGTGAAATTCTTCTTGTAACGTGAACCAGCGAGAATACAGAAAAGGGCAGCAGGGAAATGGCCGGCGGCGCCGAAGAGTGCTGTTAACGTCATGTCCTTGCGCTGTTCAGTTTTGAACTGGTTAGCATCAGGAAACGTGGGTGAGACAGAAGCGAGGTAGTCGTCGAAGTTGTCGCCATCGCAAGCAGTCGTCGGAAGCGGCAAGCGCGACAGACAGTCAGCGTCGGCGTGTTGACGACCGCTTTTGTACACGACAGTGAAGTTGAACTCTTGTAGCCGCAAAGCCCAGCGGGCAAGTCGGCCACATGGGTGACGGAGATTCACGAGCCAACAGAGCGAATGATGGTCAGTGACGATGGTAAAAGCATTGCCGTACAGGTAGGAACGAAAGCGTTGCACAGCAAAAACTACCGCGAGACACTCTTGTTCAGTAACTGTGTAGTTTCGTTCCGCCTTGCTCAACGACCTACTGGCATAAGCTATCACATGCTGATCTCCACCGTTGCGCTGGATGAGCACACCGCCAACTCCGACACCACTGGCGTCGGAGTGAACTTCGATGGGAGCAGACGGGCAAAATGGCGCAGAATGGGTCCCGACGTCAGGAGAAATTTCAGATGGCGGAATGCAGACTCACAGTCAGGGGTCCACTGGAATGGCACGTCTTTTTGTAGGAGGCACGTGAGTGGGAAGGCGACGTCGGCAAACCGCGGAACAAAGCGGCGAAAATATGAGCCCAGCCCTAAACAAAACTTAAAAAAAACACGCCCCGCCGCGGTGGCTCAGTGGTTAGGGCGCTCGACTACTGATCCGGAGTTCCCGGGTTCGAACCCGACCGCGGCGGCTGCGTTTTTATGGTCGAAAAACGCTAAGGCGCCCGTGTGCTGTGCGATGTCAGTGCACGTTAAAGATCCCCAGGTGGTCGAAATTATTCCGGAGCCCTCCACTACGGCACCTATTCTTCCTTTCTTTCACTCCCTCCTTTATCCCTTCCCTACGGCGTGGTTCAGGTGTCCAAAGATATATGAGACAGATACTGCGCCATTTCCTTTCCCCAAAAACCAATTATTATTATTATTATTAAAAAAAAACTGCGAAGTTCCTTGACTGATTGCGGCGCTGTGAAGTTGGTGACAGCCTCAACTTTCTGGGGATTCGGCCGGACACCATCCTTATCAACCAAGTGACCGAGGACAATTATTTGACGTTCACCAAAGTGACACTTCTTAGAGTTAAGGACCAGGCCTGCTCTTTCAATGCAGTCGAGGACGATAGCGAGGCGGCTGTTATGTTCGCTAAATGTCTTCCCAAAGATCACGACATCATCCAAATAACATAAAAAAATTTGCCACTTCAGACCACGCAAAACAGTGTCCATAAATCTTTCAAATGTGGCAGGTGCATTGCATAGTCCAAAAGGCATGACATTAAATTCATACAGTCCGTAAGGTGTGATAAATGCAGTCTTTTCTTTGTCGTTCGGGTGCATTGGTATTTGCCAGTACCCTGACCTTAAATCAACCGAGGAAAAATATGAAGCAGAGTGTAGACAATCGATGGCATCGTCTATGCGTGGGAGCGGATACACATCTTTTTTTGTGATGGCATTTAGGCGAAGATAGTCTACGCAGAACCGCCACGTATTGTCTTTCTTTCTCATGAGGATCACTGGGGCCGCCCAAGGGCTTGAAGATTCCTGGATAACTCCTCGGTTTATCATGTCATGAACTTGTTGGTCTATTATCTGACGTTCGGTTGGTGATACGCGGTAAGGCCTTTGTCGTATTGGAGGTGCGGATCCAGTATCGATCACACGATGAATGCGAGAACGGGGAATGGGTACTGGAGGGTCTCTGGAAAAATCGAACACTGTGACATGCTTCGAAAGCAGTCCCACCAAAATGCGACGCTCGGTCGTGGAAAGGGACTTATTATTCATGACCTGAACTTTGGACTCTTCACAGGGGTGTCCCGGTTCTTCACAAGCGTGATAACTGAGCGCCGCAACGGAAACCGACAAGCCTTCCTCGAAATGGGCAAGCTTCATGCCACGAGGTAACACGGCGGGCTCTTCCGAATAGTTCACTGTCCACAGCGTGGTGTGGCCGCCACTAGTTACGCGGACTACGCAACGAGGCACGAGGACACTCTTCTTAGCACACGTCAGTGCAGTGGGTTCCACCACGGCATCGAAGGCATCACACAAAATTTTCGATGAAACAACCGGCACAAATCCGGTAGACATCGCCGGTACAACTGTGTCCTCTGACACAGAGAACGCTCCGAAATCAAGAGAGGAGCTTTCCACAAGAGCCGACTACAGAGTTGCGTCCAATGAAATCCCTACAGTACGACAGTCTAATGTGGCACCGCACTGCTGCAAAAAGTCAATTCCAAGTATAACGTCATGTGTGGAACGTGACAGCACAGCAAATTCAGTCCTGAACACTTGACCACCGATAATAACGTTCGCAGAACAGACACCAAGGGGAACTAATGCATCACCCCCAACACCCCGAAACACCACAGCCTGTTCCCAACCAAACATTACTTTTCGACCCAAACTATTCTTGAAGTTCAAACTCATTATAGATGCTGTCGCACCGGTATCTACTAACGCCATAGTTCGAATTCCGTCGATAAGCACTTCAAGTTTGTTTTTTAACATAAAGACGGGAAGAGGGATTGATGATATCGACTCGCCGGTGGCCTCACCTCCATCGGCCGCGCCGTCTAGTTTCCCGGAGGAGGCGAGCGGCGTCGAGGAGATGGTGAGCGTCGTTGACATGAAGGTGGTGGTGTCAGGCTGCGGTCGGAGGCACGCGAGGTGTTTCGCAGCAATGTCACACGGTAGCTACCCCAAGAGGATGTTGGCGTTGGGTGCTGAACGTCCGCATCGGGGTTGAGGGAAGTGTTCGGCCACAGGCGATGGTCTGGTTGTATCGGGCCTCGTCGGCGGCAGTATCGGGATATATGTCCGGTCATGCCACAGCGGTAACACACAGGTGGCGGCCGCCAGCGATCAACGTATGATGCTTGCCAAGCGTAGTCAGAACGTTGGTTGTAATCATCTAGAGGCTTTTGTCGCGCCAAATCGCCTGTGTAGGCACGCCGTCTTCCCACAGACTGGTAGGCCGACTGTACCTCGCGGGGTCGGCGAAGTTCTGCGAAACGCCAGCTGGAACCCAAGAAGTAGATGGTGTTGCGGGCTCTGCCTGCAATGCGCAACCATCTTGCTGGGCGTCATCCCGGCGCAGAGGGTCTTGATACCGGAGGAGTTCCTCGCGCACAATGTAGCGAATCATGTCAGCCATTGACACTGGAGCAGCGACGTCAACGCTAGCGATGGAGGTGACATTCGTCAGGCGCCCAAATTTCGGCACAATACGACGAAGCTTCAAAGCCTCGAACGCTCTGCAATGCTTGATGAGGTCGGCCGTCCACTTCAAGCTGTCTTTGCTAATAAGGAAGTTGTATACATCTTCAGCAATCCCTTTAAGTAAATGTCCGACCTTATCTTCTTCAGACATCCGCGGGTTCACTAGCCTGCACAACTTTACGATTTCTTCACTGTACATGGTGCAAGTCTCACCAGATAATTGGGCCCGTTGAAGCAACGTCTGTTCGGCGCGTTTCTTTTTGGCAGAGCCGTCACCAAAACATATCTTTATCTCTTCTGTAAAACGTTCCCACGTGGTAAGAGAGTCTTCATGGTTATCAAACCAAATTAGCGCTGTCGCTTCCAAAAAGAATACGACGTTGGCTAGCCTCACTGTGGCATCCCAACCATTATAGCGACTCATCCGCTCGTATTTAGTCAACCACTCGTCGACGTCTTCACCGGACCTTCCAGCAAAGGTGCGCGGTTCGCGGTGATGCTGCCAGTGGCCCGCCGCGGGTGCTGCTTGCTCGGCGCCGGCGTCCTGAGGCATATCCAGTGGAAGTGGTGGCAATCCGACAACTCTGCGGCTGCGTCGAGGAACAGGGGAATCCGTGGTGATACCCAGCAACGTCCACCACAACTGTTACGTACTCAGCAGGCACTGAATGAGTCTGGGGTGTTTATTTAAGAGATTTAGCGACGGGGCGCAGAGCTCAAACCGATCAGACCAACCAGCTTCCTTTTCCTCTACGCTTCTGATCTCCTCTCCTTCGTCGTGTACGCAAAGCACGTTACAATATATATATATATATATATATATATATATATATATATATATATATATATATATATATATATATATATATATATATATATATATATATATATATATATATATATATATATATACGCGTGTGCGTGTGTGTGTGTGCGTGTGTGTGTGTGTGTGTGTGTGTGTGTGTGTGTGTGTGTGTGTGTGTGTGTGTGTGTGTGTGTGTGTGTGTGTGTGTGTGTGTGTGTGTGTGTGTGTGTGCGCGCGTGAGTGCGTGCGTGCGTGCGCGTGTGTGTGTGTGTGTGTGTGTGTTAGGAGGGGGGGGGGTTGCTGAGTCACTGAGAAGCTGAACTGCAATTCATGATCAATGAGTTGATATACAGAGCAGCTAGAAAGGTTGTTCAAAAATTAACATGCACAAAACCAAAGTAATGTTCAACAGTCTAGCAAGGAAACAGCAGTTCAGAATTGGCAGCGAGATGCTGGAAGTGGTAAAGGAAAGCGTCTACTTAAGGCAGGTAGTGACAGCTGATCCGGATCATGAGAGGCAAATAACTAGAAAGGTAAGAATGTGGTGGAGCGCATATGGCAGGTTCTCTCAGATCATTAATAGCAGGTTACCAATATCCCTGAAGAAATGTTATCAATATGTCGCTTTCGCTCAACTTTATGCAAGTGGACAGTCTATAAGCATAAAGATTTAGTATGGTAACGATGTCGATGTTACTTATCAAATCCTGAGTTTTGTGTCTGCTGGGTAAGTCATAGACTATACGAAGGTTTCTTTTTTTTTGATGGAGAAATATCTTAGGTAAGTTAGCATGTGTTATTGTTGGCCACACTAATATACAGTACTTTAGGTGCATGCAAAATTTTTTTATTTATATATTTTGCATACTGCGGCTTCACTCACAGATTCGCCAGGAGTGGGAGGTGTGCATAGAAAATCCAAGGTAAGCTACACAGGGCAATGAAATAAGCAAAACACCTAAGAATTCAACTAAGCAGACATTTAGTTACAATTTAGTCAGGTTAATAAAATGACTAAATATAAGTGGCAATTACATCAATAAATACAGGTAAAGGAAGGGTGCGGAATCAGCTAGGGAGCATATTCCAAGCCTGAATGGGACGAGGGAAGAAGTTGTATTTAAGTGCATTGGTACGAGCATAGAAATGGACGAGGTTAAGTACGTGGAAATGTGTTGTGGTTGTGGGTAGAGTTAGAATGATATAGCTGAAACATGAAAATCGATTATGAGCATGTTTAACTCAATACAGAAATTTCAAAGATTCTAAATGGTGGTGCCTTGATAACGTAGTTAGTTGTAATTAAGGAAGGGCGGAAGTTGGCGAAAAAATGCAGCGGCACTCTTAACAAATGAAGCGAACTGCTTTTTTTTAATACTTTCGATCTTAGGAATGTCATTTGTGAGGGTTCCATATAACGAAGGCGTAAGTAAGTACGGACTCTTGTTATTGTTTTACTGCTGCCTGTCATCGCCGTGCCAAGCCGCTACGGGAGATGGGTGCTTTGTCAAGCCGCGTGCGCGGCTTTTTTTCCTTTCTCCTCAGCCATTGTTCATGACTGAAATAAATGCAAAAAAAAACTTCTCTTGGAGCTTCAGCTAAAATACGTCTTAAATATCCATCTTCATTAGGGCTTTGCTGCAGATGAAAGTAATATGCTTCCACCAAGATAGGTTAGAAGTAAAAATAACACCTCATTAATTATATTCTAACACCCGTTGTAGTGAAAATCTGTTAGATGAATAGGTGAAAAAAGATGTCGAAGGGCTGTTAGAAATTGTCGTGACTACCGATTTGCGAAAATTAATGCTCATTTGTCATTCCCAAAATGTAGTAATTGACTCGTTAAGTGATAATGATCCTCGGCGGAAAGATTAATGTCATATAGAACACAATCGTCGGCATACATGCGAATTTTTAATATGATGCGAATTGAACGACACATACTGAAAGCGGGAAGGAAATTTTATATCCTGTTTGTCAAACACGATTTTTTTATACGAGGTTTAGTTTGAGCAAAGGTTTATATTGACTTACAGTATCAAACGCCTTAGAGGAATGAATACATATAGCATCAACTTGAATACCACAATCTAAGGTGATTTGTTTGGGATTGATACGATTGAACATTTTGCATGATGAGGATGTTAGCGACATGGACCTATAGTTGCAAAGAAGTAGTTTGTGATCAGATTCGAATAAAAGGAGCACCTTTATTTCATTTCCTTTTTCATTTATTCAATACTACGAGCCTTGGTAGGCCCAAGCAGGAGGGGCAATACATTGAGATATAAGGCAAGGTAACATTTAGCACAGAAATTAAAAGATAAACAAGCCAAAGACAACACATGTATGATTCGAACAAAAAATAGGTAAATTTAACACAATTTTTCGCCCGAACTGGACATACAACACTACAACACTAAAATGTCTTTTCCAAGACTTCCAACAGGCAACTTACAACTTCCAGCGTCCAAGAGGCAGGAACAATACCGGAAGTAAGGTATCTATTGAATATCGTGTGCAAATAGCGAGCTGTCCATACTGAATAACTACTTAAAAATGCATTAGGTATGCGGTCAAGGCAATCGCATTTCTTAGTGTCCAAGCATAAAATAGGACTTGAGACCCCCTCCAGAGAAATTTCGATGTTACTAATTAAGAAGAAGTGCTAGAAAACGGCGGGAATATGTGATTATCGTGCGTAAATATGAACTGAAAAAAGGTGTTAAGGCGTCTGAAATTTTATTAGGGCACTGAATTATTTGGTCGTTATCTATTAACATATTGGATGGACTTGTCTTTGGCAGAATAGTGCACCAAAGCTTTTAGGTTTATTGGTTAGAAATTTTTTTTAATTTCAGAAATTGTGACAGAAGTCTTTCGCCGATTTTCTTCAGGCGCAAGTTTTCTTTGCTTGCTTGAACCGAAGAATGCTCCCTGGATTTCTTGACGGTTTCGAACGCCAAAGTCTTTTCACTCGGCGAGACAGGTGTAAAATAAAGAGATTTAACTATGTCAAGTTGCGATTTTTCTCTTTGTCTTAAGGCGCACAAACTGACCAATACATGTTTTAACAGTATTCTCAAAACAGTTAACAAAGATATTAACATCATTTGTAGAGCAACACATCTCAATACAGTTAACAAATGAATTAACATCATTTGTACAACTCAACAGCAAGAAGTAAACAAAGCAATCAGCAAAATATTCAGTGATTGAAACATCATCTGCTTTGATAATATCACAAAAAGAGGTAATAAGAATCTGCGGTTTAGTAATGGAACTTGTCATAGAGACACGAAATGCTTTGTGATCAGAAATGGTATGGATTATTTTATATTTAAAACTTTTATTAATTACATCTGGTAATAGAAAAATTATATCTAGAAGTTAATCATTCCTAGCATATTCATTAATAACATGGTATAAGCGCCAAGATGAGAAAAAAGTTAAGCAGGTCTCTACATAGGCTTGTTTCTGTACCAGAAGACTTCATAGACGGCCAGTGAATGTCGGGTGCATTAAAATCACCCACAGAGATGAAAGTAGGGCTGAAGTATTTTCAAACATTAACTTATTGATGCGGTGAAGGTTATCAATACCGAAGCCAGGAGGATGGTAAAAGGCGCATATAACTTTTTAGTATATAGCCACATTGAGCCTGCACCAAACAGATTCAGTATGTGCAGGACTAGGTGAAAGAGTGACCTTAGTGTCGGTTTAGATAAGTAGAGCAATTTCTCCACCTCTACCAAGTTTGCCTTCTGGCTCTAATCGCAACATAACCGAGAGGAGTGAATTCTGCGCCTTGTGCGACGCCACGTAACCATGTTTCGCTGACGCAAACCACGCGAGTAGAGTATACAGAAATACATGCGAATTTGTCAGACGATTTATTAACGTCACTTCTTGCATTGACATTTAAAAAAAATGGCTCTCGTTTAGATCTGGTTAAGCGTGGAGTGACGCGCAAGCTAAAGCTGGCCGAGTGGAACTCGTTGAGTCGAATTGCAAAGTCAGTCTTTCGCCGCTGCGTTTCTTTGGGCGTTCCGTCGTCACCATCGTCCCTGGGCATGGATTCACTCTCTCACTCCTCTCCCATTCGGTTTCGCCGGCGCGCCGCGCCGCTAGGAGCTGCCACGGTGGCCACGGCGCAGCGATGAAGGCTCGAAATGCTAGCGTAATGTAGGCGCGCGGCGCGCACACCAGCTACGTGCTCTGACGTCATTCCGCGCATGCGCACAACTGGCGAGGCGGGCGGCGTCTCTTCCGCCATCCGCGCAGCGGCTAGGCACGCTGCGCGCACACCAGCTGCGGGCTATGACGTCATTCCGCGCATGCGCACAGCTGGCGGAGCTGTGGTGACGCGGCTCAGCGCGAGGCCACGCTGACCTCACGAAGTGGCTGGCATATTATAGCTATTGGTACCAAAGGTAAGATGATTAGAAGATTTGGGGTACAGTCAGCAGGGGTAATAGTAGGAGGATGTTGATTGGCTGAGGATGATGCAGCAGCGAAAGAAACCTAGTAGTCTGAGGAGGATGCAGCAACAGGCGAAAAAGGTACTTGAGTTGTACGTGCTTTACTAGGTGTATCATATTTTGCCATACTTAAAAAAATTAGACGCATCATCCCAGTTGTAGAAAACGTCAATAAAGACATGGTCATAATGGAAACGAACTAATGAGCCATTATCTCAAACAGAAGCCGAGCTTCTCCAAAATTTCTGCCTTATTGTACGAACCCTTAAGGAAAAGTCTTCTTTGATACTGATTTCTGAATTTTTTAGAGTTTGCAAAATTTTCATTATTGTATTTTTTTTTGAGAATCGGAAAGCCTAAGAATAGCAAACAGGTCAGGTTTGCACATTGCGACTTCTTCCCAGCCTCTGAGAACGTTCAGTTTGACGACATGGGATCTTTAGTTTGTCACCAATTAGTGGAGAGGCATTAGCTAAAAGTGAATCACTGTTTTCTTCGTCATCTTCGGACAGTACATACAAAATAATGTTTTTGCGCCGTGATCTGTTTTCTAAACCATCAAAGTTTTGGTGCTAGTCTAATACAACACCCGCCGTGGAAGAGATTTCGGAACGCTGGTCTTCACATGCTGAAATAGGCTCACGGTCACGAGGTGACTCTAAAAGAGAGACACGCAATTCTGGTGCCTCAAATCAGGCATGAAACTGCTGCTTGATGTCTGCTATATCTTTTGCGGTTTCGTTTTTGATGTTTAATTAATTAAGAAAACATAGATTGGACACTTGGGCTTTCAGGACTCTGTTTCGTCAACTGAGGAGCCAGTCGCGCACGCTTTAAAGCAGGTAGACTTGTTCCGACCTAGGTTCACTTCTATGCCACCACTTAGCAAAAGTCTGCTAAGGCAGTAGAGAGCATTTCAACAAGAAAAAAATGACACTTTGTGGCCATGGTAGCCGCAGCAAAAAGCGATTTACGAACTATATAAGGCAAGTTTGACTTTTTTCCGGTAAAATATTTTTTATGACGCGAAATAAACCTTACAACCTTGGATGTCGTCAGCATGATGGGATTGACAAGTTCATTCCACTCTTGAAAGTACACACCAAGTGTTTTGAATGATTCGCTAGTTCAGTAACCTGTGATTTGTAAAACAAAGCTATCTCTGAGCTACAACTTTTATTCTTCGGTAAGAAAAGTACAGCTTTGGATTGTGTCAGATTTACTGAAAGGTAGTTTGTGTCCCACAATTACTCTAGATTGTGTGATTAGCATGCATGTTTAGATCGTTGCAGTTATCGCAAGGTATAAGGGTAGAATGTCATCTGCATAAATGATAAAGCAGGCGGAAGTGTCAATAGTAACAATATCATTAATACAGAGTTTCTGACAAACTGACCTCATTAGACCGGAAGTGCTGCATGGAAACTACACCGCCGAACCAGAATTGGAAACCAGAATTGGAAACCAGAAGTGATGCCGTGAAGTGACGTTACCGGACCACAACACTTCCAGCAATGCCTCGACATGTTTCTTGTGCAATCACAATAAAATTCGTCAATGCGCTTGCTGTATTGCGATAGCACAAAGAACTCGTCGAGTTGTTGTCGGAACACTTCCGGTTCGCTGACTTCACTTCAGTTTGCCACTTCGGGTTTGATGGCGTAACTTCGGGTTTAATATGCTCACTTCAGGTCATCAATAGACCATATGCGAAATGCGCAGCGCCATCTCGTTCACAAGTTGATAGTTAGGTCCGCCATCTTGGTAACGGCGAGGATGCAGCATAACCGCCATTACTCTATGGGAAGCGGAGACTGTATGCGCAAGGCCCGCGCGGATTCACAAGCCGCAGATCGACCCACATTGTATAGCGAAAATGCCGACGCTCTGCTGTGTCCCCTGGTGTAAACAGCGAGGACCCAAGAATCCAGGCGGTAACAAGTTGCGTGGTATTTACTTTCACACCCGTGTAATCCGTGCCCGAGAGGTAGGGAAACATCGGACTTACCCGGTACCCATTATTAATAGTCGTCTCAGGGAAAAAAAGATAACCTCGAGTTGACTACAAATGATAATACCGGTTAGAGAAGTACCATGCTGCACCTTAATCGATGTTAATGAAATTTGTGAAAGGCTTCCTTTTCTTCTCGCGTCAACCCCGCGGTGTGCCCGTGTTATCTGCATGTACAGCAGCACTTCTTTTTACCCAACAGCCGTGACAGCAGCCGTGTCGTTAGAGCAAATTCAGATGTCTGTGAATGTGCAAAGGCTGTAAATATTAGGGACATGGCGCTCGCTCTTGTAAGCCCGTGGTCACATGGGCGTGCATTAATGCCGAGCTTTGCTCAGGTACAGGCTAACCTTCGCGCCGCGATTGAGACGCCGGATAGTGCGGATAAAGCGGTGGACGCACATTCTCGCGCCGGTGGCACACGGGGACTTACGATCGTGATCAATTATCGCTCTTACGCGGTCCAACTAACCGAACCGCACCGAGTTTGCCGAGCTCTAGCGCACAACACGATTGCCTACGATTGCGGCAGATCGCAATTTTAATAATCCGCATGGCCAAAATCGCGATCGAAAGTGCCCGCTGGACCAATATGCATATTGACCAACACAGCCTGGTAACAAACACTTCCACCGTTGCGGTTCAGTTATGTTTATTATCAAGCGGAGTGTTTTTAAATTTCGCGCGCTGGTGAAAATATTCTTGTGTAGCAAATATAGGTTACTGATGAATTATTTGTTGATACAGGTTTTAACTACAAGTAAATCTCTTGAAACTTGCAGGTTTCTTATCATCGCTTCCCAAGAGATGCCACATTATACAAAAAGTGGATCATCGCCATCAAGAGCGACGCAGGGAAATACTTCAAGGTGACAAAATGCACAAGAGTGTGTTCAAGGCATTTCCTGTCATAAAACTTTATTCCTGGTGTATCATGTGGCAACAACTTACTGCGACAAACAGCCTTCCCCAGTGTGTTCAGCTTTGGCAAAAAGCAACAGCTTCGCAAATCACCCAAGAAGCGAACATTGAGCGCCTGTCCACACGCACATCAGATTTCAGATTAAGCGGTTGCTCGAGCGCTGACTGTAGAAGACAGTGCAGCAGAATTTTTTGGTGACCAGTCTACTTATCGATTGTCAGCAGCAGCACTTGAGTCCGAAGCACCTGAAACAGAGAGAGACACCGCTAGGTGTTCACCTGCTTCTGGTACCACCCCTTTATTAGGTAGTGGCGAGCCTATCAATCAAGTGGAACGCCTCGAGGGTGTGGTTACCGCACAGACAAAAGAAATAGACAGACAGAAATATGACTGTGAAGTCCTCCTGGAGCAGCTGCTCCAGACGAAGAAAGAGTTGCACTTTTCACTCCAAGAAAATCGCCGCCTCACTGCAGGTCTTGAAGAAAAAAAATTAGAAGAAAAAGCTTTGGCATTGACCGTTTTAAACACTCAAATAAGGACTTACTTGCTTACACAGCAATACCATCATACTAGCACTTCCTGGCATTGATGACTTTCATCAACCTCGGAATGAATGGGAGTAATATTTTGAGGAATGCTGGCATCAAAGCCAGCGGAGGCCGACGGCGGAAGCTGACGGCAGAAAATGAACTGTTCCTCGTACTTGTAAGGCTTCGTCTCGGCCTCTTCGAGCATGACCTGGCACACAGATTTGGGATCACTCAGTCAACAGTGTCACGTATATGTGTGCCGTGGATTAACTTCATGTACACAAGACTCTGCAAACTACCACTCTGGGTATCAAGAGTTGTAATAGACGCAACAATGCCTGCAGCATTCAGCACGTATCCAACAACAAGGTTGTAAACTAGGAAGCGCAAAATACCGGACGACGGACAGAGTAAGGGACACAAAAAACAGGTTCCCTTACTCTGTCCGTCGTCCGGTATTTTGCGCTTCCTAGTTTACAACATGCATCACCAACTAGCCCGGCAGCTTGCTATCCTGAACCAACAACAAGGATTATTTTGGATGCAACAGAGATAAAGTGTGAGGTGCCCACCTCACTGTCTCTCTAGTCGAGCTCCTACTCTACTTACAAGACTTCAAATACCTTTAAAGGCCTCATTGGTGTTTCACCAAACGGCTTAGTGAGCTTTGTGTCAGAGATGTACACAGGTTCTATCTCAGACAGGGAGGCCGTACTGAAAAGTGGATTTCTGAACATCAAGTTTGACAAAAATCATTCTGTCATGGCAGACAAGGGGTTCTTGACTGAGGACCTTTTGGCAAGCAAAAAATGTTAAGCTGAACATTCCATCATTTCTGCACAGGAATGCCCTTTCTGAACAACTAGTCAGGGAAACTAAGGAGATTGCTTCATTGAGGATCCATGTAGAAAGGAGAATAAGAAGGGTCAAATCATTTCATATATTTGATCGGCCGATTCCACTCACACTGGCTCCCATAATAAATCAAATCTAGACTGTGGCTGCTATTCTCACTAACATGCAAAGCCCATTGAGCAAACCTTCACAACCAAGCAGGTAACAGCTGGCACCTCCAACAGATCTAATGACTGAATAACTTAAAGGATGACCTCTATTCACTGCCTCAAACCATGCAGCAAGATAACACAGGAGCAGAAACTTCCCTCACCCCCACAATCAGAGGGCACAAGGACTAGAGTATTACGACTCAGATTCCGTGCAATTCTGTACGAAAAGAAAGTCTAACAAAGGGAAAATAGAGTGATGCACTAAACTGTGCTGTACTGATGGGTCACACTCATGAAAGCGACCACTTGGCACCTAGATGAATGACCGAAATATTGCTCGTTAAAAGGGCTGGTGCCATCATGGCGGTAGGAATTTCGATTCATTTTGTTTGGGAAGCGGCCACAAAATGCAGGCTTGCAGACTATGCAGGCGTGCGTGTTTTAATACATTTGCATTGTACCATAAATGTTACTGTGTATATATATAGCGTTGCCGGGTATTTGTCAGTTCCAATGATCTATGTCAACCGTTTGTGAATTCTGATGACCAAATGTACCTGTTGCACTGTATGCCTTGTAAGGGAGTGCAGACCTCGTCAAGCCTTGTTTGGTTTTTTGTCTGCGCTTCCCTCAGTATCCGTAATACTGAAATAAATTTGATTGATTTTGATGAAATTTCAAGTAATCAATAAGTGAGCATCTTTCCCATTTCTTTCCTCCCCCTTCAGCACAACATGCTTCAAAAACTAGCCCAAAAATCAACCATTTTATTCTATATCGCAAAGTCTGCTTTCAACTACGGCTAGTTTTTGAAGGCGTAATTTGCCGTTGATCAAGTTAAACTCAAAAATAGCTTTCATGTGCCTTTATTTTATTTATTCAGGAAATGCAAAAATATAGAATGGGTGATGAAAAGAAAAGATAATGAATGGCCAGGAATACAGAGGGAGCCATTGTCTAGCACAGAAGCCTTATAAACAAAAAAATCACTAGCTGCAGTAAGTGTAGATCACTACAATGAAGAAAAACGAGTGTTCAAACCACAAATGAATGCAATCTGAGAATTATACCACAGCAGTGTTGTGAGCGGCAAATTAAGGCACAGCAGTACTGAAAAAGAACTCATCCAACTATGCCTTAACATTGTCCCACCTCCCTTGAACAAAATAAATGCGCGCCAGAGCCATCCACTTTTCAGCAAAGACCACAACGTCTGCCCATTTGCATTCTGTGACAGCCATCTGTCCTAAAACTTCGTAAATATACTTATCTCTCTTGAGCTGAGGTGTACCATCAACAAATGCAAGACAAGTTTTTGCTGGTTACAGTGTTAGCTTCACAGTCCTTCAAAGAGTAGGGGCATTTTATGTCCACAACACCACAGGTGCCTTCTTCCGGGTCAAAAACCAACCTATCCGGGCTTGCACCTAGCCATGAAAAGCCAGGGTGCACAGCAAGGCAACAATATTGCAAGGTCCCGTTGTGTCCTGCAGCTCTCATTGTAGCGGCATACCACTCTGCTGCAAGAGCCTCATTTTTTTCGTGTACTGTACAGCCCGTACCCGGGACAGATCCTTTGGGTCCAAGAGATTCCTTAAACCTTTCTCTGTCCATTATTTCCGCCTCATGACCTTGCCAAAGGTAGATGCTGTGAGGCGGTGTCGTCGTGCCGGGTGCCACTTGTCGCATAGGGCCTGCTGCCTGGTATTTGCTTCTAGCTCCTGGGCTTCTTCAGGACTAAGCTGAAGGTGCTAGGAAAGAAAAACGATATGTATTTCTCGCAAGTCTTCACTTTGTTGCATTTCAGCAGTTCTCAATAATCCTGCTTGGTGCGCATCCAGTCTTTTTCGACTTTTGCTAGTAAAATTGCGTCAGATGACGCTAATGTATGCATGCAAAATGTTGATCGGTTCAATGGCCAAACTGAAATTGTCACAATTCACTGGAAGCGAGTCATCTTTCATGCCTTTTGTCAGCCGTCGCACAGCTGTTAGTGTTGTTATATAATGCTTCAGAGTTATTTTAGATTTTTGGCCTATTCTATGAAGTGTTAACAAGACACCGCCTTACACAAGGCCATCTACAAGGGGTGGAGCAGGAGAAATAAATCACCCTCTGTCGCAGGCATTATAATCACTGTGCAGCATCTGGCTGCGGCAGTGGCAATAGAAAGTTCGAACTGTTTGTGCAAACATGCGGCATGCTTCACGGCTTAGTGTTCTCAAACACTTCATTTTGAGAGAAAACATGAGCCATGAACTGGATGGTCACCTGGGCTGTAAATGGAAAGTGCAAGACCGCATCCAGAGAGAAGTAAAGTGCTGCTTCATTGTGAAATTTAAGTTCACTTTCACCACTAACTGGTATTTTTTTGTTAATTATTAAGCTACAGTGCCTTCAGCAAAGGGCTGATTGCATGGCTTAACATGGCTATCACTCTGGTTGTTAAATAAGCATATTAAAATTCCCGTCACCACCCTGGTTCAGTACCCTGTACGACTGCCCCTGGCACTCTTCAAAAGTAATATGGCAGCTAGGTGAGCTCTGACTGAGGCTCATTACTTTCAATGCACATTATGTGAATGACAAATTGCATCAATAAAAAACCGGAAACCCAACAGAAAAAGAGCAAGAACACAAAGCTGGCTGTGAATCAGTCAATAAAGTGAGCAGTTTTAGCTGTGCACATAGGAGGCGAGAACAGTAATTGTTCCGTAGGCCAGTTCATGTGATAAAGAGCACTTTATGCCCAGCGATTAAGAGCAGCAGGTGTAAATATTTAGTATAGTCAGACGTGCATGCTTTGAACACTATCATAGCAGACGGCCATCGCCAGACTAAATAGCCTTGCAGCCTGGATGGTGCTATCACAGCCAAAGAACTTTGGCAGATTACACCTCAAACCTTTTAGCAAGATCAGCAGCTACACCTCCCATGACCTGGCATGTAGATGGTGTGTAAGTGCCAGCAAGGCCTCGGCAATGAATGTCAAATATTTACCAAACATGGTGCTCAATATGTGCTCTTATTCACTCAGACCTGAATGTAAATAGACAGTATGCACTAATGGCACAGTTAGGACAGCAGAAGCATTTCAACAAACATGCTTACTGTCATATGTAAAAAGAAGTCGCTATATGCTGGACAAAACCCTTTTGCTACCACAAACAAATGGCAAACCTGCAAAAGCACCTGATAAATACAGTGAGCGAAAGCAACAACTAATGTGCTAACCATCAGAATTTGTTGTTCATCAGCTTCGAAGACAGCAGGAAATGTGTGCGGCACTGCACCAGTAAACAGCTCCAGTCGTGGGACAGCACAATTGGTGCCTGCACCAGGGCCTATGGTGGATGATATCCAGGACTTAAAATCATGTGGACTGTCCGACTGCTGGTATGTCAGTGGAGAGCCTACTGGAGCAAGGCCTACCTTTGTCTTTACTAGAGAAACCTGCACGTCCGGCAAAACAGCGGCAAAGGAAGGTCACCCAGTGCCTCCAACTCAGCACCAAGTGACTGGATTGCGGGCTGCTTGGCTAGCTTCATCCTGGTAGTCCAAGCTTGCACCTGAAAGGCGAGCAGTCACTGGCAACTGTGCACCGCCTTCTCGTGGGGCTCGCCAGTCCACGTCAAGAACACTTGCAGGCTTGATGCCTTTCTGTCCTGGGCGTCTCCACTGCTGAGGCAGCTCCGTGCAGGCAAGCTCTGGTGGTGGCTCTGCAAAGCCCTGCTCCTTCAATAGGGCTAGCAGGCGTACTGCTGCAAGGACGAGACTGCAGGCTCCACTCTTTCCTGCTGGGCATTCGCAGGCAGCGGCACGAGGCACGCCGGTGGTAATGTGAAAAGACATCTGCACATTTTAGGGACGGCCACTTTTATTGTGACTGCGGAAACATGTGCAATGCACGTGGACGATACCAAGCCTGAAAAGAAAATCCAAAACAGTGCTGTGGTACTCATGAAGTTCAAAACTTATTCTGTAACACTGGTATGTGCATTGATGGGAGAGTGCCCAAGAACCGAGACATCTCAATGCACATAGGATACAACTCTTGCATAAAGACCTTGCGAATTGGCTCTAGCAGTCAATAAACGCTGGTCTGGTAACAAATACTTGTTTCTGTATAAGTAACGTTACCACTCGAAAAACCACGACATGAAACTAAAAATCAAATCGTGGGGTTTTGCGTAGCGAAACCACCATATCATTATAAGGCACGCTGTAGTGAAGTGCTCCGGATTAATTCAGACTACCTGGGGTTGTTTAACGTGTCCTAGAGCTCAAGTACATGTACAGTAAAAGGGCGTTCTCGCATTTCGCCTCTATCGAAACGAAGCCTCCGCGAACGAGACTCGATCCCCCAATCTCGCACTTAGCAGCAGAGCGCCTTAGCCGACTAAGCCACTGCGGTGGTTGAGAGGAAACTGCAAGAACCGATTTGCAAAGCAATATGCACCGCTCTGACCACGCGGCTATTCGATTGCATCGGTACGTCTGTTTCGCAAAATGTTTCTGCGACGATTCGGCGTCCGCCCCTTCAACATATAGAAACCGGTCGCATCTTAACATAACGTTACTCGCGCTTGTTGCTTCCGCCCACAAACGCTCCTTGAAACGAAGAAACAGAAGCTCCCACTATTCGGTTGCGACGAAACTTCCATATCAAGTGAGCGAGTTACGACTTTGGGTGTGCGCGTAATGGAAGAGTACAGAGCGCCGGGGCAACGCTGGCGTCGGACGCCGTTCGCAGAGTATGTCTAGAGCAAAAAGTTTGCTTACCCCGAGTCACATGTGCTCGTGCGAAGCGATGACGGCGAACAGTAGGCCTCGATGACAAAGCTGTACGCCTTCTTGTGTTGACGGGCAGAGGGGCCTTTTTGGTCGCACAAGCATTCCAATGTGCGCTCCGAAATATGCGGAACGACGGTCAAGTTCGTCGTCCAACCTGAGCTGCTCAGACTCGGAAAGCATAGCGGCTGATACGTGACGAGAGGTCTTGCCATCGTATAAAACTTTCGCTTAAATACAAATAGACCTGAATACGGCGAACAGACTGGCACATGGATTGGCAGCTGAACAGGCTGAACACTCGCCGCAACAAAGATGGCGACCAGACTTTCGATGCCCAGTGTTGGCAGATGACCAAGCAGTTTTGCATACGGTCTATTCGGATGTGAATGCGTTACTTCCGGGTGGATTCTTTCGCTTCCGGTTTTCGCTTCTCGTTCGAGGCCGTAACTTGAGTGCGTCGCTTCCGGCTTGCTGACGTTGCTTCAAGTCATCGCTTTTAGTTCGGGGGGAGAACTTCCAGTTTAATGATGTCATTTACAATTGCTATTTTTGGGTCGACCGCCTAGCTTGCATGCGTTACTTCCGCTCTGATGACGACACTTTCGGTCATCACTACTGGTTTGTTCACGTAACTTCAGGTCATCAATTTCAGTTTGGAAACTTCACTTCTGGCTTTGTGTCGTCACGTGTATATGATGTCACGATCGGTCAGTCATGACTCATAACATCACATGGTTGTCTGCACACACATCATGCTTAGCACACCTCATGCAGATACACATCATCGCTATACACAACACGGCTTCCAAACGCACCAATCATCGCTAAATAATTAGGCATGATGGCTTACGTCAAAATTATCTTTGAATGTCATGACCATCAATGACCATGTTTTAGTTTTTATGTCTCATCATACATTTTAATGGGACCACATATGCTTTGATTTCTACAGCAAACACGCAACAAGACAAGCACCAATAGAGTATCGTACCGACGCAACAGCGCTCAAAGCCGGGAAAAGGCATCGACAGGCTTCTTGCGTTTTCGCATATTAATCTCCCCACTGCAACAACAGGAGGCGGTTATCATAGGTTCAGAGCAAAAAGTGGACGACGACGAGAGGCGATGTCTTTCCTGCACTACTTTTGTGTCACGAAAAAAATTGCTTCAAAAGAATCACAATTAAAGAAATATATATCAAATAAAAACTCGTTTCTTATGCAGCTGCGAGAGAAATCTGGTTTTTATTTTTAGCGCGCTCTTCGCATTCCATGTTTTCTACTTCCGCAAGCCAAGCGGCAGGAGTGCGCTATAGCAGACGAGGTGAAAATGACTTCACCTTCCACACTGCGCATGCGACTGGTGTCGCCAATTCTCGCTGGTTATCGAAGGGAGCGTTCCGCGGAACACGCTGGTCATGCTGCGGGATCTTCCCATTAACAGTGGACGCTACTTTATCAGCCGGGATTAAAAAAGGCTCTTTTAAAAACCACGTGATTCCTGTCACTCAAAGCTCGTTAATAAGAGACTTGCTTATTCCTGCCTGCGGCTGTTACTTCTTAAGTCTTGCCCTCATACGGTTCAAACCGGTTGTACTGTTAAAGTGTATCGCCTTTGTTTCATCTGGGTTTCAACCTGCGCTTCTTCTGGCTGTTTCTGGGTCTTGGTTGAAGACACAGCTGCTCACGAAGCCGATAATGGTGAGCGGCGAAGTTTGAAGTTCTGCCCGATGTTCATAAGATCTCGCATTGGCTGAAGAGTGTGGATAAGGGGAGAATTTGGTGTAGATGTTCTCGTTTCCGCGTCCTGCAAGCTGTCAAGTCTGTGCTTACTAACCAACAAAAATAAATGAAGGAAAGCAGTCTCTGGCATCAACCATAGAATCAAATTTGCGCCCCCCAGAAAGAGTGTGATATTGCTGCAACGCTTTCAAATTTTTGCTTGTTCACGTTCACTGCCGCCGGCAAGCGGCTTTATCACTTTGTCTCTATAGCGAGATGCGACAAGATTTATCTCGAATGATCGCAGACAGGCGGGACCAATTCTATGTTGTTCCAGACTATTGCGGTTACTTTGCACACCGTATCTTGAAAGTTCGTTGTCAGCTTTAAATTGAATACGACCGAGATCGGCGGGCATTCTGTTCGACGACCGCCAAGCAGGCTTGGTGCTATGCCGATAACCAATCATTTAGTTCTTTGTGGGCGCAGGACCGCCCAATAAACAGTTTCTTTTAGAAGCCCTTTTCCCTGTGTCCCTGACGGCCAGGCTGCCGCCACCACTACTTGACATCTGGTGGAGGTGCGGGGTCGGCGCGGCGTTCTTCAACAACTGGTTCTCGTCGAAGAGGACCTAAGGGTGTCAATAGGGCTGATGACTGCGTACTTCAGCGGCGTATAGGAAACGGCATAATTAAAAATTTTGCGCAGAATAACGCAGGACGGGAGGGAGAAACACACACACACACACGAGCGCAAACTTACAACTGTATTTTCAGAAAAGAAAAGATACACCGCCTTAAGAAGCAGAGAGGGCGCAAGCGTACAAAATTCAGAACATCACGTGTGGGAAGAAAAGAGCACGCTCATAGATACAGTAAAAATTGCATCAATAATAGGCACATGAAGAATCTTATCATAACTAATCGAATTTGAACAACAAAATCAGGCTATCCATTGCGGTGAAAGGCGAGTTCTTTTTTGAGAAGGGCCACCGAAGCCTTACTCACGCAGCCTTGCGTGGTGCTAATTTTAAGGGCCTCTACAATTTCCCGGGCCATCCTATCGGAAGCTCGCCCGATAACAACAGTGGAACGGAGGAAAGGACGGCACTGCTGTTTCTTATTCTTATTCCTGTCAGTATAGTGTTCGCATTTGAGGCAATGCAAAGACAGGTTTGAGCCGCCACTTGCGCCCAGAGAATTGGCATGCTCTATGAGCCTGTCATTGAGACAGCGCCCTGTCTGGCCTAGGTGCACAGACTGTCTCAGTGACAGGCTCAGAGAGCATGCCAATTCTCTGGGCACAAGTGACGGCTCGAACCTGTCTTTGCATTGCCGCAAATGCGAACACTATACTGACAGGAATAAGAAGAAGAAACAGCAGTGCCGTCCTTTCATCCGTTCCACTGTTGTTATCGGGCGAGCTTCCGATAGGATGGCCCGGTAAATTGTAGAGGCCCTTAAAATTAGCACCACGGAAGGCTGCGTGAGTAAGACTTCGGTGGCCCTTCTCAAAAAAGAACTCGCCTTTCTCCGCAATGGATAGCCTGATTTTGTTGTTCAAATCCGATTAGTTATGATAAGATTCTGCATGTGCCTATTCTTGATGCAATTTTTACAGTATCTATGAGCGTGCTCTTTTCTTCCCACAATTGATGTTCTGAATTTTGTACGCTTGCGCCCTCTCTGCTTCTTAAGGCGGTGTATGTTTTCTTTTCTGAAAATACAGTTGCAAGTTTGCGCTCGTGTGTGTGTGTGCGTGTTTCTCCCTCCCGTCCTCTGTTATTCTGCGCAAAGTTTTTAATTATGTCGCTACATCAACTGGCCCAACGTTCTACCCTAATAGGAAACCGCTTGAGCTGCCGCTGCTCGAGGCGTCGGTGAGGGGGAGCCAAGTGCATGCTGCACTTCATCGCGGACAATTTCCGCGAGCGTCGCTGCAGGTTGGGAGATGGTAACAATATCGCGGATAATATACCGCAATCATGTACATTGTCCTGTAGAATCCTGTACATCCTGTAGAATATCGCGGATGACATACCCCTGGTTGTATAAAAATGCTGTGTCATCCAAGAGGGTTGTCGAGCTCGCTTGGTGCGGTCAAGGAAAATGGTGGGCTTAGCTGAGGTTCGGTTAATGTAGGACGAACCAGACGCTGCATTAATAGGCTTCAAGAAGTGCGCAGCAACTTTTGGATTCCCATTCCGGGCAGCAGCATTTACCAAAATATTCGACCACAAAAAATTGAGAGAAAAAAATTGCACAAATCTTTAAAAGCGCAAGAGGTTATTGAGCAGGTGCGAAAGACAAAAATACAAGTGAAATTCTTGGGCCCTTGCAGATGGAAAGATATGGCCCTTAAATGTATGTTAGCGAGGCTTCGATTCACATGTACCAGAGGGAGCCTAAGTTTCTTTGTTTGATAGGATCGTGAGTGCTTGGCGCCCATGCGCAATGTTGTTGATTAATGAAAGAGGCATTGTTTCGTTAAAGAGTTGCACATCGGTGCTAGTCCCGTCTTTTTCTTTCCCAAGTGTGGTCCCTTTCGTGGTTTTTTTTTTAAACTATAAACCCAGGGGTGGACTAAAGGGTCAGATTCTATGGCGGTACTAAAACAGGCTAAAATCATAATGTAAAAAATGCCGCAGCCTTCCCTTGTGCGTGTACGACATTATAGTAAAAGAGATATATTCTGATAATCGCTCATTATAAGAGCCGTTTCGATCGTTAGTGGTCATTACAAACAACGCCGCGAGTCCAATTAGGGTACGAAAATCCCGGATGTGCTATTGAGACACGTAGGCTGTCCGCGGGCGTCACTTATTGATTTAAAGCTAGACGCTGCTCTGCTGCCAACCGGCCTTCACGGGTCCAATACCTTTCTGTTTGCGCTCGTTCGCTCTCCACATCTGTCGGGCATTTCTCAAGATGGCCATCTGCGAGGCCGTGCCGCCATCTCTAGTCGGCGCCGCGCAGCTTATTGGAGAGCCGCGTTTTGGAAAGGATGTGCAGAGGGAGTACTGCTAGTAAACCTTGTGCCTTCACCAGCCCCCTTAACCGAAGTTCTGGGCATGCCTAACTTAGTGGCGCTTGTTAAACGGCCAATCTCTCTCAGCTGCTCCTGCACTCGAAGGAACGCAGATTAGTTTTGGGAGCAGGCTTTTCAAGGAGCTAATCTTGAATTGTAAATTAATGGGTCCTTCGCTTTCAGCTCGCCACTCGCGAAGCCGGCCTCCAACAGTGTATGGGAGTCAGCAAGAGGGCAAGGAGGAGCGAGCGTCGCAAGGCACTGTTCTGCGCTACTGCCGCAGTTAGGCGAAATAAGTTGAGCGCGCCGAGAGTGCCCCTGGTGCCCTGCTCAGTTGTCTAATGTACTTCTCATAAATCGGAAAAAAGCAAATACACTCAGCGAGGTCGTGCAGCGGGCGCCTGTTCCCTTTGGGGCGAGCTTAAGAGCCGTTCGGCGTAGAATCTTAAATCATAGTTTAGAGAAAACCAACCAAAGCTGCTTCATCACTCTTTGAAAACAAGCCGACTTTCCTTAATCGCAGCGAAATCCCAAGGCATAGCATAAATATCCTCAGAATTTATCAACCACTACCACCTCATGGGGGCAATAAACTAAATTGTGAAGCCATCCATTGTGTTCAAGAGAATTTATCATGCTACGCTACAAACAAGGTTTTTTCACTAACAAGAACAACCTGAGTGGATTCCATGTAAATCAGCGCTAAAGACGAGAGACCAGAGAAAGAAAATAACCGGTCAAGAGCTGCACAAGGAGAGCGCTTGTGCTAAACGTTTTGCTAAACCTCAGTGCAGACTGTTAAACTTTTGAAAATTAGCACAGCACTTACTGAGAGTCATTGACAGCTTCGCCTTCGATCTGCACTCTGGTAGCCATTTTAAGTACGTGTTCTGGAAGTTCCCACAAAGTAGACCGGTCTTCATAGGTAATCGCCGATTGGTTGGGGATCCAAAATAGGTGACGCTGGCGTGACCGCACACCACCCCTTTGGCCTGTTATGTCAACTCGGCTGAAACTGCACTATACATGAAGCTGTGTGAATGTCAGAACCCCGGTGCTGTTACATACCAATGGTTCATACAGGCCGTTCGAAAGCAGTAACAGGCGGGCGTACTTAATTTAACCTTTTATAAGGCGTAAGCTGCGTGCATATCTAACGCGCATACAGATGGTAAAATTGCATTGAGAATGACTCGAGGAATTGCGCGACATCACTTTCAAGCCGTTTCACCAGCTGCATTTATAGAAAAAAGGAATACTAAGTTTTGTCACTGACGTCATGAAAAGGCTAGAGTGAGTTGATTGATGGTACAGTACCAAAAGTTTAATTTCACAAACAAGGGGATACAATGGTTGTGGGGGATACAAAGGGAAAAAGCGGCTCAGAGGCAGCTTGACTGGCCCCAGCTGCCTTTACAGAGGCTCTAGCAGGGCGGAGAGAAGGCTTATGAATCGACAAGAGTTAAAACAAAGGCAAGACAAGAAACCAAAAAAGATACAATTCAAACAGTAACAAGGAAAATAAAACAACAAAAGAAAAACGCCGTACACACCTTATTGCAGAAACACTATCATGCGTGCAAAAATATTTCAAGCAGGTTTCTTAAAGAACAAGCGAGCATGTCGATGTTACCTTGAGTAGCGTCATTTAGTAACTTCGGTAACCTGCAGCTTAACATATCTTGACATTAATTAGTTTGGGGATGAGGAACACATCAAATCTCCGGAGCCCCAGTTGTGTAGGCGGCTACGCGCTTTGTGAGATTATCGAGAGAGCAAAGATTACCTATTCTATTCTTTGTGTCTTTACGGTAACATAAAACCAGTCGGTGATTCAATAAAGCGGGAAGTGCCAGGGTTCTATGATCATGGAAAATGGGAGCAGAATGAAAGTCGTGAGGCTTATTGCATATGACGTGGAGAAATTTTTCCTGGATGACAAGCAGTCTGTGAATGTTTGTACAAGTTGTCCCCCCATACAAGACAGCAGTAATTAAGATGACTGAGGAAAAGTCCGTTATATGTTAATACTTTTACGGAAAAGGGAAGACATATGACTGAACGGACTAGACCCAGCACCTCAGAGAGTTTACCGGCGAGAAAATTTGTATGAGAATGCCAGGACATTTGATGAATTTGTGCGCCCCAACATAAGATTGTTCGTACAACTTCGATTTTAAAAGTATTTAGTAGTCTATCACTAGGTAACGCAGCGTTCATGTCTTTCGGTTGAAAGAGTAAGGCTTCAGTTCTAACGGTGTTTACTAACAGGCCGTTTTCAATAGACCACAGATGTAACTTAGAAAGCACGTCGTTAGCATACAGGGTTAGGTCATCTGGAGATTTGGAGGAGAAGAGAAGTCTGGTATCATCAGCATACATAATGGATATGGTATTGAGATTAATGTTAGTGAGATCGTTAACGAAAATGTTAAGCAATAGAGGACCCAAAATATTTCCTTGCGGGACACCTACAATAACAGAAAGGACGTTAGATGATATGACATTCACATGCACAAACTCCCTTCTAAAACTTAGGTATGATTCAATTAAGTTAAAGGCGATGCCACGAATGCCATAGTAAGACAATTTCAGAGCAGAAGTTTATGGTCAGTGGAATCGAAGCTTTGGACAAGTCGACAAAAACGCTTAAGGTTTCCTAAAAAGGAAAGGCGTTCCTCAAATTTTTTAGGATTAGCTCTTTCTGTTTAAGGAGTGCCAGTTCGGTCGACACGCCTTTGCGCAAGGCGTGTTGATGCGGGGTTATTACCTTATGCTTACCGAGACAGCTACATAGCTTACAAAAAATGGTCTTCTCAAGTCCTTTAGAAAAAAATTGGAAGTATGGAGATGGGCCTATAGTTAAAAATCTGAGCTTTGTAACCTTTGCTGAAAAGGGCTAGCACCTTTTCCACCGGCGTTCTTTTTGGAAATTGGCCTGATGAAACACAATTATTGCAAAAATGAACGAGAACAGGTGAAATTAGGTCAAGGACTTACCTCACGGGCCTGATCTGCAGGTCATCGACATCCCAGGCAGTACTGTTGCTCAGTTCTTTGAAAAGCATTGTTAATTCACTTTTGTTTGCAGGGTGAAGATGGATTCTGTGCAGTGTGCATTATTATAACGGCATGCATTTACAGTAGCAGTTTGGCGACCATAAGTGCTGAAATAGTCATTAAAACAAGCGGGAAATGCATTAGCAGGGATCTCCACGCCATTCACAACAATGCGGATTTTGGGTGTTGCCCTCAAGACCCGATTCATTAAATACTTTAGCTTGTGCGATAATTTGCGGCTATCATTTTGACACACGAGAAAGTTCGTTTGAAAATATGAGGCTCTTGCCAGACGTAGTTCTTTGTAAGCCGCATACGAAAGGACTTGAAAATCCGCAGATCGCCAGGATCTTTAAACCTAATAAACTTCTTAAAACTGTTTTTTTTCTTTGATTTTTTAAATGGATCATTCGTGTTCCACGGCTTACGAATTCGTGAAGACCTAAGCCTTCTAAAACACAGAGGAAATGTTTCTTATAACATGAGGCAAAAGTATCAATGAAGAATTCATAAGCGGTAACCGCATATTGAGAGGCATAAACAGTACTCCAGTCAACTTTGTGCAGTTCCTCCCGAAATTGGTCAAGTTTTTCACTGGTGGTTATATGAAAAATAGGAGAACGATTTCTTGCTTTGCGATTTAAACTAAAAAATTGGCATGTATTCTCTGATGTGATATGAAGGAACACCAGACCATTTATCAGTCTGGCAAGAATTCGTGATGAAGAGATCAAGGCATGTTGAAGTGCCACAGGTAACTCTGGTAGGGCCACTTATGACATTAAAACAATCATAAGACCGTAGCAGCAGTTAAATTCACGCCTCACGCCAGTATCAGCACAGAAATCAATGTGGAAGTCACCACCACATATGATGTTGTGCTGAAAATTAGAGATGTATTCGAAAAGCTCTTGTAGGAAGAGAAAAAACAATCTGTATTTCCTTGCGGTGGTCGATAAAAACTGATGTTGCATTTGGGTTGCAAGCCCCAAGGGTAGCGTTGGCCTGGCGGCCTGGGGCAAAGCTGGAAACATTCGAAGGTCCCGGCAAAGGATGAGTCGACTGGCAACAGAACAACTTGTTTATTCTGGCATCTCAAAAGAGCAGCCGGTCAGGGCGACCACGTTACTCGAAGGGCGAAATCGAAGTCTCTCGTTGGCGTCCGGGGCAGCTCGCTTTATACCCACGGAGTCGAGGGCAAGAGGGAACGGCTTGGGAAGAGTCATCCGATACGGCGACGCTTGAACATGTTCAGGCGTGACGGGCGAGTCCGCCAGGCCGGCGCCGGTCAGACCTCCTCGCCTCCCAGTTGAGGAGCTCCTCTCCCCGGCTGCCGCGCTTTGACAAGCGTGGGCAAAACATGCACACACACACACACGCACGCACGACGACACGTGGCACTGAAACATGCCTGGACGCGCTTGGCGGGAGGCGTTGCGGCCGCGATGAACGAAGCCGCGGCGTCCGTTGCATCCGCGCCGGCTATACCGCGCGTCGTAGGTAGGCGAGACGTAACAGACCGCCCCGCCGGGAGAAGGAGATCCCGATGGTCAGGGGACTGCATCCGCTGTCCAGAGGGATGTCGCTCGATGATGCTCGTAATCGAAACCGATCGTCCCTCGACGTTGCTTGAGCGCAGCGCACAGAGAAGGCCTCGTTCTCGGGTTCAGGATCACATAGGACACTGTAAAGTCACTTCGGGAGAGTTGCCATTTTGTGCTCGTTCCCAGCAAGCGTTAGAACTACGCCGAAACGCAACCGCTCAGTCAGCAAGCACGAGACAACCCTCACTAAGCTCTGCCAGGCTCTTTCCCCTTTTATACTACTGCCTAGTTCCTTACAGTAGTCAAGCAGCACTCAGAACGCGTCCACAAATTGGAAAATTGCACTAGAAAGCACATAATCACTTTGAAACACTAAACAAAAGCAATATGTTAAAAATCCTGCCTCAGGAAGAAAACATCAGTAACCAACAACTTTGAGGCGGATTCCTACGTTAGGGGCTTCGACTTAAGCCATCGGCGTTACCGTTGAGACTCCCCTTTTTGTAACGCACCTCAAAGGAATATTGTTGCAAAGCGAGGCTCCAGCGCAGGAGGCGGCCATTTTTGGGAGATATGGTCTGCAGCCATTGGAGAGGGCAGTGATCCGTCTCAATGATAAACCTCGAGCCGGCTAGGTAGCATGACAATTTCTGAACGGCCCACACGAGACACGCACACTCTTTCTCGGTGGCGCTGTACGCCTGCTCACGACAGGTCAGCTTACGACTAGCATACAGGACGGGGTGTTCCACTTCTCCATTGTCCCTTTGGCACAGTACAACGCCCATGCCTCGCTCACTAGCATCGCACTGAACAACGAACCCTTTGGTATAGTCTGGCGATCGTAGCACAGGCTGGCTTGTTAGGGCGCTCTTTAGGGCGCTAAAAGCTCTCTCCTTTGTCTCGCTCCAGACGACTGTTTGGGGCTCTGTTTTTCTTAGAGCATCCGTCAGGGGAGCCGCGATATCGGAGTACCTTGGGATGTACCTCTGATAGTAGCCGGCGACACCCAAGAACGACCGAATATCGGTCTTCGTGCGCGGTTGCGGGAAGTCTCGCACAGCGGCCACCTTTATTTCAGAGGGGCGGCGACGACCCTGTCCAATCACGTGACCGAGGTAGACAACCTCGGCCTGTGCTAATTGGCACTTGGGAGCCTTGACTGTCAAGCCCGCTTCGCGCAGGCGGGTTAGCACTGCCCGCAAGTGTGCCATATGCTCAGACCAGGATGCGGAGAATATCGCTACGTCGTCTAAATACGGTAAAGCAAATTCTTCCTGTCCCCGCAACACTTTGTCCATGAGGCTTGAAAAGCAGTATGGCGCGTTCTTCAAACCAAAACTCAAAACTTTAGGACGGAATGTTCCCATTGGTGAAATGAACGCCGCATACCTACTAGCCTCCTCTGTAAGTGGAACCTGCCAATAACCCCTGACAAGATCTAGGGTGGAAATAAACTGAGCGCTACTAACTTTCTCAAGGCGCTCCTCGATGTTAGGGATCGGATAAATTTGATCCTTAGTGATAGAAATAAGCCTGCGGTAGTCGACGCAAGGACGAGGTTCCTTGCCCGGTACCTCAACTAAAATCAAAGGGGAGGTATAATCACTCTCACCCGCCTCAATAACACCGAGCTGTAGCATTTTCTTTACCTCAGCCTCCATAATATCGCGCTGGCGGGGTGACACCCGGTACGCCTTGGATCGTACTGGCTCTGGCGAGGTAAGTTCTATATCATGAGTAAGGACAGAAGTCCTACCAGGCCTCTCAGAGAACTGACCTTGAAACTCTTGTAAGAGTTGGTGTAGTTCGGTTCTCTGCTCAGCTGACAGCGGTGCTTTAATGATTAAGTCACTAATGACCTGATCAGTGTCTTCCCTGTTCGTCACTGAGCCTAGTCCCGGAAGCTCGACCGGAAGCTCTTCTAACTTTCCCTTGTCGGGCATTTCCTCTCCAGTACCTGGTGCCTTCAACGCTACAGGCTCAATTTTATTCAGTTCGGACGTGCTCTGAATATCAGCTTGCTGCGCCTCCGACCCTTTCTCATTGCTCGACAACGTCGGCCCCGCAACTACCGCCTTTGCAGCGAGCTCCCGAACTCCTGATCTGGTTAAGGCCTGAACGCTAGCCTCACCAAACAAAAGCCCCTTCTCGCGCAGGAGGTGATCGGACCTGTTCGAAAATAGGTACGGGTACTGGGGGGGCAGCCTAGATGACACTACGGCCTCCGTCTCAAGTGCTCCGAAAGGTCCTTCAATAAGCACTTTTGCTACGGGCAGACACACGCTGTGAGCTTCCACGGCTTGCTTGATCCATGCGCACTCGCCCGTGAACATATCGGGTTCTACGTAAGAGGGGTGAACTACATCCATTGTAGCTGCGGAATCACGAAGCACTCGGCACTCTTTCCCGTTCACGAGGAAGTCTCGCATGTAAGGCTCGAGAAGCTTCATGTTCTCGTCAGTGCTACATAATGACAAACACACGACTTCTCTTTTTGTTTCTGGACACTGCGCCGAAAAGTGACCCGGCTTCTGGCACGAATAACACACGCGCGCTTGCCTCGTCTCGAACCGCTTTCTGCGTTCGGCTTCGGCTGCCGCCGTCTCCTTACGTTCGGTCGGACTGCTTTCACTCGCATCCGCACTACGTGTGTCCCCCCTTGCTCTCATGGGTGTGAACTTCGGCCTCTCAGACTTGGAGCGAAATTCACCCTTTTGACCGTCCTTAGCTCCGCGAGCCCGACGCGTCACAAACTCCTCGGGTAGCTCGGCGGCTTTAGCCACTGTACTAACGTCTGGCCTATCCAAGACCCAGTACCGCACGTTCTCAGGTAAGCGACTATAAAACTGTTCCAGCCCGAAACACTGCAGAATTTTCTCGTGGTCACCAAACGCTTTCTCTTCTTTGAGCCACTCCTGCATGTTTGACATAAGCCTGCAGACAAACTCTGTATATGACTCACTTCTGCCTTTTTCATTTTCCCGAAACTTCCGACGGAACGCCTCCGCTGACAGCCTGTACTTTTTTAGCAGACTCGATTTCACTTGGTCGAAATCCTCTGCCTCCTCTCTCTTCAAGCGAGCGACTACGTCGGTCGCCTCGCCGGGTAACAAAGTGAGCAAGTGCTGTGGCCACGTTTCCCGAGAGAACCCCTGCTTCTCGCACGTTCGCTCAAAGTTAACCAGGAACAAACCAATGTCCTCTCCAAGCTTAAACGGCCGCATCAGGTCAGTCATTTTGAACGATACCCGTTCTCCTGCACCGTGTGCCTGACTTCCATTACGAGCGCGTTCCATCTCTACCTCGAGACGCTTCATTTCCAAAGCGCGCTCTTCTTTCTCTTTTTGCTCTTTACGTTCGCGCTCCTCTTTCTCTTTTTGTTCTTTACGTTCGCGCTCGTCTTTTTCTTTTTGTTCCCTCTCCTCAATGGTCTCAAGGCATTCCGACAGCTCGTCATCCTCAGCCTCCAACTCAAGAATCGCCCTTAGCAGTTCTGGTTTTCTGAGTTTGTCTGAGACATCAAGACCCAACTCTCTTGCAAGCTCCAGCAATTTCGGTTTGCGCAACGACTTCAAATCCATGGCTGCTCCGAATGCTGCTTTCTCTACTGCCTACTATTGTCTTGCCGCAAACTAACCCGGCAGCAACGACAACCACAATTACCAGCTCTGTTTCTGACACTAACAAAAGCCTGGCAAAACTCAGAAGAAGAAAGTCCCGCACTCACCAAACCTCGCAGCCAAGAATTCAGCGCAGTCGTTCCGCTGCAGGCAACCAGTCATCACACAGGGCTCGTTGCACTGCTCCCGGATGGTCGTTGAGCTGCTCAGCATACAGTTGACCGCATATCTTCGCTGCTGGCCTCCGTTGTCGGGATCTCACCGCTGGCAACCAGTTGTTGCATCTGGGTTGCAAGCCCCAAGGGTAGCGTTGGCCTGGCGGCCTGGGGCAAAGCTGGAAACATTCGAAGGTCCCGGCAAAGGATGAGTCGACTGGCAACAGAACAACTTGTTTATTCTGGCATCTCAAAAGAGCAGCCGGTCAGGGCGACCACGTTACTCGAAGGGCGAAATCGAAGTCTCTCGTTGGCGTCCGGGGCAGCTCGCTTTATACCCACGGAGTCGAGGGCAAGAGGGAACGGCTTGGGAAGAGTCATCCGATACGGCGACGCTTGAACATGTTCAGGCGTGACGGGCGAGTCCGCCAGGCCGGCGCCGGTCAGACCTCCTCGCCTCCCAGTTGAGGAGCTCCTCTCCCCGGCTGCCGCGCTTTGACAAGCGTGGGCAAAACATGCACACACACACACACGCACGCACGACGACACGTGGCACTGAAACATGCCTGGACGCGCTTGGCGGGAGGCGTTGCGGCCGCGATGAACGAAGCCGCGGCGTCCGTTGCATCCGCGCCGGCTATACCGCGCGTCGTAGGTAGGCGAGACGTAACACTGAGTAAACCGTACGAGCGTGCGAAACAGACAATAATCATCGGAAACACATGAGAATTTCTCCAGACATTGCACGTTGAAATTGTTTCGCACTAGCATGCTGACACCGCCGCCACGTGAAACAGTTCTGATTCGACTAAGACAGTCATAATTTGGGGGTCGCCAGGGTGGAGTGCTGTGGTCATACCAAGTTACAGATAGCATATATGCAGATAGCACATTATATATATATATATATATATATATATATATATATATATATATATATATATATGCCGATACCATAATAAAATGAAATTCCAGGTTCAAGCTGCTAAACATCGGATCAAGCTCGGCCGACTTATTTCTCGCTGACTCACAGTTTACATGAATGCACCCAATGGATCCATTATACTCAGATCAAATAATCTTCTTCATATCAGAAGGAAGTAGAAACGGTTCACGCGATAAAGATGACATTATGAAATAAGTGTTTTTTTTTTGCTTTTTTCTGAGCTTAAGCAACTAGATTATCAACGTCCGCCATGCCCTTTATCAGGCATGCGTTTGCTCCCTCTTCTTTCCTTACAAACACCTTTCATCTTCGGTGCCATGCAAAGCGAAAATCATTGACACGGGCCCATTCCTTAGCAGTCTTCAGGAACATTCGGTTCTGCGAAGTCAGGTTTCCCAACATGAAAGCATCTGGCTGAATATGTGAAAAACCTTTTTTTTTCAACCATTTGCTCTTTGTTGATTGGTGATGAAAACGTATGATTATGCCTGGTGTTTTGTTATTCCGTGACGGGAGTCTATGAATAGCGGAGACAGTTTGTTCGGTTAGAGAGGCAAGTTTCAATTTTGACGTGATGTAGTTAAGTTTGTCCATGCGCGATTCATCTTTTTCTTCATTGATGCCACGAACTTCAAGGTTTAGCTTTCTGCTACGGTACTTCAGATGATTAGCTGCGGCGCCGATGGCCTGTACGGCGGAACTAGTGCAGAAAGCTTCAAGTTTAGCCACTTTGGCTGTGAGTGTCGTTATTTGACTGTCATGGTTGGAGAGGAGAGATTCGCGAGAACATCGTCATACTTGGCTGATAGTAGCTTGACCGATGCCTCTATTTTGCCTACAGTATGCTTAAGCGCAAGCAGGTCATCAAACTTTTTGCTGATGTCAAGGAGCATTGTGGCGATGGAAACATCCAGTTCCTTGGTCATACCAGAGCTAGGCTTTGCATTTGGGCATGAAGGGCAGCACCGGGACTTCTGAAAGTCTTCATCTATGAACCGATATTTTTTCTCATGGTTACACCAGAACAAGTATCACTGATGTGAAAATGTCCTGAGCATTCGCAGCAAAGTAAATAACCATCGTTATCCTTTATGGGGAAGTCACATTCGTCACAAATAGATTCAGGCATTTTGTCAGGCACACTAGGCAGTAGATGGAGCATTACGGCAGACAGGTACACAGTATTGGCGTGAGACGCACTCAAAACTGGCACCAGTAGTGTGTACTGTATAAAAATGTCAGGCTACCAGAAAACAAAAGGCTGCACACCAACCTGTAACGACCGCAGATACACTTGACTTCCTTTATCTTTTTTTCAATTTTTCTCCCGGTAAGACGAGTCTCGCATAACTCTGCACCAATTTTTAAAGAAAAAGAATGCGAAATATAAAAACAGGTTAGTGGTTTGTTTGACATTTGGGTAGCATTTAAAAGCCATAAATAATGTACGTTGTTGTTTTTGGCACTTAAAACAAGTTGGAAACATGTGTTCTGCTATCCTAGAGAGGGCTAACAGCAGTAAGAGGTCTGTGAAGCTATTTCCTTCCGGTAAACAGCCCCTATGTGTACTGTATTTGGTGCAATATTACATGCCTAGTGTCTCACGTAATCAGACAATCCATGTTGTAAACGCTTCAAAAGTATCGGCCCGAGTAAAAATATTTGTCGGAGCAACTGCCTAGAAAGATGACTGCGTACAGTCTTCTCTATGAGCCCGAGCCGTTTCTTTTGCCGTGAAGTGATATTGCCACGTCGAGGGGGGGATAGCTGGTGCAGGCTCACGTCACGCAGGTTGTCTTTGAGCCGAGGAAGTTGGCGACAACAGCGTAATCGGATGCTTTTCCCGGAGTGGTCTGGGCACCATGGTTAGTTTTTTGTAAAGGCGGAAGCTTTCTTCCCTATCTGCATGATTGGGGTATAGCTTTATGGCAATGTACATTATTCTCTTCACTGCTTCTGGAATACTTCAAACGCGAGCATTTCCTGGTTTAAGTGTCCTTGTGTTTATCACTTCATAGCAGAAGCAATCGAATGTGGCGTCTTGCCTTAAAAATGTTAGATGCCACGGAAAAATCCCAGGGCATTTTGGGCTCCCTATTGGTAATTTTCGCTGATACCTACTCTGTACACCTCCTAATGCATGATCGCAAAGCCGTGAGTCGTCGATATATCCGGCGCGGACCATACGAAGTGTGCTGCCAATGCTATTATAACTGGCGATTAGATGCAAGATTCTGAACTACTTGTATGTCTTGATGTTACAAATACGAATTATATTTATACGCAGCCACCGCTCAACTCGAATTTCGACGCCACTAGTGGAGGCAGCAGTGAGAGGGGGGCACCATGGTAAGACAGATCTTCCCAAAACCTGGCCACTATGAATTACCGGCATTCACTGATGCTCTCGCTAACCTGCACCAACTGTATAGATTAGTATCAATGCTTAATCTCAGCTCGCACAGCCTGCGGAGTAAGCAACTAGAAGCCATCAGCTACTTAACATCACTGTAACATGATTTCGGAATTCTGGCATTTATGGAAACATGTTTTACTGGTTCACATGATCTTGTGCGATTTTATGGGTACAAGTGCAAAGCACTCTGCCGCGACCATTGGTGGCATCACAAAATATGTTAGTAACATGTTCAATTATACTTTCCAGCAAGAATACTCAATTATCAGAGGTGACTATGAGGTGCTGACAATTGCGACTCGAGGTTTTCTTATCAGAGTGGTTTACCGCCCAACTTCACTACCCCTTCCTGTGTTTTAAACTTTTTAATCATTTGCTTGAATATGTCTTATGTAGTAACCTTCCTGCAAATATTTAGGTGACCTTAATACAAATGTGTCGTACAACGATGTCGTACAACGTGAGAGCCGTCTAAACAATTGCTCAAAAGATTTGTAAAGATAATTTTGGCGTTGACTTGAAGTCAGTGTAAAGAGCCCACCGTGTAGGTCGCATGACGAAATGAAGAAACGGCCGATCATCGTTAATTCTATTTGATACTAAAAAAAATCGAACGTTCTGCCTAATGCCAAGAAGTTGAAAGGAACTTCATACAGCATCGACCAAGATTACTAACCTGGAGCAAGAAATATTCATAAGCGGCATTGGGAATATGCGAAGGTTATTAAAGTCGATGAAAAAACTAAGCATTGATAAAGTGGTTGTTATGGCAAGACGTTTAGGTGGGACAAACAAAAGGAAGAAGTCGTTGAAATTGTAAGAAATAAATGACCCAATCATGGGAAGAAAGGAGGAGATAGTTTTGATCTGGCTGCAGTAAGAGTGAATTGCAGAATCGTCGTTATTAAAGTTGACGACCGTGCTGCTCTTATCGACTCTGTGAAGGCCGATATAGTCTTTGGGACTGAATTGTGGCTAGACCTTTCCATTACCGACAGTGAAGTGTTTTCTGATGACTTCATTGCGTATCAGAAAGACAGATCTCGTGTGGGTGGCGGCGTCTTTCGTGTAGTTCGCCGCTCTTTAAACTCATGTGAACTAGATATAGGCCATGACGCTGTGGAATCAGTATGGTGCAAAATTACCTTGCCAGATAGTTCTTAATTTGCAGCGGGTGGTTTTTATCGGCCACCAAACTGGGCCGTCGACACGCTTCAGATTTTACTTGATATCGTTTCCAAGGCCTGGTTTCATACTTTTTTACTGGCAGGTGACTTTAACTTGCCTGACCTAAAGTGGCGCGACGGCACTTGTGAGCACACAGCTGGTGGAAGCTTAAACTTGGAGATGAAAAGTGTTACTGAATCTTTTGGACTAACGCAGTATGTCATTGAACCAACTCGTGAAACTAACATATTAGGTTTGTCTTTTTGTAACTCGCAAAATTTTGTGAATTTTTTACGTGTCATTCCGGGAATAAGCGACCATCATGCTGTCGTCGCAAGTATTAAAGCAAGAAGTAGCAGGGAAATGGAAAAAGAAACCAGAAAAGTGTACCTAAATGAGCAAGGGGATTATGCCAGCATATCAACGAAACTTTCTGATCATCTGCCAGTTTTTGAGTGACTTTCTGATGATTG
Source organism: Amblyomma americanum (assembly GCF_052857255.1). Taxonomy (NCBI): domain Eukaryota; kingdom Metazoa; phylum Arthropoda; class Arachnida; order Ixodida; family Ixodidae; genus Amblyomma; species Amblyomma americanum. The sequence goes on from NC_135504.1 coordinate 155,506,612, forward strand.
TGACGTTCAGGAATTGTGGAATAACTTTAAAGAAAAACTCAAGGAGCTTGCCATTGCCTACATTCCTAACATCGAGCACAGAAAACTTGAAAAGCGGAAGAAACCGGGGAGTACAGCGTGTATTTTAAGAATAGCTCGAAAAAGAAGGCATATATTTTTAATATTCCATAGAACTAAGAGTAATTGTTACTTTGGCAATCTCCGTTCTATAACCCGTGAATACAAGCAAAATATAAAGGAAGCTAAGGGGCGCTATTGTCAAAAACTCTGTTACTTTGGCAATCTCCGTTCTATAACCCGTGAATACAAGCAAAATATAAAGGAAGCTAAGGGGCGCTATTGTCAAAAACTCGGCAGTAAAATAAGAACGAATGCTGAGGCGTTCTGGCAACTTATGAAAGGCTGCGGAATAGAGCCAGCTGGCATCACCGAAGTTGTCTTTAATAATGACTCATTATTAAACGACACTGAAAAGGCCACTTTATAAATAACTACTTTGTTCAGTATATTTACCCAAACAAAGCAATAGTCCATCATAATACGTAAGTTCAGTCACGACTATGAATTCAGTAGAGCTAAATGTGAATACAATCAGGGCATTACGAAACAAAATTAGTGATGGTAAGGCAGTTAGACCTGACGGAATTTCCCCTATGATTCTAAAGAGATGTGCTCAACCGATTTCCTTTTATCTCAATGTAATCTACACCAAGCCTCTCTCTTTCGACACCATTCAGACGACTGGAAATGTGCACATGTTGTTCCCATTCATAAATGTGGGTCAAAAAAAGATTAAGTTAACTATATACCAATTTCGCATACGTCCATACTGTGCAAAAGTTTGAAACACATTCCATACAAAGAGATATTGACACATTTCGTAAAAGACACCTTCCTGGCTTCACAACAACATGGTTTCCGTAAGGTTTTATCTTGCACAACACGACTTATTGAATTTTCTCATGACCTCGCATCTGATATGATCAACAGCGGATCAATAGATTGCCTTTTCTTGGACTTTCCCAAAGCGCTTGACAGTGTTTCCACTCTTTCCTTTTAAGCAAACTTGTCGCACTAAATATTGACCGTACAGTCCTTGCCTGGAACGAAAACTATCTATCGTCCCGCCGACAGTGTGTGTTATTGAATGGTAAGCAATCCAGTTTTGTAGACGTTACATCGGGTGTCTTAGAGGGCTCAGTTCTGGGGCCACTTCTGTTCTGAGTTTACATAAATGACATCTGTTCTGAGATCGATTCTAACATACGGTTGTTTGCCGATGATTGTGTTTTATACAGAAGAATTAGAAATAAATGTGATGTTGCTCAGTTACAGTGATTTATCATGTGTTCATGAATGGTGCTGGAGATGGAGAATGAAGTTAAACGCCAAAAAGTGTGTTCATGTTCCCTTCACACGCAAAAAAACGAAGTTAAGATCTTAGTACACCATAAACAACAATACACTGGCACAAAAATCACAGTATAAATATTTGGGTGTGACATTCTCGGCCGATTTTTCATGGAATACTTATATTGACACGGTGGTCGCGAAGGCTGCAAAGACCCTAAACTTTTTAGAACTAAATCTGGGTCGCGCGCCGCCTCACCTAAAATCAAATGTTTTTATAGCATACGTTCGACCCATGCTCGAATATGCATGTGCGGTTTGGGGCCCATGGCAGATAACACTGAGCAATAAGCTTGAAAAAATCCAGAACAGAGCTTCAAGGTTCGTCCAACGTCGATACTCCAGAGGTGATAGCTGTACCGATTAAGGTGGGAAAGTATTTCTTCTCGAAGAACAAAATCAAGCCTTAAACTGCTGTATCAAATATTTCATCATAAAACCGGCATTCAGAAGCAGAGGTAGGCAGCCTCATGAGGTTTCGACCTCATGAGGTCAATGACCTCAACCTCACTTCGTGAGGTGAGGTTGAGTTGAGGTCGGCGCGGCTCGAAACTTAGTGAGGTTAGCAAATCAGACCTCAACCTCACGCGTGAGTTTGAGGTTGAGTGAGGTCGCCATTCAGTGAGGTCGAAATTTTGAGGTCGACACTTTTTGCTGTTGCCACATCTTACTCCGACGAGTGGCGCTTCGGAAGCGGAGTTGCAGCGCACCACCGAAGTGTTCATGCAATGACGCTAGGTGTTCGGTTTCCCCTTTCTTGACAACCGCATGCCGCAGTCCGCTCTTAGGTTTTGAGGCTGCGCCGTAATTTCTGTTCAGCCCTAGCCTACAGGAGGGCGCACCCCTCTGGTCTTCCTGGAAGGAGTGCTGGAAGGCACGCCACCCTACCTCCGCCTTGTCCCGCTGGCGTAGCACCCGTAGCTGCCTGCCGGTCGGCTGAAGCACCCGAGAGAGCGCAAAGCACAAAACTCACGTTGACCCGCGGTAGCTTTGTTCGATGCCGTAAACAAATAAGTTATTCCAACAAGCACGCAATAAATTCGGCGCAGCGCGGATGGCTCCAAGCAAGACTGCTTCGTGTTCATGCTCGTTGCCTGCGGTGACGTAACGGCTCTTACCTTGCAGTGGAGTAAAGAGGATCCTCCTGTACAGTACACGGTGACTTTACGGAAACTGGAGCAGTCGGCACAAGCGAGAGAATGTGATTTAGTCGATTCCTAACAAGGGCAACTGCTGATTGGATGAAAAAAGCACGAAGCCAGAGAAACATGTACAACACCGTCGAAGCTTCTGATGAGTGTCTTCCCCTTTCGAATCTCAGACTACTTCTGCACATTCCTTTTCCGTAGTGCAAGCAGATGCAAATATAATTGCGCATTTATATCCTTCCGAATAACCTCTCTATTTTCTCCGGTTCCTTATTCCTTCTCGGACATTCCATATTATGCCGAAACACCGCGACACGAGGCGAACGTACCACTATAGCGGTGTCGCAGAGGTGAAAAAATGCAAAAATTATAACGAATATATGGTGATGTGGTAGCTAATTCCCTTTCCTTTTTTTCACTTCATATGTGTGAATAGAACTGATTACGCGATGGCGCTGTGCTGCTGAGTCGCTGTTTCAAACCTTCTAATATGGCGTTTAAAGGGGCACACTACTATTCGCTTCTGTTTTGAGTATACAATTTCGCGGCCGCCAAATCAATAGTCGCCGGATCAGTAGTCGAGCGCCCTAACCACTGAGCCACCGCGGTGGGTAATACAGTTTATGGGAAAGTGCTAATCGTGATAGCTTATGGCTTTAAGACAAGTCTTCAAATTCGGCGCGATTTTTTTAAGGCAGTGACGCTGGTAGTATGTGATTAGTCGGAAAAAATCGCACACCATGGTTCTGCAAGGACTCAATGTTAGGCACGAGACAGGCTTGCTCAAGATCCCAGATATGCTGATGCATATCCAATCTTCGGAAGAATGAGTATGATGAACGCAAGTTTTTTTCAGGTGCAGAGGAGCCAGTGTGAGGTTATGCTTTAGTAGGCCGAGGGAGCGGTTGGCGGATGCTAAGTTAGATTAATGTCATTAAGCCATGTTAAGTCTGATCGCTGGTTAACTTCGAGGTACTTGTAAGCAGTTGCAAGTTCGACATTTAAGAAATAACTTGTGAGAACGCGAGTCAGTCTTTTTACGCTCGGAACATCGGCTGTGCTCGGTCCGGCGGTCAGGGGCCGGCGTTCCCTTACTTCGTCGAGCCATTTTCACCGGCCGCACATGGATGGAACGCGACGACCAGCGTCGACAACAGTGGACCACCAGTAATCAATGTTACCAAGCTTCAGCCTACCCGCCGCGGTGGCTCAGTGGTTAGGGCGCTCGGCTGCTGATTCGGAGTTCCCGGGTGCGAACCCGGCCACGGCGGCTGCGTTTTATGGAGGCAAAACGCTAAGTCGCCCGTGAGCTGTGCGATGTCAGTGCACGTTAAAGATCCCCAAGTGGTCGATATTATTCCGGAGCCCTCCACTACGGCACCTCTCTCTTCCTTTCGTCTTTCACTCCCTTCTTTATCCCTTCTCTTACGGCGCGGTTCAGGTGTCCAATGATACTTGAGACAGATACTGCGCCATTTACTTTCCCCCAAAACCAATTATTATTATTATTATTATTATTATTATTATTATTATTATTATTATTATTATTATTATTATTATTATTATTATTATTAATAATAAGATTCAGTCGGACACGGATTTCATCGACAGCGGCCCACCAGTATTCGACCAACGGGAGTCATGTGATCACGTGGAAATCTACTTAAACCCGCGGCGCTTTGGCTACGTGGGAATTGGAGCCGGCACGCTTGCCGCCATTAACCTTAGGCTACTGTTGCACATGCAGGTTCGTTCTCGCTATCCGACAATCTTTGTCCGTAAAGCTTCGAGACTGATTTAATTTCTTCTCTAGAAATGATTTCCAAAACCAAACGTTGGTGCGAATGTGTAGCGTCATGTTTTCGGGATAACCTGAGCTATTTATATTAATTGCTGTGAAAGACAGCCAATCAGACGTATGAGCTCTTTCTTGACGCTTAAAGGGAAAGAGACATTACCAAGGACGCGAGTTTTCGAGTGGCACAAGAGGTTCGTTTCGGGGAGAACGTTGGTGGAAGACGACACAAGGCTGAGGGACACTTCAGCCTCACGGAATGAAATCAACGTGGCTCGGATCAGAGAAATCGTACAGCAAGACCGCACCATTACAGTCCGCATGCTATCAGATGCTCTCGACATTAGTAAGACGACATGCCACGAAATTTTGCCTGAAAACGTGGGGAAACGAAAGCTGAATGCCAGACATGTGCCGCAGTCCCTCACACAGGACCAGGAAGACACGCGGGCATCAGTGAGCGGGCATCAGTGCTCTGTGAGGCCGAGAAAGATGCTGCATTCGTCGACAGCACCATTACTGAAGACAAAACATTGTGTTTTCAATACGATCCTCAACGTAAGAGGCAGAGCGCCGAATGGCGGTCCACAAGCTCTCCGGCGTCGAAAAAGGTGCGCCGACAGAAGACCAAAACCAAGACGAGGCTGATAGTTTTGTTCGATGCGAGAGGTTTCATACCCCCCGAGTTCGTCCCAAAAGGGCAGACGGTGGATCAGGAGTTTGATATCCGCGTGCTCCAACACATATGTGATGCACTGCCACGCCGTCAGCGTGACTTATGGGCATCTGGACAATGGAGTATTCTCCACGATAACGCAAGGCCGTACACTGCTCTCAGCGTGACAAAATTTCTCGCCAAGTACAGCATTACGGTACTTCCCAATACGGCATACTCGCCTGATCTCCCCCCATGCGAATTTTTACTGTTTCCTCGTGTGAAGAGTGCCCTAAAAGGTCGCTGGGTGACTACCATGGAGGCCATTCAAGACGCCACGACAAAGGAGCTGACATCCCTGCTAAGAGAAGCGTTTTCCAACTGTTTCCAAGACCTCAAGAAGCGTTGCGAACTGTATATAGAGTGCAAGGGAGACTATTTCGAAGGGGTTCTGCAATGTTAAACGCATTTTCTTTATTGGATTCTGTCTCGGAACCTTACGGATAGATAAAGAAGTCCCCACCTTTGCTTTAAAAAAAACAAAATTATGGCTCAGTATCACATAAATATTGCGTTAGTCAGAAATGCATATACAAATACTTATGTGTTATAAAGTCGAATAACTTGTCATGGAGTGCACATGTGGATCATGTGGTTACCAAAGCTGGTAAGGCGTTGAATTTCCTTCAACGTGATTCAAAGTGTGCGAAACTAAACCTCAAGAAAACTGCTTTCATGTCTTGTGTGCGACCTATCATCGAATATGGCTATATTTTATGGAACCCTGCACAGCAATCGTCGGTTGACAAGCTGGAAAGATCCCACAACAAGGCAGCAAGGTTTGTCTTGGGAATGTACGGGCGAACAGATAATTGTACGCAAATTAAAAATTAATTGCAATGGGAAGCCCCTGCTTCTCGTAGAAGGAAGTTAAGGCTGAAATTCATCATCATCATCAACCTTACTATACCCACTGCAGGGCAAAGGCCTCTCCCATGTCTCTCCAATTAACCCTGTCATTTGCCAGCTGCATCCACCCTTTGCCTGAAAACTTCTTAGTCTCATCCGTCCACCTTACCTTCTGCCGCCACCTGCTATGCTTACTTTTTCTTGGAATCCACTCCGTTACCCTTAAGGACCAGCGGTTATCTTGCCTTCGCATTACATGCGCTGTCCATGCCCATTTTTTCCTCTTGATTTCGACTAGGATGTCATTAACCCGTGTTTGTTCCCTCACCAACTCTGCCCGCTTCTGGTCTCTTAACGTTACACCTATCATTTCTCTTTCCATGCTTACTTTTTCTTGGAATGCACTCTGTTACCCTTAAGGACCAGCGGTTATCTTGCCTTCGTATTACATGCCCTGCCCAAGCCCATTTTTTACTCTTGATTTCGACTTAGATGTCATTAATCCGTGTTTGTTCTCTCACCCACTCTGCCCGCTTCTGGTCTCTTAACGTTACACCTATCATTCCTCTTTCCATGGCTCTCTGCGTTCACCTTAACTTAGGCTGAACTCTTTTCGTTAGCCTCCCGAATTAGCTTAGACTTGAGGACGAAAGAAGCCAGTGAAGAGGAAGTCCATTAATGAGTTAGCAGTAAGAGGGAAAGTACAGGAATTCAGGATATCGCTGCAAAACAGATATTCGGCTTTAACTGAGGAAGACGATCTTAATCTTCATACAATGAACGATAATCCGACAGCCATCATTGCTGAGTGCGCAGTAGAAGTAGGCGGTAGGACAGCTCAATGGTATACCGGAAAGCTATCTCAGGTGATGAAAGATCAGATTAATAAACGCCAAAGCATGAAGGCGTCTTACCCTAGCGACAGAATAGAACTGACAGAGCTCTCGAAGTTAGTAAATAAGCGCAAGGTAGCCGACTCAAAGACGTGTAATATGGAGAGAATCGAGCATGCTCTAAAGAACGAAGGTAGCCTAAAAGCGGTGAAGAGGAAACTGAGCATAGGTAAAAACCAGATGTATGCGTTAAGAGACAAGGAGGGCATTGTCATTAGCAATCTGGATAACATAATTAACTTAGCTGAAGAGTTCCACAGAAATATGTACAGTAGCCAATGTATTCAGAGCGTTGATGAAAGAGACAGTAGCGCACAGCAATGCGTCATGCCGCCAGTAACAAAAGAGGAAGTTAAGACAGACTTGGAAGCAATGGAAAGGGAAAAAGCAGCTGGGGAGGATCAGGTAAAAGCAGATCAATTGAAGGATGGGGAGGAGGAGATCGTGGTAGAAAAACTGCCACCCTGTATACGCAATACCTAATGACCTCGACCGTACCAGAAGCTTGGAAGAATGCAAACATTATCGTAACTCATAAGAAGGAACACGAAAAGGACTTGAAAAATTACAAACCGATTAGCTTACTATCCGTTGCCTGCAAAGTATTTACTAAGGCAATCGCTAATAGACTCGGGGCAACTTTAACAGTCACCGAAACCAAGGTGCATAGGGGAATGTTTCTATTTTTTTTTAAATATTTAGTGCCAATCAATTAGCTTTTTAAAGAAAATTATTTATAAGGCAGCAGAAAAAACAACCATGCCGCCGGTGGGATCCGAACCCACGACCTCCGAATATCGCGTCCGGTGCTCTTACCAACTGAGCTACAGCGACGGCTGTCGAATCTGCTGCTTTCGTGGGTATTTATGTTCATTGGGTGTAAGCGAACCTTGAGAGTGTTCACCAGCGCCACCCTCGACCTTAGCGACGGACGTAGCACGTCCTGTAATACTGCAAGTGTGACGTAGAACGTCATCTAACGGCGAGAGCGGAAACTGTGCGAGAGCCCTCTTATGCTACCTATGACATCAAGACTCCCAGAACCGAGACCCCCGTTAAGCTATTAGTGGACAAGGCAAATGAAGTGAGGGGCTCGTTTGACAAACATATTAAGGAAGCCAACAGTCACCGAACCCAAGGTGCATAGGGGAATGGTTCTATTTTTTTATTAATATCTAGTGCCAATCGATTAGTTTTATTTAAAGAAAATTACTTATAAAGCAGCAGTAAAAACAACCATGCCGCCGGTGGGATCCGAACCTACGACCTCCGAATATCGCGTCCGGTGCGCTGGTGAACACTCTCAAGGTTCGCTTACACCAAATGAACATAAATACCCACGAAAGCAGCAGATTGGACAGCCGTCGCCGTAACTCAGTTGGTAAGAGCACCGGACGCGATATTCGGAGGTCGTGGGGTCGGATCCCACCGGCGGCATGGTTGTTTTTTCTGCTGCTTTATAAGTAATTTTCTTTAAAAAAACTAATTGATTGGCACTAGATATTTAAAAAAAAATAGAAACATTCCCCTATGCATCTTGGTTTCGGTGACTGTTGGCTTCCTTAATATGTTTGTCAAGCGAGCCCCTCACTTCATTTGCCTTGTCCACTATATATATATATATATATCTTCGAATGATTTGTGCAGATAAGTTTCATGCAGATTATTATGTTTGAAGAAGCCAAATATTCTTTGTATTTTTGTTGTATTCTAACTTGTATTTGTCTGCAAACAATAGGCTGCTGTATTTACATTTGTTTAATGAACCATCGTTTGCCTTCTTGGTCTGCTTTTGTTGTATTCTATGACTTTAAATCCGTCTTGCATTCCTAACGCAATCATATTCCCATTTTATGAGCCGAAAGTCAAACCCATTTTGTCTTCTATTTATAGCATGTTATGAGTGTTTTTGAATGCATCAAACGGTTGTTCGGTGTACTCTTTGCACGTAATATATCGTTTGTACTAGTACATCACTGTTGCTGTGCCCTGCGGTGTCAGGACCTAGTCAGGAGACCTTTTTACACCTTATGTCCTGCCTCGTAGCCAATGTCTATGTATTGCCAATTAATGAATAAAGAAAAGAAACTGACAGTGAATGCTATGACACAATGTTAACGGTATAATTCCTGTCTAGCTCCCAGTTCGTTTTTCTGCATCAGTGCACCACGCCTCATAACTTCATAAAGCAAACCAATTAGCCACATTTGGAGTTCTGCTTTAGCTTTGCTACAAAGGGGCAGCCTCAGTGTCGAAGATGTAGAGCGCATTTCATACTTTGTGTGGAAGCGCTGAGGGCAAAAGGCGTGGGAGCGCAGTCCCTGTATCGTGGCTTTAATAAATATCACCTCTGCGCGGGAACAGAAGAAAAGCACGTGGAACGTCCTGCAAAGAAAGCATACCAAACATTACATGGAAATTACTGCGAATTGGCGGAATTCGTGTAATTTGAATATAGGAGAGAATACCTGAAGAACACTGTTAAGGTACCCTTGCTTGGTACCAATGCGGGCACTGAAAAGAATGACTAACTACAGTGCTGGTTGGCAGCTGTTTTTTCTCGCTTGTTGTTAGTGACGCAAAATCTTTCAAGAATGTGTGCCGCTCAAAATGTTATAAACTGATAGTACTTAGCGCTACTATTGCATAAACCGATCGGATTAAGCGAGCGGTACTAAAAAAGCAGAAATTATCACTCATGTTGTGCAATAATTTATTGTTCTTGTTAAATCCTTGCATTCTCTTGTGAGTATTGAAGCTTTCAACGCAATAAGATTTCAATTGCAAATACGGGCCAACAAGATCATCCAACGCGGCGGCTTTAAGGTGGACATTCTGCAAGATTTTAATTTTCAAGGGTAGTGGCAAACATCTCGCATTAATTGTATAAGAAGGGAAGTCGTAGACTTCAAAGTGGACAAATATGTCTTTTCAGCCTTCAGACCGCGCCAGCAACTCTTAACTGCGAAATTAGACAAAATTGAAAGAATTGCAGTTAGATATGTGCATGACCACGGTACTCAAAACCGACTCAGGCACTAATATTTTAAATTCAAATAACGTGTTATTGTTAAGGTCTACACAAGAAAAACTGGGGATAAGCTTGCAGTTTGAAAACTTCGGTGAGTGTAACGGTAAGACAAGCTACATAAGACCACCTGCGAGTCCAGTGAAAGTCCCTATGCAGTCGTCGTTCTACCACATGCTTCATGCACAGGCATCCTTTATTCTTCATTTTATCTTCAAGGCATATGAAAGTAGAAAAGGCTTTCCGAATCAATCGCGTGTGCTATAATTCTGAAACGTTTAGGAACTTAGTTGAAGATTCATATAACTGAAATCGACTTGATTGATATCGTCTTCCTCCTCCTATTGACCAACGTCGTGTCAGCATCAAGCAAAAATTAAAAAAAATAGTTGGGAAAAAACGCAAAAAATGCTCTTATGTGCGGCAATTCACATCAAGAGCCAGTTTCTAAGGAACGTAATTGTTTTTGGGAACAGTTGTATCGTGTGCCCGATTAGGTATCAGTTATCGCATTATAATTGGAGCGGGCTCCACAACTGCCCGTCCGTGCTTCTTGGTATTCGGTCATAACACTGGTGCTGTGGAAAATCCAGTCCCAACCATACGCGATTGTGACACCAGAGATGCTGCTTAAGTTTAAAGATAAAATTATATTCCTAGGAGACACAACTGTGCGACGAGTATTCATTTCAGGTACATGAGCACGCTAACCGGGAAGGTTTGTAATTTTTACTAGAAGCTTTACTTTAATGTCGGTTGGCATAATATCTATCATGTTAATATCGTTTCCATTTCTTTCATCGATTTAAAGTTTTTACATAATAAAGTACAACACTGAGGACGGCATGAAAAAAACGGTGCTGCCCCACTACGTGGCGCGCCTCACCGCCCCTGAAGATTGACAGCAATCAATGAGGTACACAGCAGTAAATCGAGCACAGAAAATCAGCTCTTTAATTTACAGCAACACTCGTGAATAACCCAGCGCGACAGTATATATGGACAATGGCGCATATACAGTTTATGCTTGTTTTTAGAACGTCAAGAAAAGAAAAGGAGCACTAGGATCTACCAAGTACATCCTAGTCTTACAACAATCAGAATTTCAGGCAAGTTGCAAATCAACGAAGATAGAAATATATTTAGTTAACAGAGAAGATATATACCCTATTCTAATCTAGGCCGATATTTTTTCTCTAAATGGTAGGGTTTTAATGCCGTCAATCCGAGTAGATGTGCAAAACCATGCGTTTAGCCTGACTGGCTCATGTTTTTGCTTTGCTGGGTTGTCGGCCCGGCTGGCGACGACGGGTGCAGGAAAAAACTTCCCCAGAATATTTGTTCCTGGAAAGAGGTCCTCCGAGGAAGCGCTCTCTAGGAAAATATATCCGAAATAATGAATTCTTCATGAACCCAGTAGACAAATAATTTCCCTATTAATTGGGCTCTTCCTTGAATTTGATAATAATTGTAAGCATGAAGTATTTTGCTGCACCAGATCACACCTTTGTGATGCAGCCTCTATTCTGAAAATAAATACAGCAGCGTTTTTTAGTTATCAATATTGCGTACTCGCCTGAATCCAAGCAAGGATGAGCACAAAATAACAGGAAAACAGCGTTATAAGCAAACACATCATATGCGAACTCCGTACAATGACCTACACATGGTATGAATACAATTGATCGATCACACACGTGAGGCTCTCAGCTTACGAACGAACATTTCCACGTTGCTGCTATCTGCAACACATTTTGACAATTTATTATAATCGATAAGTATTATGGCAAAAATAAAAAATTGAAAGCAATTCTGGGAAAAGGAAATAGCGCACTCTCTGTCTCACTTATCGGCGGACACGTGAACCGTGCCGTATAGGAAGGGATAAAGGAGAGAGGGAAAAAAGAAAGGAAGAAAGAAGTGCCGTAATGGAGGGCTCCGGAATAATTTCGATCAACTGGGGATCTTTAACGTGCACTGACATCGCACAGCACACGGGCACCTTTGCGTTTCGCCTCCATGGAAACGTGGCCCCCGCGGTCTGGTTCGAACCCGGGAACTCCGGATCAGTAGCCAAGCGCCCATAACCACTGTTCCACCGTGGCAGGTAAATTATTGCACAATTTAGAATTTAAATGCGTTACTGAGTGGTCGGTATTCTTGAATCATTTTTTTTTCATTATTGTAACGTGTACTTGGGCAGGAAATAGTTTAGTCTAGTTTAGTTTTAGTTCATGGAGGTTTAACGTCCCAAAGCGATTCAGGCTATGAGGGACGCCGCAGTGAAGGGCTCCGGAAACTTCTACCACCTGGTGTTCTTTAACGCGCACTGACATCGCACAGTACACGGGACTCTAAAATTTCGTAATCATCGAAATTCAATCGTCGCGGCCGGGATATACGCGAGAAACAGTATCAATGTATTCATAAATATTTTGATTGGATTATTGTATATTATGTACAAAACTTTCAGCCTGGCTTCGGCGCGTCTCATCTGAAACGATTCTAAGCCAAGAAAATGATTCATTGATGTTACGCTCTTCTGCCTATTGCAAATAAATCCAGCTACGATTCTCAGCACGCTTTAATGTTTTGCGACCTTTTTTTTGCAGTGAATGGGTGGTCCCATAAACAGGAGGCATACTAAAGACCAGGCCACACCAAAGCCTTATATGCTGCCAGCAGCACCTTCTTCGGGGCTTTCGGCAATTTACGTCTCTAACACCACAGGCACTCAAGAGAACTTCTGCAATTTTTGTCAATATGCGTATCCGAGGTCAATGCATGGCTGATATCAATCCAAACATTTTTAAAGCTGCTTCGTCGCTGAGCGGTACTCCAGCTTTTCAGTATGGATGTTGCAGCACAGGTTTCTTTTTACATATTCCGACTACCAAACGCTTCTCTATATTACCACCGTATGCAACAAGTGGTCATAGAACTATATGTGTCTAATTTAAAGCCACTTCACGCGGAAGTGCCACAAGGAATTATTCTGGGGCCCCTGCTTTTTTGTATTTATATCAATGACTTAGTTACTATAGATAATAATGTGAAATTTATTATGTACGCGGACGACACAACTATTCTGGTTACCGCACTGAATTCCACAGAGGCTATCGGTATCGCAAATGAAGCACTAACAAAACTGTCCTCGTGATCTACCGCAAATTCACTTGGTATAAATATTAAGAAAACAACAACTGTTCTGTTCAGACCGAGAAATCGTAATGTCGCTACAGACCTAACATTAAAACTTAATAATTCTATTATTCCGATTGTGCCTACTGTTAAATGTCTTGGGGTTGTATTCGAACAACATATGTCGTGGAATTTGCATGTGGATTTAGTCGCTGCGAAAAAATCTCGTGTGAGTGGAATTTTAGGCAGGTTAAGATATTTTCTCCCTAAGAGCATCAAACTTCTCCTATACAAATCCTTGCTTCTCAGCCAAATTCATTATTGCCATCTTGTTTGGGGTACAACGACACTTTCTAATATCACCACATTACACAAAATACAAAAAAAGGCCGTCCGTAGTATTCTGGACGTTCCCCACCACACACATACGCACCCAATTTTCAAAAAAACTGAATTTACTTCCTATGCCTGATATTTATGAGCAAACACTAATTCATCGATATAATACAGGTATTAAAAGAAATAATAAGTTAAATACTATATCGAACTTAAAACGTAGAGAAGGGAAACTAAATACGCGCAGTTGCGAACTCTGGGAGATGTCACGGGCGAGGACTAATTACACATACTAAAAGTTGCGCTTTACTTAACGATCTTGTCTAAATAAAATTAACACTGTATAAGTTTCATTATTGTGCTATCTAGGTAGCTAGCTTTTCTTTGTTTCTGCAAAAATGGAAGAAATTGTTTTTGTAACAGTGTATTTGCCGAATTGTGCATTGCAGTATGTTTTATGTGACCCATTTGTTGATTTCATATATGTATAATGTGCATTAGTAAATAGCGTTAATTCCTTCGGTTTCAATTGTACGTGAGTGCTATATGTACTGCATATACTTTCTGTTTCACTTGAATTCATTTTACACATACATGTATGTATATATTATATATATACATTATGTCTGACACTCGTGTTATTGGGACTTAGGTAATTCTACCTTAATATGTAATACGTAACCCTATGCTCTGTCACTGCTTGTTAAAAGGGGCTGCGGACCTTGTCAAGCCACAAAAGGCTTTTTGTTACGCGGTCCTCAACATTGTAGTGTTGAAATAAATTGAATTGAATCGAATTTAAAATTGATATCTCCTCTCCGTTGGAAATACTGTTCGTTTGCACTAAAATTTCCCACCCACCTTTAATACTAGGAACATGTTACCGATCCCCAGACGCCGATCCTAGCTTTGTCGCATTTTTCCACGAGGCACTTTGCACTCTGGCACGTCTCTTTCCCCGCACACCAATCCTTTTATTCGGGTTTTTCAACTTTCCAGCAATAACGTGGTCGGACATAGCATTAACAATGTCGAAAAACAACACTGAAAGTGAATTTCATAACATGTGCCTTACGTTAGCCTTGTCACAGCTTATCTTCACCCCAACAAGGCATAATAATCAGTCTTCCAGTCTGCTCGATCCTGTGTTCACCACACATCCTGATAACCTTTCTGCACTAACTTTTCTGCCCGAGCTCAGCGATCATGCCGTAATTCACGCTACTAATCGACCTCGTATAGCGTACCCGAAAAAAGTAAAGAAGAAAATAACCCTCTATGACAGAGGTGATTACATCGCTTTCTATGAAAAGTTAACTCAGTTTAGTTTCTCTTTTCTTGATACGTTTTCGTGTCGTTCAGTTGAAGATAACTGGCTAATTTAAAAAAAAATGCAGGAATTAATCAAAGCCCATATTCCTACAATTACCGTAACCGAACAGCCGTTTTCCCCCTGGTTCAATAACACGTTAAAGCGCCTTAACAACAAAAAGAAACGACTCTATCGCATCGCCAAAGAAAGTAACACTGCACGCGCATGAGAAAAGTTCCGCAGCGCTGATAAAATGTTCCAGTCTCTAGCTGCAAAAACCAAGCGATCTTTTTTTTCTACCTCGCTTCCCGATATGCAGCGTACAAACCCCCGTCAATTTTGGAAGGTTAAAAATTCAAGCCCGAAGAATACTTGACCAAAACAACATTCCTATTCCTGATACCCAAGTTGCAACCACTCTAAACTCTGCGTTTTTTCAGTTTTCACCGAATAACCCGAAGGCAATCTTTCTAGTTTTTCTAACCTTCAACATCCTGGCATGCCAGACATCACTTTTGAACCTCACGGCATTTCCAAAATAATCGAATCACAGAAGCTAACCCGATCTGCTGGAGTTGGCGACATCAACGCCAAAGTACTCAAAAACACCGAAGTAATTACCAGTGTCATTCTGTCATACATTTTTCAACAGTCTCTTTCGTCTGGAGTGGTGCTGCTGGATTGGAGAACAGGTAAGGTCATTCCAGTTCCTAAAAAAGGATCATCATCATGATGTCTTGACTACCGTCCAATTTTCATTACTAGCGTTTGTTCTAAGTTGATGGAGTTGATGGACGAAGTGTCCCTGCTAAGGTGGCTGCACATCGCCCCAGTGAAAAATCTAGCCATCCGCATAAATACCTTCCTTATATCAAGAGAACTGACTTCGCACCATCTGAGGAAGCTCCCGAGGCTTATGCGCCGTCTGACTGGGTGGCAGTAAGCAAATGTCCTTCAGTCATCCCGGCAGCTGGACTGGGCTCCGATTCTAGGCCTAGAGCAACCGGTGACGCGCTGGCAGAGGTGGCTTCACCGGCGTCGGTCCCTGCTCCCGGTTCATCAGCGGCAGCGCACATCCCGCCTTCTCCAAATGCACCTCAGCCCGTGAGCGATCTGCCCTCTGGGCGGAACACGACAATGGCTGCCCAGCCTCCACTGCTGGACTGGGCTTCAACCGTGCATCGCGAGGAGGAGAGCTCTCCTATGGACCTGTCTTCAGCACCTCCATCCGTGCCACCGGCTTCCCGCAGTTCTCAAAAGTGCCCATCAGAGGACACTGCACAGGATTCGTCTTCTGCTAACTGCAGCTCGCAAGGCAAGCGTTCCTGCCCAGGGTATGCCAATCAGGTGGCTGTGCCGATATCGGGATCGGTATCGTATAAAGTGGCCATTAAAGCTCTGGCAGCCAAAAGCCTGACAGACATTCCGAAAAAGATTCTTCAGGAGAACCTGGACGCGTGTCTTGGGACCAACGGCTTTCGTGGCTTCACGTCTAGAACGAAATCTAATACCATCGCTGTGTGGCTCCCGACTTTGGCTGCTGTCGAGCGTCTGCAAACGCTGAAAGTGCATATCGATTACTAGCGTGATCTCGGTGCCGATCCAGGTGTACCTAGTAGAAGGTTCGGACCTACAACGCTGTGTTATTTACAACGCCGGCGTTGCAGAAGACCACACGACCCTCCAGCGTGAGCTGTACTGTCCAACCCACCGTGTCATCCAAGCGCGGTATATGTGAAAAGGGCGCTCGTGCATCGTCACACTACAGGGCCCACCAACTCTCCCAGAACGACTTTGCTACTATGGCTGTATTCTGCAGCCTCGCCCTTACAAACCATGTGCTGTCTATTGCTACAGCTGTTTCAGACCTGGCCACATGCGCCGATCATGCCCTTTTGCAACGCAAGATGAGGCTCGGCCACAAGGCACACCGTCTTACAAGTGCGGACTTTGCAAGACTGACGACCACGAGGTCACATCTACAACTTGCCCAACAAAACAGAAAGCAACTGAGAAGGTTCGGCTTGGGATCCGTAAGCAAGTGCCTCCTAATGAAAACAGAGCCCCGATAGAGACATCAAACATGTTTGCGGCTCTTCAGTGGGATCAAGACGACTGGCCGGAGCTTTCTGAGCCCAATCCACCTGCAGCCCCTGCCCAACAGTCGTACAGTGATAAAGTGTGCAAGGATCGCCGTCGCCTTCAAGCTCCACAAAAGCACAGCATACTGGAAGCTCTGCGTGAGGACATGGCAGCAGTTGACGATCAAATTTCACGAATTTTAGCCGAGGTCTCTAAGCTACGGCAACGTCGTGACCTGCTTGCTCGCCGTAGACAACCAGTGGAATCCCACTCCGCGCCAATCAATGCTGCAGCGCCTTCGACTACGTCCAGCCCGCATGCGTTTTTCGCTGACTCTATCAGGTCTTCTGCATCACTGCAGGATAACTCAACAACATCCCTCCGATTTATGGTAAACCAGTTATCTAACCTGACATCAGTTCTATTACAACGCTTGGAGGCCTAATCGAGAATGGCGAGTACACGTAGTTCTGGTGTGCTCCAATGAAACTGCAGAGGCCTCTCCACAAAACTGGGAGAGCTCATATCTCGTCTTCGCATGAACAAGCTCCAGGTGTGGGCCCTCTACTGCAGGAGACCAATGCCTTGCCATTTATTCTTGGCTTTAATAGATACATGTCTCCTTCAATGAACGACCGTCGTGTGCACACTGTTGCCCATCCGGGAAAGGCGGCGGTGTACCTTGATGAGCGTTTTCCTCAACTTCGCCTCTCTCTAGAAAACTGGTGCACCTCATATCAAGAGGTAGTCGCAGTGGCTGTGAAGCTTCCCAAGGCAACTGTTGTAGTCATGTCATACTATGTAAGACCCGCCGGTGGAGCTCCCTCCCGCATTAATCTGGGGTGGTTATTAACTCTGCGACGACAGCACCCAGGTTGGCCTGTTTTAGTCGGTGGTGACTTTAACGCCCCTCATCAGGACTGGGAGTACCCCACATCAAGCCCCCGTGTTAGGGGCGTGCGGGACGCATTTGCGGATGCGCTGTTTGTTTTACTCAACCATTCAGATTAAGCAACGCAGATTGTGCGCCATGCTCGCAGTCCAACAAATGCTCCGGACATTACTTTGTGGTCAGGACCAGGGACTCCATCGTGGCACCTGGAGCCAGACTGATGGAGTAGTGACCGCCGTCCTTTCATCATCGGTCTCCAACCATCAAGGGCCCTCCGATTGCGCCGTAGGTGTTCTGTGGTCAACTGGGACACCTTTCGCACCACCGTCGAAGATCTCTCTCTGCAATCATCTACACTACTTGTGGACTGCATACAAACTGCGCTGAATAAGGCTACTGCTGTCACCTGGACGGACGTGAACCGCCCGGTGCCGGATGTGGGTATGCTTAACCTGTGGGCTGCTCGCCGACAAGTAGAGAGACCCGACTTCTGCGCAAGCACCAGCAAGGCTGAATTACCTTACTGCCAAAGCTCGCAGATATGAACGCGATCTCTCTCGACGGCAGTGGCATGCGTGGTGTTAGCCGTTCTCGACAAAGTCATCGAATGCTGCTCTTTTGCCAACGTTTCATGCAATGGGACATGGTTCCCGTCGTCCTGACGCAGCGGCCACAGCATGCTTCGCAGCTAACTTAGCTCCGGATGATTTCGCCAGAGAGGCAGCGCGTTAGTTTTTCCCCAAGTATGATGTGTTTCCTCCAAGGGTCATAGAAGCCCCCTTGGCTGCCATTCTAGCATATGTCGATAAGCTGCCATCTACTGCCGACGCCGAGGGAATTGCAAGCCCAATTTCAATGCCCGAGTTGCTTGCAGCAATAAACGAGGCCCGTCGGAAGACTGCGCCCGGTCCGGACTCCATTCCGTACAAGGTTTAGAAGATATTAAGTTCCGCTGTACTGCCTCAACTCCTCGCAACCATTAACAAGGTATGGATGTAAGGCGTCGTACCAGAAACCTGGAAATCGGCTATTGTGATCCCCATACCAAAGCCGAGGAAGCCGCCGACAGACCTCGGAAATTTCCAGCCTATATCGCTTACGACATTATGCAAGAATACCGAAAAAATGCTTGCCACACGACTGTCGTGGTGGCTTGAGCACCATGGTTTCTACCATCATGCCAAAATTGGCTTTTGTACGTCCATAGGTACAGAAGATGGACTGACTTTCTTGGCGTCAGCAGTTCTGGCCTCAACTCGCAGCCAAAATGTACATACTGTACTGGCCATGGACGTTGAAAAGGCGTACGATAATATCAGTCATGCTGCCATCTTAGAATCGCTAGACATGCTGCATTTCCCCGTTAGAGCGCGCAATTTTGTTAAACCCTTCCTTGAAGGCCGACAATTTGCCATACGCATCGGTGGTGAGGCCGTCGGACCACTTGTGCCTCTTTGCGGCGTTCCTAAGGGATTGGTGTTAGCGCCAACATTATTTAATATTGCTTTTATCCCCCTTGCTTGGCGCTTACATGTCTCTGAGATTAAGTTCTTACTGTATGCTGATGATATAACGGTGTGGAGCACTCACAACGACCTGATGACTCAAGCAGCAGGCCTACAATCAGCCATAGATATTACGTCGACTTTTGCTTCTTCAATTGGTCTGCAGCTTTCTGTGAGCAAAACCACGTTTGTGTCCGTCGCCAACCGCTGGGGCGCCGTAAACTGGCTGCAACACCAATTCGTCTCCATCTATCCAGAGCTCCAATTCAAGAAAGTTACACCGTAAAAATCTTGGGCTTGACAATACATCAGTCAGGAACAGGTATGGCTTGGCTTTCTCGAGCTTTTTTATAAAGCAAGCAATTCAGCCGTTGGGTCTGATTAGACGCATTGCTCCTAAAACAGGCGAAGCCCGCTCTCATGTTGCACGACAGTTGGTGCGGGCGGTTGTGCAACCGCGCCTCGTTTACCAATCCCAATTCCAGCATTTGACGAGGGCTCAATGGGATCGTCTAGAAGCTGTTAATCGAGAGGCTATGAGGGTCATCACTTGCCTTCCACGCATTACCCCGATCGTGGCGCTCCAAGAACATGGGCAGCTGAATACACTAGATGAGCTGGTGCAGCAACGGCGCGATGCTCGTCGCCTAAAGTCAAGCCTTACACACACAACGTGTGCACTCAGGGCATATGCTTCATCGCACTCCATTCTAGAGCCGCCCCCGTCAGTTCTTCCTCCTTAGCGTTTTGTACAGCTAAGTGACAACAAGCCAACTGATCTACGTCGGCATCATCTACCCGCGCGGCATCGTCGTTTCGCGACCGAATTACAGAGCAAGACGCCAATCTGCCGCATGGCTCCATCGTTATGTACGTTGACGCAAGCATCCAGGCCTGCGAAACAACGGCAGTTTACTGTCCTTGCAAGCCTGCTCTGAACAAAACGTCAAGGTTTCGCCTCTCAGAACCTCCTTCCTCCTTCTGTGCGGAGATGCTTGCGGTTCAAGAGGCACTTTGCTCTGTGGCCACCGTTCCCATGCTACCCACGGCCCACATTGTCATTCACAGCGACGCT
Organism: Amblyomma americanum; assembly: GCF_052857255.1. NCBI lineage: Eukaryota > Metazoa > Arthropoda > Arachnida > Ixodida > Ixodidae > Amblyomma > Amblyomma americanum. Next base: position 155,526,793 of record NC_135504.1, read on the forward strand.
CTTCACGTCATACGCCTACTACGACGAGGCAGTCGCACCTCAGAAATCTGCCAAGACATCCATCGTCTAGCGGCACGCATCCCGCAGCAAATCCGTATTGAGTGCGTCCCGCGTGACCTCCTGAGCACACAGAGCCGCACAGATTCTGCGACCCGCCTTTGGACCCCAACCTCATCTTTGCCTCGAGTCCTTACTCTGGATGACACCATCATCCTTTTAGCAAGAAAGGAACACCTCCGGCGCCTCGCACGTACTCTAATCCCCTCCGTGTGCGGTAACCCTTCACCGTGGTCTTACCCGTGCAGAAGAGGTTGCGCTTCGGAGGAAAGGGGTCGGGATTGCCCTAACTCCAGCTGTGACACGCAAGTGGCCGCATTTCAAAGATTTATATCCCCGCCCCGGGTGTCCAGTCTGCAAGAACAGAGACTGTGAGGCGGATATCCACCACCTGTTGTAGGACTGCCCGGCGCTGAAGCCGACGAGAATTCGGCACCTGGCGGAAGTGGGACTCTCACCGGACAATGCGGATTGCTATATTGCCTGGACACAGGGTCCATATCATCGATCACTTCTTGATTTCATCAAATCAGTCCACCTTTTTTACTTTATTTAGGCATCTTACTCATATCTCACTTCATAGTTTTTATGCCCTAAGGCAATAAAGATCGCTTCAAAAAAAATCATTTTTAGCCAAATCATGAATTTTCTTATTTGAAATAACTTTTTTCATTCCAGTCAGCATGGCTTCCTTATGAATTTATCTTGCGATACACAACTTGCATTATTCATCAGTGACATCAGCTCCCCGCTAGACTTCGCTAGACTTCAACATACTCGTAGATTCACTGTTTTTAGACTTCGAGAAAGCCTTTGACAAGGTTCCTCATAATCGACTCAAACTTTCACGCCTAAATCTTCATCCTCTAGTCTATAACTGTTTACGTAGTTTTTTTTAATCCCCCGTCATCAGTTCATTTTCGCAAATAACCATTCCTCTCCGCTGTCTCCTGTGATTTCTGGTGTGCCTCAGGGTTCTGTTCTCGGCCCACTGCTCTTCTTAATCTACATCAATGACTTCCCTAACAATATATCATCTAACATCCGTCTGTTTTCTGATGATTGTGTTATATATACTGAGCGATTAATGATTGCTAAGATGCCCTCATTCTTCAACGCGACTTACAAACAGTAGAAAAGTGGTGTAAAACTTGGTTAATGTCTTTAAATGTCAGCAAAACGTCATTAATTACTTTTCACCGCCGCCGTTCTCAGGTAGTGCCCACGTATTTTTGGGAAGCACAGCAATATCCTCGGGGACATCTTACAAACATCTAGGTCTTATTTTGGCACAGAATCTTTCAAGGTCCTCTCACGTAGCGAAAATATCTAACGAGACTAACCGCACTCTCGGCTTTTAAAGGCGAAATCTTAAATTCTGCTCCCTTTCCGTAAACACCCTTGCTTACAAATCCCTTATAAGGCTCAAGCTAGAATATGCATACTTAGTTTGAGACCCTCATCATACTAATATTTCTAAATCCATTGAATCTATCCAAAACCGGGCAGCTTGGTTTATTTTTATTGACTATTCTTCCTATACTAGGGTTAAAACTATAAAATCTAATGCAAATCTTTTCAATCTAGAAAATCGACGTAAAATAGCCGGGCTCGTTCTCTACCATAACTTCTATCATTTTCCAATTGATTACAGCGTTATATCTCCGGCTCACCGCCATTCATCCCGGACCATTCATTCCAAGTCTGTATACCCGCCGCATACGCGCCCATCATCGCACATTCACTCGTTTTTTCCACAAACAGCGATAGACTGGACTGATCTGCCTGAAGAAGCGGTTCACCACTCCAGTGCGACAAATTTCAGGACAGCCGTTGCAACTGTTCTTTTGTGAAGCCACCCACCCTTTAAGTCGTCTGTGAAGCCGCACACCCCCCATGTAAAACCCCTGTCCAAGGGGAATTTGAGGACTATATAAATAAATAAATAAATAAATAAATATATAAATAAACATGGACGCGTTGAAATCTGCAATAAAGGTATGTTGTAATAATATCAATAAGGTTAGAAGGAATTCCGGCAGTGTAAAGCTTTTCTATGAGTCTAGTGCCGGGACCTTGTCAAAGGCTCTGGCGAAACCCAGAAATACTTCATACATCTCAGAAGAGCAAGGTTCCGGGCTAGTTGGTAATGCATTTTATGGGAGGAACAGCGCAATGAAACACGGACACACGAAGAACGGACACACACGAGCGCTGACTCACAACTGAAATTTATTTTGAAGAAAAGATGCTTAAATAGGAGACATGCGAGGGTGCTTAACAGGGCTGCTGCAGCGATAACCGCCGATCAGCGTGGTCGCGTCACAAAATTTCAAAAACAGCAACGAATGAAGTAAGTGATAGGTTGACGAGGGAAATCCTAGAAGCCCTCCAAATTCATCAAGCTGGTGAACAATACGTGAGCACTGCATCCCTCTCCTTGTCGGAAAAAGAGCTAAATTTTCTGGGTGGCCTGATGAACACTTAAGTTTTCTTGTGCAACCTATAGCCTAATGATTCTGTGATCCCTTGTTGGTAGTGCCTTTATCTTGTTTTATCCTTCGCTGCGTCTTAAGATTTTAACGCTTTTATCTCCCTCCCCCCCCCACGCCCCTTTTTGGGCACGCTTTTAAAGCTTGTACGTCTTTAATTTTTATGTTTCACCTGTATTTTCACATCTTTGTCTCTCATGGTTTTAATGTCCCCCCCCCCCCCCCCCCCCCATTGGTCTTGTTATTGTCACTGTCACCTGACCACCTTTTTGCGGCCCTTTACACCGTTTTTATCACTTACTTCATTCGTTGCTGTTTTTGAAATTTTGTGACGCGACCACACTGATCGGCGGTTATCGCTGCAGCAGCCCTGTTAAGCACCCTCGCATGTCTCCTATTTAAGCATCTTTTCTTCAAAATAAATTTCAGTTGTGAGTCAGCGCTCGTGTGTGTCCGTTCTTCTTGTGTCCGTGTTTCATTGCGCTGTTCCTCCCCTAAAATTCAAAAATTCATACATCTGTTGTTTATTGTTCACTCTAAAAAGAAATCATGCCAAGAGGTAAAAAGCTGTGAGCCAGTCCATACACAGCTGAAAACACTATGTTGCACAGTAGGAAAGAAATGTTTCGCTTCCAAAAAGTAATTCAGAGATCGGCAGATCACATGCTCCAAAACTTTGGAGCTTTCGACATCAAGGATACTGGGCAATGCAGGAAGGGGTTTCTTAGAGGATTTGAGGAAAGTGGCCGGAATGCCCCAAAGAAATGTGGCTTTTTCTATGGAAGAGATATATAGGGTCTTGACCGCAACTTCATTTGATGCAGCCAGAGACCCACAGAGTCCTGACCACGGAAGTGGAGCTGGTTGTTATTACAAACCGAGTCGTGCAACACTTCGCCAAACAAGATAATGGGGATGAGAAAATTGGCAAGGACCAATACGGCCCGAAGAAGACTCACCCCGGGGGGAAGAGGAAGACGAAGACGTTGTTCGATCGCCTGTCGCCTCAGCTCTGTTTATTTAGCTAATTTTTCCTAATTTACCTCGTTTTATTTGAATATTCGAGGACGGCAGCATCTTCAAAGCGGTACTGTCCCTACGGGAAGAGTACGGCTGCTCCGGCGCCGGCAAGCCTAAAGGGACCACGCCATTCAAAGGAGGCTGGCGATGCGGGAAGGGGTTTCTTAAAGGATTTGAGGAAAGTGGCCGGAATGCCCCAAAGAAATGTGGCTTTTTCTTTGGAAGAGATATATAGGGTCTTGACCGCAACTTCATTTGATGCAGCCAGAGACCCACAGAGTCCTGACCACGCAAGTGGAGCTGGTTGTTATTACAAACCGAGTCGTGCAACACTTCGCCAAACAAGAGAATGGGAATGAGAAAATTGGCAAGCACCAATAGGGCCCGAAGAAGACTCCCCCCGGTGGGAAGAGGAAGACGAAGACGTTGTTCGATCGCCTGTCGCCTCAGCTCTGTTTATTTAGCTATTTTTTCCTAATTTACCCTAGTTTTATTTGAATATTCGAGGACGGCAGCATCTTAAAATCGGTACTGTACCTACGGGAAGAGTACGGCTGCTCCGGCGCCGGCAAGCCTAAAGGGACCACGCCATTCAAAGGAGGCTGGCTCGGAAGAGGCGGTCATGGCTTCCCAGGCTGTGGAGCGACCAGAACATGGACTCGACCACCCGTCCAGCGAGACCTCATCGCTTAGTGGGGCTGAGTCAACGATCGTGGACGGTGACGAGTCAGTGGCCGATATGGCTGACGTGGACAACGAGATCTTCAAGTTGGTGAGTCATCGCAAGCAACGAACGGTAGGGATCCCGGTAGTGGTTGGGCCCACAGAAAATGGGGTTGATTTAAGAGAGAAGAATCCCATCTTACTTTTCGCGGCCATTCAATCACTGCTGGGATCAGCTCCGATTCGAAGTCGGTTCACCATGCACGGGGCTCTTCAGCTGGATGTCTCGACGGAAGAGCAGGTTGACAAGCTCCTGCAGAGCTATCAGATTTTTGGCATCAAAGTTAACGTGCGGTTTCCCCATTCCTACATGGAGAACACCTGTGTTATTAAGGTTGTACCAAAGTGGTATTCAGAACGCGACCTACTTGATTATCTGAAACCACAAGGTGTGCTGCACGTGAAACGACTTGTGCGTCGTGTGGAGTCTCCAGGAAAAGAATGGGCTGCGAAACCTACCAGCTCTATCGTGTTCAAATTTGCTCCCTACTCAGAGCGCCCCGAAAAAATTGATCTGGGATTCACAAAACACGCAGTTGCAGATTTCGCTGAAGCTCCTCCACGGTGTTTTAGATGCCAACGGTTTGGGCACGTGGCTAAAGTTTGCACAAAGGATCGACGCTGTAAGCGGTGCGGAGGCGACCACGACTTTAAAACCTGCAGGGCAGATTTTGGTTGCGCCAATTGCGGTGGCGATCATCCAGCAGGCTTCGGAGGCTGCCCCTTTCGTGTGAGCGCTCTGCACCGTCGGATATCCTTTATTGCTGGTCCCAAAACCCAAACTACTGAGACGCCTGTCACAGGATTAGACGAGTTCTCAGTGTTAGAGCCTCATGTTGCTTTACCCAACAATGTCCCTAAGAGACCTGAGTCCAGCAAGACGCCAAGGTTCATTGCGTGCGAGTCAGTTGTTTGACCTCCAGCAAAAAGTGTCCATGTTCCTGAGCGACCGGATAACAGCCAGACTCGACGGCAAGGGGGACTCTCATATGCACAAGTGACAAAAAGCCAGCTACTGCGGCCAAGAGTGGGTCCCCGTCGGCATCTTTTGTCGACGTTGTAAGTGAGTGCGTTGCGCAAAATAAGGAGTCAAAAATCAAGGTATGTCTGACCTTCTTAATGTTTTGTTTGGGGCCCTGCGTTCACAAGTTCCAGCGATGGCGCCTGGTAACCTGAAGAACTTCCTACAGCTGGTGCTTTCTTTTGAGTCCCTAATTTCCACCTTCGCAGCAAACTTCCTTGCGAACTAAAATGGATGGGGCTAAACCTCGCGGATCTCATATGCACTGAAAAGTGCCGTTTATATTGCAGTGGAACTGCGCTGGGATTTTAAGTCGGTTAGCTGTACTCAAACTATTCTTGAAAGAGAATTGTGTTCCAGTATTGGCCCTGTCAGAAGCTGGCCTGCCAAGCGGGAGATGTTTGACTGGATATGTCGCCCATAACAACTGCAGCATAAAGTCATTTCCTGCAAGAAGTGCTGCACTTTACATAAGAAGAGAAATTCCACATGTTTCTCTAAGCGTTGCCGATCTTTGCACGGATGACATTTAGGTAGCGGCTGTGAGAATACAGCTCGGCTCTCGAACCCTTTCTATTGCATCCGTGTACGTGTCTCCGCGGAAGAAGGTAGCTTAGATTTGTTTCTACAGCAGCTCTGCGACCGCTGCCCAGCACCTAGAATCATCTGGGGTGATTTCAATGCCCATCATGCCGTTTGGGGTGACAGGAACACGAATTCGCGTGGACGCAACCCCTTAGAGTTTATCGACAGTTTGGACCTGTGTGTTGCCAATGACGGAAGCCCCACTTTTTTCCGGCCTCCAGCCTCAGCGACAGCTATAGACCTGACACTGCATTCACCTGACGTTCGCGTGAGTTGGTCAACAGCGCCTGACTGCATGGGAAGTGATCACTATCCGATTTTTGTGTTTGCTGCCGACTTTCGTATGCATGGTCCTAAAATTAGCAACGTGGTCAACTGGGACAAGTACAGAAAGCACCTAGAACGTGTTTCTGGTGATGCTGTTGACAAAATGATTTCTAGTAAGCTAGCAGCAACTACGGCGGTCAAGTTACCTGATCATTTTCCGGCCCTGGATTTAAAACTCAGGAACCTTTGCGCAGCGAGAAGGGCGGAGCGCCAACTCGTGCGGAAGAAGGACTAAGGCAACTGAACACGACCTTCAATAGGCTGAATTCTGCTATTAGACGGCACACGAACAAGCTGTACAGGTTGCAATGGGCCTCATTCTGTGCTAGTTTGACTGTGTTCTCACCGATGACGAGAATATGGCGAGTTATTGGCAGCCTTGCTGGAGAATCTCGCCCTTCGAAGCCTTTTGAAGCTCTTGCAATACGCAAGGAAAAACCTATTGCGTGCTTGACTGAGGAATTTGCAGACGCACTCGTACGCGCTGATTCTGGAATAGATATATATTCACCACCTGCTTCCTCCAGGTCTATCATGGATGTCCCGTTCACGCTTCGTGAGCTTCAGACTGCGCTCAGTGGCCTGCGGCGCCGGTGTTCACCAGGTCCCGACGGCATCACCAATCAAATGCTGAATTATCTGCCCTTGCAACTCAGAAAGGAGCTCCTTAACTACATCAATCGAGTTTGCGAGACTGGCGATGTTCCTCTGTCATGGAAGGTGGCACATGTTGTTCCGGTACTGA